>NC_083104.1:40139626-40473395 GCF_949774975.1 Lagenorhynchus albirostris | reverse complement strand
CTCTGGGTATATGCCCAGTAGTGGGATTGCTGGGTCGTATGGTAGTTCTATTTTTAGTTTTTTAAGGAAACTCCATACTGTTTTCCATAGTAGCTGTATCAATTTACATTCTCACCATATGTGGAAATTCTTAATAAATCTATGTTTCAACTTGTGTTTTGTAAATGAAGTCCATCACAATGGAGCATGTGCTGAGGATTTGGAGTGTAGGTTCACAGGTGGTCCCTCCTCCCTGGGACAGGTGCTTGACCACCAGCTCCCCTGCTACCTTGCATCCTAGAATCTGGCCTTCCCCTCCCTGTCCAGGTATCCATTTGCTGCTGCCCCCTGCAGGCGCCTGACCAAAACATGGAGGGCTGTTCAGAAGTGCATACCCTGCTGTGTCCTGGAGCAGGGTGAGGCACTGGCCATCGCCTATCCCAGGCTGGCTGCACCACAGCAATCTGATGGGCATTTTGGCAGGAGGAAGCCTTTCATCCACTCCCATCCAAGCATATTTTAGTACCTTTAGCAGTATTTTTCCCCTGCTTTCTGAAGCAGCAGCTCTGCATTTTCATGTTGCACTGGGTCCCACAAATGATGATGTTGGCTCTACATCTCCTCCCATTCTCACTCCCAGTCATCTGTGATGGGAGCTCAGGAGACACTGAAGACATACAGGAAGAGCAACCAGAAAAATGACACTCAAGAGATGTGGCACAGGACACCTCTCTGGAGACATCAGGAGTGGGACATGTTTTCTCTCTTCCCTTCTCAGGGGAGAACAATACAGGACTAGGGGTGGGGTAGTAAAAGACCATAAAGGGAAATTTCTGAGATCTCCTGATCTCTCTTCTGTTGGAGGAAATTTGGGGTTGGAGGAAATTTGGGGTGATAAAGCAGTATTTGATCTCCTACAAGCCTTTCAGAGCTTTTCCAGAGCTCGTGTGTGAGGTCAGGGGTAACTTCTGCTTGGAGGGAGGCTCTGGCTTTGGAATGCTGAACAGGACCCAGGAGCAGCTGCTGGAGCTGGGCTCCTGGGCTCCTGAGTCTAGGCTTTGGGGCAGAGGTCAGTGGTTCCCTGAGACTTGGTTCTCAGCTATCCAGCCCAGCTCTCCAAAGCACAGGTGCAGACAGGGCTTCAGTTACTCAGATTTCTTTCTTGTTCATGAAAGGAATATAAATGTGTCCAGAGAGTGGCCACATAGGTACAAAAAGAGGGAGCCTGTTCTATAGTCTCCTGTGTGCCCACCCACAAAGGGGTCACGATGATCGTGGGGAAACCTGAGCTGTAGGCAGACAAGGGAGAGAGGTTGAGAGCGGAGGTCACCACAACTGCGATGTCCAGCCTCAGCCTGAAGGTGCTGCTTTCCTCCAGAGAAAATGAAGGAGGAAGGGGTCAAGCCTGCTCTCAGATACCCACACAGGCTGTAGGATTATCCTCTTTCAGGAGGTCTGGAATGGTCTCATCATGATTCCAACTTGCTCTCCAAGTTAAAATCCACCCTCTCTAACCATGACCAGCAGGTTATGGAATCACAGGTGACCTAATGACCCCTCACGTTAACCTCTGACCCACACATAGGGCAATTAAGCTGGCCTGGCACCCAGACACTCTTCCTTCATTCCACGGCATACCTACCACTTCCCAGGACAGGTCCCAAGAAACAGCACCCTCTGCCTTGCTGGACTGCTGCTGAGCCACACCTCTGGTCCTGGTGGCCTAACCTCTAGGGAATGTAAACAGATACCTCTTGCCACAGTGCCTACTTGCTGCAAGTTTCATCAGATTTTCCCAGAGGAAAGAGCATTTATGGCTCCCAGGGTGATCCAGTGGGATGAACAGGTCCACAGCCCAGGCAGCTGCTAGATCCAGACAGAGGTAGCAAGAGCAGCAGTCCTTTCGGTTCAAGCTGAACAACTCTCTCATTCCAGGTACAATAAAGGTAAGCAGTTAAATGGAATCTGAGTATCTAATAAAACTACTAAAAGCTGTCTATTCATTTCTCCAAAGAAGACATACAGATGGCCAAGAAGCACATGGAAAGCTGCTCAACATCACTAATTATTAGAGAAATGCAAATCAAAACTACAATGAGGTACCATCTCAAACCAGTCAGAATGGCCATCATCAAAAAATCCACCAACAATAAATGCCGGAGAGGGTATGGAGAGAAGGGAACCCTCCTACACTCTTGGTGGGAATGTAAATGGTACAGCCACTACAGAAAACAGTACGGAGGTTCCTTAAAAAACAAAAATAGAGTTGCCATGCGATCCAGCAATCCCACTCCTGGGCATATACCCGGAGAAAACCAAAATTCAAAAAGATATATGCACCCCTATGTTCACAGCAGCACTATTTACAATAGCCAAGACATGGAAACAACCTAAATGTCTTGACAGATGAATGGATAAAGAAGATGTGGTAAATATATACAATGGAATACTACTCATAAAAAAAGAATAAAATAATGCCATTTGCAGCAACATGGATGGACCCAGAGATGATCATACAAAGTGAAGTCAGCAAGAGAAAGATAAATATTTATGATATCACTTATATGTGGAATCTAAAATATGACACAAATGTGACCTTATTTATGAAACAGACAGACTCAGACATAGAAGACAAACTTATGGTTACAAAAGGGGAAAGGGGGTCGGGGAGGGATAAATAAGGAGTTTGGGATTAGAAAATACAAACTACTATATATAAAATAGACAAAACAAGGTCCTACTGTATAGCACAGGGAACTATATTCAATATCCTGTAATAAATCATAATGGAAAAGAATATGAAAAAGAATTTGTGTATATGTATGTATAACTGAATCACTTTGCTGTACACCAGAAACTAACACAACATTGTAAAACAACTATCCTTCAATTGAAAAAAAATTACAGAATATGAAAAAAAAATAACCTATCTATTAACCACACTTTATTTTCTACAGGCAACCTGAAGCTCTGGCAGAAGGGGAGATGCTCTGGATAGAAAAGCTTCCCATACAGAAGAGGATAGCGAGGCTTGTGCCCTGGGTCCACAATATCTGTTCTCCTGTCCATAAAGGCGCAGAATCTCTGGATTTTCTGATACAACCTTTATCATCTTTGGAGGCTGAGGGACTTCATCTAGCCTTAGAAATTTTCTCCTAAGCCAATCAGATTTTAAAAATTCCTTTACAATCACATAACAAAGATGCTGGTTTGAAAAAATAAGTACACAGCATTAAGAATGTGTGTACAGGGTGACTGTAAAGATAAGAGGAAACCATAGTGCCCTTAGAGAGTGGGACCAAAAGAGGCAGCAGGTTCAGAGGGGCGCGCCAGGGTAGTAGCCTCCCTGTGCTTTTGTTGGGAGAGCGGCGAGCTGAATGAACACAACCATAAACAGGAAAGAAGGCAAGGAAGATGCCACCTATTCTTCCTGTAGGGCTCGGCTCAGGTGTTCTCCTCCCTGGAAGCCTCCGTAATGCTGTCTCCCTTTGCACTAAGGTTAGGTCAAATCTGCTATGCACAATACCCAATGGAACTGAAGTTATCTCTCTCAGGCCGAGACTGTGGGAGGGACTGTGTTCTGTGTCACTGGCCTGGCACAGTTCTTGGCATATATTATAGCAATCTTTATTGAGGTGGCTGTAAAACCCAATTTTATGCTCTCTCCTCAACTTCTGTTATGTAGGGCCACTGCCTCAAAAAGCTTCTCTATCCTCTGTCTAGGCAGATCCTGCCAGGCCCTGTCCCTGGCCCAGTGCAACTGAGATTCTCTTTCTGAGGCTTCTCATTCAAGAAGCAGACTCCCTGCAATGAAAGGCATCAGCACCAAACAGTGTTATTCATAAAGTTCATGTCACCACAGCGAAGTGGAGAAAGTACAGATTTGGATATGCCACACAGACCAGCCAGTTGCAGCACATACCACTTACTATCTCTCCACATTAGTTTCATCAGCAGCAAAAGAACTACGGAATAACCACCTCCTCCAAGGATGTTAGGCGACCAAACGAAATACTGTGTGTGGAAGCACCTGACCACAAAGCCAGGGCTCAGTGAAGATTAGTTTTCCTTTCCCTCCTATCAGCCCAATCCTACCCTGAGGCTCACCCACTCCCTTCTCAGGACTGATGTTCGGCCAAGACAGCTGTGGGATATAAGACAGGTGTCTGCCCAGCTTGGCTGCATTTGGGCTGTACTGCTTGTTAAATATTGTTATTATCACATTTGCCTCTTCCCCCATCCTCCATCCCATCCTAATTCACCCAGAGTCAATAAGGAGTCTTCCACGCTTGAGACCTTAGCCATCTCATAAAGTTTTCATACCAGAGGCCCCCAAGTCATAAATCCAAGGACAGTCTGTTTTGAAACACTTGTGTGATATCACATTATTCATTCAAAGATAAAGGCCAATTGCACCCAGCTACAACTGCAGCTGCTACACATAGCCTACTTTCCCTGTCCAGGAAGCTGCCTGATCCCAGCTGGCCAAATCCAATCCTCAGAAGATGAATGGCAAAGAAGAAACATCCTTCCCTTTTCCGGTAGCTAGAGCCATCTTCGTGGAAGGGGAATCACAACCACCTCCTCAACTTACACTGCCCATAGAGCAGAGGTCCCCAACCATTTTGGCACCAGGGACCAGTTTCGTGGAAGACAATTTTTCCATGGACCGGTGTGGGGGTAGGTAGGGGTGGTTCAGGCGGTAATGCGAGCGATGGCAAGCGCAGAGGAAGCTTTGCCCACTCACCCGCCGCTCACCTCCTGCTGTGCGGCCCGGCTCCTAACAGGCCGTACTGGTCCGTGGCCCGGGGGTTGGGAACCCCTGCCACAGAGAACACAAGTTTAATTCAATGTATTCATCCATTATGTATTTACTTACCATACACATACACATATAAAGATGGTATCAACTGAGAATTTATGAAGGGGGAGCAGGACCCCATCTACCTCTAACAGAAGGCAATATGCATAATAATAACCGTAAGTGTCACCACAAACTGCTGCTCTAGAAGTTAGAATAAAAGAGAAAATACTTTCAGCTGAGACATGGTAGAACTTCAGAGAAATTTTTAAGAAGGACACACAGCCTAGTGGTTCTCAGCATGTAGTCCCCAGGCCTGGGAGCTTGTTTAGAGATGCACATTCTTGGGTTTCTCCAGATCTGATGAATGAGAAACTGGGGTAGGGCCCAGCAATCTTGTTTTACATGCCCTCCAGGTAACTCTGATGTTAGCTCAGGTTTAAGAACCACTGCCCCAGCATATAGGCCAGGCCTAGAAAAGTATGATTTTGAAAGAGACAGATGGGTCAATTAACCTACAGGAAAAAAAAACAAGCAAATCCAAGAGCTGGGTTCTCAGAACACTCCTAATTCATCAGTTACAGGACATAGCCACAAGTGTCTAATCTTGTACAACACAAATTAACAAAGTTTAAACATCAGTACAAATACACTGAGCCAGAGTGAGAAGAGTCAGGGGGAACAGAGTGCCACAGGTGCAGGCACCAGAATCCCTTTAAAGCTGGATTTGAACCCCCGTTTCCCTACTTATTAGTTGTGTAGACCAGGCAAGCCTCTAATCCTCCATCCCCCACTGGTTAAATGGAAATATAACTGGATCACTTCCCAAGGTTTTTATGAGGGTTAACGAGACATTTAATTATATACCTGAAGCACCAACACAGCACCCAGCAGGAAATTCTCAATGAATATGCTCATCTTTCCTTGTCCTAATTAGGGAAGAACTTGGGATCATTAACAACTGAATATCGAGTTCAGTCCTGAACCATCCTTCTTCCAGCACAGCACTGAAAACATCTATAAACGTTAGATGTATAATGAATCTGGAAACCATAATTCTTTCCAGAGACAAAGATAATCAGGTAGGCTCTTTTCATGACTGTCAGTGTTTGAGAGCCAAGGGGACCATTGGATATCATCTTACATCAAGCCTCTCCTTTCACAATGTCCTCATCAGCCACACTCTTCAGGGCTCTATGGGGCCCTATGACAGAAGGACAGTCACAACAGTCCTTGGTGAGCACAACAGGCCCCAAGTATCAACCAGAGGTCAGAAGGAGGGTCCACATGAACACAAGAAAATGACTAGAGAGTAGAAAACCAAGTCTCTGGGGTTAGCCTACAAGACAGTGTCCAAGGAATTGTTCAAATGGACTTTGCCTTGCAACATTCCAAGGCTCCTGCTCTTAACCAGGTACCAAAAGGAAGCTGCCACTATTGAGAAGGAAAATTAAAATACCATGCTTTCAATTATCTTGCAGTTTCTTAGAAACATCTAAACATTATTTTGAGACAGATTACCAGCAATGTGAACAAATCTGGTGAGTCACCAAGTCAGGGCCAGCCTGGACTGTTTTACTGTCGTGGCTAAACAACCCAGGACTAGAGTTTTCCACTCAACAGATCCAATGAGCCTCAAGTTCCACTGTGTAAAAAGCACACAGTCCAAGGGCTACTGAACAGTCAGGGTTAGGAAATCTATTGTGCCAAGGCACTGGCCCACCATATCCAGGGCAACCTGGAAACATACCAGCAGGCTAAGATGCAGAGCCCCGTGAAGAGAATGATGGGGATGGGGTAGGACGCACAGAACAGCCCATGGTTGTAGAAGGCCTGAGATATCTTCTCACGCAGCCTTTCAGTCAGGGTCATCCTCAGCTGAAGTCACCTTGCTGCCATCCCGGAAAGTGACCATGGATCAGCCTGGCACACGTTGGGCAGCACTGACAATGGACACCATCTGCAGGCAGGCACCTGGCAAGAAGGGAGAAAAGCCAATTAACAAAGAGTACTTGGCTCTCAACACTAGGGCTGCTGGGGGAGGTGGCAGGGACGTGGACAAGGAATCAGGAGGCCTACATGCAAGATCTGGAGACATCAATCCCAAAACACACACACACACACACACACACACACACACACACACACACACACACACACACACACACACACACACACACACACACACACACACACACACACACAGTCTTGGTCGTCTCCTAGTGACTGTGGGTAGTGTCTAAGTAAGTCTAACCAAAGAAACAAAAAAACTGCCTCTCTAGCTCTGGTAATAAACTCTCAATCCTCTTCCATATTAGGCACTTCTAAAAGGCCACTCCCTAGAGAGGGCATTTTTCTCACACGTGGCACAGGAAAGTACTCCTGTGTAACAGACAGCACCTTCAGTTGCTCTTGGCCAAATGGACATTCTGGAAACCCTCCCCCCCCATTCTCTGTGCACAGGCCAGACCGAGAGAAATCCTTGGGAAACCTTTATACAAGGTCTGATCCCTCAAAAAACACATTCTTACACAAACAGTGATTCACTGATAAATAAAGTCCAGTGGGGTCAACCCTCAACACAAAAACACCAAAAAGCCTAGGCCCCTGACATAAAACAAAATTCACTGTGACAGTGGTATTGGGTAGATGTCTCTGCTCCTGGTCCCCCAGTTGTTCCTGGGAGGGTGAGGGCAAAGGGCCCCTCCTATTTCTGCCTGCCCAGCAGCTGTCTCCTCCTTGGAGTAACAGCAGTCCGGTGTGGCTCTGAGAACCACCTTTCTCCACAGGATTTGGCCTGGACATAACGGCCAGTTAAGGTGCCCCTCCCTGACCCCCGCCAGGCTGGTTAGGCCTCTCTCCCTGGCCTTTGACTTCTGAGCAGAAAGAATCAAAACTGGATTCGAGGGCTTCCCTGGTGGCGCAGCGGTTGAGAGTCCACCTGCCGATGCAGGGGACACGGGTTCATGCCCCGGTCTGGGAAGATCCCACATGCCGTGGAGTGACTGGGCCCGTGAGCCATGGCCGCTGAGCCTGCGCGTCCGGAGCCTGCGCGTCCGGAGCCTGCGCGTCCGGAGCCTGTGCTCCGCAACGGAAGAGGCCCGCGTACTGGAAAAAAAAAAAAAAAAAAAACTGGATTCGGTGGTGTTTATTCTTCCCCAAGAGGTTCCTGCTCCCCAGATCACGGGCTGCTCTGGCTCCAGCCCTTTCTGAAGACGAGCTCATCAGCTCTTCTTTCCAGTCTGTGAGCCACCCCATATCCTTCCAATAAATACTCTTTTGCTTGTGTAAGCCAGTTAATTTCTGTTGCTTCCAAGTAGAGAAACTTAAACCAATAAAATCAGAATAGAAAACTCTAGCAGAAGGGCCCAGGAATCTAGAATTCCTTTCCTTACTGAGCTCGCTGATGAAATTCAAGTTTAAATCCACTTCTCCTGTTCCATGTTGCTGTTTTCTTTCGTCTGTGCTACAGGGAAGCTGCCCAGACATGTATCTTGGCTTGATTCAGCTCACGGATGAAAACCCAGGCCAAGGAGATGATTCCTCAGAAGTGTGAGACCAGAAGGGAGAAGCAAAAGGAGTCACACCACAGCCAATTCACAAGAAGGAATGGCTACCACTCCATCCACCTTCCTGGAAGCACAAGTCTCAGGCGCACATGCAATTTTCCAGTCCAAGAACCCTCTAAGGAAATAGTACAAAGAACCCGCTGTGGGTCAATTCAGAAGGCAACAAAACAGAGGAATTGGCAGGTGACAGCGGCTGACCCAAGGAGCAGAGATGCTGACAACAGCTCAACCATTCACAAGACTCATCTGGAACATAACAGCTCAAAAAGGTCTCAAGCAGTAGACCTGCAGCAGGGCACCAGCAACAGTGCTCACCACCCAGCATAAACAAGGACTCCAGGGAAGCAACGTTTCTGCTCCTGTGTCCCCAACCCTCCGTTCTACTTCAAGGGGGAAAACAAACACTAATGAGATATATGCCTGTGGAAAGACGCTGTCAAGAGGATCCCTGAAGACTGATGGCCATGAACAAGTTGTAGCTTTTCCAACCTCAGTCCTCTGCCAAGCCCCACATCTCTTCCCTTAAGTATCCCAAAACAAAGCCCTCCAGGAAATTGCGATCCTACTAATCTTAATCTCCTTCTCAGGCCTCTTCCGCACACAAATCGGTAACACAAGAAGCAGGGGTCAGGGGCGTGGGTGGGTTCTCTTATACATGGAACTACTAATATGAGGAAAAAACCCATCTCCCTTCAATTCTGCAGCAAATACAAATCTTTCTGACATGACCTTAGTCGTTTTCAGTTTCCATTAATCCTTATTAGTTATACTAATTGCTAATTTTCACAGCACCAGGAAAACAAAATTAAAAAAAAAAAAGAAATTCAAATTCTAGTTCATTACACAGCCCACCTACCTGAACCAAGCAAGAGGGGAATTATTCATCTTTACTTCACTGCATTCATTTTAACGCAAAGCTTTTCCAAAGCAAAATTTATCCTAAGAAACTGCCAAAATATTTTCCAGAGTGCCCATACCATTTTACATTTTCACCAGCAGCATGAGACCTCGTTTCTTAGCATCCTCACCAGCGTTTGGTATTGTCACTACTCTTTATTTTACCTGTACTAATAAGAGTGTATTAGTATCTTATTGGATCTTAATTTGCATTTCCCTAATGGCTAGTGACACTGAACCTGTGCATGTGTGCATGTGTCTGTGTATTCCTTAAGACATTATATATATGAGATCATGTAATTTGCAAATAGAGATAGTTTAACTTCTTTTCCAATCTGGATGCCTTTTGTTTTTCTTGTATAATTGTTGTGGCTAGAACTTCTGGTACAATGTTGAATTGCAGTGGTGAGAATGCATTTTATTCCTGATCTTAGGAAAGGAGCATTCAGTCTTTCACCTTAAGTATGGTATTACATGGGAGTTTTTCATATAAGCCCTTTATCAAGTTGAGGGAGTCCCCATCTATTCCTAGTTAGTTGAGTGTTTTTTTTTTTAATCATGAAAGTGTATTACGCTTTGTGTCTTTTGAGATGATCATGTGTTTTTTTTTGTTTTGTTTTGTTTGTTTTGTTTTGGTACGCGGGCCTCTCACTGTTGGGGCCTCTCCCGTTGCAGAGCACAGGCTCCGGACGCACAGGCTCAGCGGCCATGGCTCACAGGCCCAGCCACTCTGCGGCATGTGGGATCTTCCCAGAGCGGAGCACGAACCCGTGTCCCCTGCATCGGCAGGTGGACTCTCAACCACTGCGCCACCAGGGAAGCCTGATCATGTGGTTTTTAATTTATCCTACTAATAAGGTGTATTACACTGACTCATTTTTTTCTCGTATTGAACCAACTTTGCATCCCTGGGTATAATCCCTTTAAATGTTGCTAGACTCCGTTTAATAATATTGAGAACTTCTGCGTCTATATTCATAAGGGATATTGGTGTGTACCTTTTTTATGTCTTTGTCTGGCTTTGGTATTAGGGTAATGCTGACCTTGTAGAATAACTTGGAAAGTGCTCCTTTGTACTTTTATAGAACAGTTCATGATAAATCTTTAAACATCTGGTAGAATTTACTAGTGAAGCCATCTGATCTTGGGATTTTTTTGTTTAATTAATTTATTTTATTTATTTATTTCTGGCTGCATTGGGTCTTCGTTGCTACGCGCCGGCTTTCTCTAGTTGCAGAGAGCGGGGAGCTACTCTTCGTTGTGGTGTGCATGCTTTTCACTGTGGTGGCTTCTCTTGTTACAGAGCACGGGCTCTAGATGTGCGGGGGCTTCAGCAGCTGTGGCAGGCGAGCTCTGTAGTTGTGGCTTGCAGGCTCTAGAGCACAGGCTCAGTAGTTATGGCACACACGCTTAGTTGCTCCGCAGCATGTGGGATCTTCCCAGACCAGGGCTCGAACCCATGTCCCCTGCATTGGCAGGTGGATTCTTAACCACTGCGCCAGCAGGGAAGTCCTTGGGTTTTTTTCTGTGTGGGAAGTTTATAAACTATTAACCTCTTTGCTTGTTACATTTATTCAGATTTTCTATTTCTTCTTGAGTAAATTTTGTTAGTTTGTGTGTTTCTAGGAATTTGCCCATTTTCACCTAGGCTATCTAATTTATTGGCATAATATTTGCTGTTCAAAGTATTATAAATCATTTTTATTTCTGAAAGCTTGGTGTTAACGTCCCCACTTTCATTAATGATTCTAGCTGTTTGAGTCTCTTTTTTCTCAGTTGTTGATCTTTTAAAAGAGCAAACTCTTGCTTTTATTTACTCTATTATTTTAGTCTCTATTCATTTGTTCCCACTCTAGCCTTTATTATTTTCTTCCTTCTGTTTGCTTTGGGTTTATTTTGCTCTTCTTTTTCGTCTTGCTCTAGTTTCTTAAAGTTACTGATTTGAGCTCTTCCTTATTTTTTTAATTAATTTTATTTTTTTATACAGGTTATTAGCTACCTGTTTTATACATATTAGTGTATATACGTCAATCCCAATCTCCCAATTCATCCCACCACCACGACCACCACCCCCTGCTTTCCCCCTTGGTGTCCCTATGTTTGTTCTCTACATCTGTGTCTCTATTTCTGCCATGCAAAACGGTTCATCTGTACCATTTTTCTAGATTCCACATATATGCGTTAATATGCGATATTTGTTTTTCTCTTTACTTCCACGTCTCTACAAATGATCCAGTTTCGTTCCTTTTTATGGCCGAGTAATATTCCATTGTATATATGTACCACATCTTCTTTATCCATTCGTCTGTCGATGGGCATTTAGGTTGCTTCCATGTCCTGGCTATTGTAAATAATGCTGCAATGAACACTGGAGTGCATGTGTCTTTTTGAATTATGGTTTTCTCTGCGCATACACCCAGTAGTGGGATTGCTGGGTCATATGGTGATTCTATTTTTAGTCTTTTAAGGAACCTCCATACTGTTCTCCATAGTGGCTGTATCAATTTACATTCCCACCAACAGTGCAAAAGGGTTCCCTTTTCTCCACACCCTCTCCAGCATTTGTTGTTTGTAGATTTTCTGATGATGCCCATTCCAACTGGTGTGAGGTGATATCTCATCATAGTTTTCATTTGCATTTCTCTAATAATTAGTGACGTTGAGCAGCTTTTCATGTGCTTCTTCGCCATCTGTATGTCTTCTTTGGAGAAATGCCTATTTAGGTCTTCTGCCCATTTTTGGATTGGGTTTTTTTTTAATACTGAGCTGCATGAGCTGTTTATATATTCTGGAGATTAATCCTTTGTCCGTTGATTCATTTGCAAATATTCTCTCCCATTCTGAGGGCTGTCTTTTTGTCTTGTTTGTAGTTTCCTTTGCTGTGCAAAAGCTTTTAAGTTTCATTAGTTCCCATTTGTTTATTTTTGTTTTTATTTCCATTACTCTAGGAGATGGATCAAAAAAGATCTTGTTGTGGTTTATGTCAGCGTGTTCTTCCTATGCTCTCCTCTAAGAGTTTTATAGTGTCTGGTCTTTCATTTAGGTCTTTAATCCATTTTGAGTTTATTTTTGTGCATGGTGTTAGGGAGTGTTCTAATTTCATTCTTTTAGATGCAGCTGTCCAGTTTTCCCAGCACCACTTATTGAACAGACTGTCTTTTCTCCATTGTATATCCTTGACTCCTTTGTCATGGATTAGCTGACCACTGGTGCATGGGTTTATCTCTGGGTTTTCTATCCTGTTCCATTGATCTATATTTCTGTTTTTTTGCCAGTACCATATTGTGTTGATTACTGTAGTTTTGTAGTATAGTCCGAAGTCAGGGAGTCTCATTTCTCCAGCTCTGTTTTTTTCCCTCAAGATTGCTTTGGCTGTTCTGGATCTTTTATGTCTACATACAAATTTTAAGATTTTTTGTTCTAGTTCTGTAAAAAAATGCCATTGGTAATTTGATGGGGATTGCATTGAATCTGTAGATTGCTTTGAGAAGTACAGTCATTTTCATAATATTGATTCTTCCAATCTAAGAACATGGTATATCTCTCCATCTGTATCTGTCATCTTTGATTTCTTTCATCAGTGACTTATATTTCCTGAGTACAGGTCTTTTATCTCCTTAGGTAGATTTATTCCTAGGTTTTATTCTTTTTGTTGCAATGGTGAATGAGATTGTTTCCTTAATTTCTCTTTCTGATCTTTCGTTGTTATAGGAATGCAAGAGATTTTTGCGCATTAATTTTGTATCCTGCACCTTTACCAAATTCATTGATTAGCTCTAGAGTTTTCTAGTAGCATCTTTAGGATTATCTATGTATAGTTATCATGTCATCTGCAAACAGTGACAGTTTTACTTTTTCTTTTCCAATTTGTATTCCTTTTATTTCTTTTTCTTCTCTGATTACTGTGGCTAAGACTTCCAAAACTATGTTGAATAAGAGTGGCAAGTGTGGACATCCTTGTCTTGTTCCTGATCTTAGAGGAAATGTTTTCAGTTTTTCACCACTGACAACGATGTTTGCTGTGGGTTTGTCATATATGGCCTTTATTATCTTGACGTAGGTTCCCTCTGTGCCCACTTTCTGGAGAGTATTTATCATAAATGGGTGTTGAATTTTGTCAAAAGCCTTCTCTGCATCTATTGAGATGATCATATGGTTTTTATTCTTCAGTTTGTTAATATGGTGTACCACATTAATTTGTGTATACTGAAGAATCCCTGCACCCCTGGGATAAATCCGACTTGATCATGGTGTATGATCCTTTTAATGTGTTGCTGGATTCTGTTTGATAGTATTTTGTTGAGGATTTTTGCATCTATATTCATCAGTGATATTGGTCTGTAATTTTCTTTTTTTTGTAGTATCTTTGTTTGGTTTTGATATCAGGGTGATGGTGGCCTCGTAGAATGAGTTTGGGAGTGTTCCTTCCTCTGAAATTTTCTGGAAGAGTTTGAGAAGGATGGGTGTTAGATCTTCTCTAAACGTTTGATAGAATTCACCTGTGAAGCCATCTGGTCCTGGACTTTTGTTTGTTGGAAGACTTTTAATCACAGTTTCAATTTCATTACTTGTGATTGGTCTATTCATATTTTCTATTTCTTCCTGGTTCAGTCTTGGAAGGCTATATCTTTCTAAGAATTTGTCCATTTCTTCCAGGTTGTCCATTTTATTGGCATAGAGTTGCTTGTAGTAGTCTCTTAGGATGCTTTGTATTTCTGAGGTGTCCACTGTAACTTCTCTTTTTTCACTTCCTATTTTATTGATTTGAGTTCTCTCTCTCATTTTCTTGATGAGTCTGGCTAAAGGTTTATCAACTTTATCTTCTCAAACAACCAGCTTTTAGTTTTATTGATCTTTGCTATTGTTTTCTTTGTTTCTACTTCATTTATTTCTGCTCTGATCTTTATGATTTCTTTCCTTCTACTAACTTTGGGTTTTGTTTGTTCTTCTTTCTCAAGTTCCTTTAAGTGTAAGGTTAGATTGTTTGAGATTTTTTTGTTTCTTGAAGTAGGATTGTATTGCTATAAACTTCCTCTTAGAACTGCTTTTGCTGCATCCCATAGGTTTTGGATCGTCATGTTTTCATTGTCATTTGTCTCTAGGTATTTTTTGATTTCCTCTTTGATTTCTTCAGTGATCTCTTGGTTATTTAGTAATGTATTGTTTAGCCTCCATGTGTTTGTGCTTTTTATGTTTTTTTCCCTGTAATTGATTTCTGATCTCATAGCGTTGTGGTTGGAAAAGATGCTTGATATGATTTCAATTTTCTTAAATTTACCAAGGCTTGATTTGTGACCCAAGATGTGATCTATCCTGGAGAATGTTCCGTGTGCACTTGAGAAGAAAGTGTAATCAGTTGTTTTTGGATGAATTGTCCTATAAATATCAATTAAACCTATCTGGTCTACTGTGTCATTTAAAGCTGGTGTTTCCTTATTAATTTTCTGTCTGGATGATCTGTCCATTGGTGTAAGTGAGGTGTTAAAGTCCCCACTATTATTGTGTTACTGTCGATTTCCTCTTTTATAGCTCTTAGCATTTGCCTTATGTATTGAGGTGCTCCTATGTTGGGTGCATATATATTTATAATTGTCATATCTTCTTCTTGGATTGATCCCTTGATCACTATGTAGTGTCCTTTCTTCTCTCTTGTAACAGTCTTTATTTTAAAGTCTATTTTGGGCTTCCCTGGTGGCACAGTGGTTAAGAATCTGTCTCCCAATGCAAGGGACACAGGTTCGAGCCCTGGTCCGGGAAGATCCCACATGCCGCGGAGCAACTAAGCCTGTGCACCACAACTACTGAGACTGTGTTCTAGAGTTGTGAGCCACAACTACTGAAGCCCATGCACTTAGAGCCAGTGCTCTGAAACGAGAGAAGCCACCGCAATGAGAAGCCCTTGCATCGCAACGAAGAGTAGCGCCCGCTCACCGCAACTAGAGAAAGCCGGCGCGCAGCAATGAAGAGCCAAAACAGCCAAAACTAAAATAAATAAATTTATTAAAAAAATAAAGTATTTTATCTGATATGAGTATCGCTACTCCAGCTTTTTTTTGATTTCCATTTGCATAGAATATCTTTTACCATCCCCTCAGTTTCAGTCTGTATGTGTCCCTAGGTCTGAAGTGGGTCTCTTGTGGACAGCATATATATGGGTCTTGTTTTTGTATCCGTTCTGCAAGCCTGTGTCTTTTGGTTGGAGCATTTAATCCATTCACATCTAAGGTAATTATCGATATGTGAAGTTCTTATGAGTTTTCTTAATTGTTTTGGGTTTGTTTTTGTAGGTCCTTTTCTTCTCTTGTGTTTCCCACTTGCAGAAGTTCCTTTAGCATTTGTTGTAGAGCTGGTTTGGTGGTGCTGATTCTCTTAGCTTTTGCTTGTCTGTAAAGCTTTTGATTTCTCCGGTGAATCTGAATGAGATCCTTGCCACATAGAGTAATCTTCATTGTAGGTGCTTCTCTTTCATCTCTTTAAATATATCAATGCCACTCCCTTTTGGCTTGTAGAGTTCTGCTGAGAAATCCGCTGCTAACCTTATGGGAGTTCCCTTGTATGTTATTTGTCATTTTCCCCTTGTTGCTTTTAATAATTTTTCTTTGTCTTTAATTTTTGTCATTTTGATTACTATGTGTCTCGGCGTGTTTCTCCTTGGGTTTATCCTGCCTGGAACTCTCTGTGCTTCCTGAACCTGGATGGCTATTTCCTTTCCCGTGTTAAGGAAGTTTTCGACTATAATCCCTTCAAATGTTTTCTTGGGTCCGTTCTCTCTCTTCTCCTTCTGGGACCTCTATAACATGAGTGTTGGTGCATTTAATGTTGTCCCAGAGGTCTCTTAGGCTGTCTTCATTTCTTTTCATTCTTTTTTATTCTGTTCCATAGCAGTGAATTCCACCATTCTGTCTTCCAGGTCACTTACCCGTTCTTCTGCCTCAGTTATTCTGTTATTTATTCCTTCTAGTGCATTTTTCATTTTAGTTATTGTATTGTTCATCTCTGTTTTTTTTAATTCTTCTAGGTCTTTGTTAAACATTTATTGCATCTTCTCCATCTTTGTCTCCATTCTTTTTTGGAGGTCCTGGATCATTTTCACTATCATTATTCTGAATTCTTTTTCTGGAAGATTGCCTATCTCCACTTCATTTAGTTCTTTTTCTGGGGTTTTATCTTGTTCCTTCATCTGTACATAGTCCTCTGCCTTTTCATTTTGTCTATCGTTCTGTAAATGTAGTTTTCGTACCGCAGGCTGCAGGACTGTAGTTCTTCTAGCTTCTGCTGTCCCCACTCTCTCTTTCTTCTTTCTTAATACAGGCATTTACAGCTGTAAATTTCCCTCCGAACACTACTTTAGCTGCATCCCATAGTTTCTGTATTTGTGATTTCTGTTTTCATTCACCTCAAAGCATTTTCTAACTTCTCTTGTACTTTCTTCTTTGATCCCCTTGGTATTTAGGAGTTATTGAGATTTCCTTATATATTCTGGATGTAAGTCTCTACCAGATATGTTGTTCACAAATATTTTCTTCAAGTCTATAACCTCTTTTTAAAATTCTTTTCACAGACTCTGTGATAGAGCCGAAGCTTTTAATTTTGATGAAGTCTAATTTATCTTTTTTTTTTTTCCTTTAGGTGGAATGGATCATGCTTTAGGTGTCATGTAAAAGAATTCTAAATTTTTTCTCTGAGATTTTCTCCTAAAATTTTTTATAGTTTTACATTTAAACCTATGATACATGTGAGTAACTTCTTCTGTAAGATGTGAGATTAGATCCAGGATTTCTGCGTTTTGTTTTTCCCTATGGATAACCAATTGTTCTAGCACCAATTGTTGAGAAGACTACCTTTCCTCCAATGAATTGCTTTGGCACCTGTCTTAGTCCTTTGTGCTGCTATAATAAAAATAGCATACACTGGGTGGCTTAAACAACAAATATTTACTTCTCACTGTTCTAAAGGCTAGGAAGTCCAAGATCAAGGCACTGGCAGATTCAGTTTCTGGTGAGGGCCCACTTCCTGGTTCATAATTGGCCATCTTCTCACTGTGTCCTCACATGGCAGAAAAGGAAGTGAGAGTTCTCTCTTTTATAAGGGCAGTAATCCCATTCACGAGGACTCCACCCTCATGATTTAATTACCTCCCAAAGGCCCCAACTCCCTAATACAATCACACCAAGGATTAAGATTTCAACATACGAACTTGGGGCGGGGGGGACACAAACATTCAGTCAAAGAGCAGGTGTCTGGAGACTTCCCTGGTAGCACAGTGGATAAGACTCCATGCTCCCAATGTAAAGGGCCTGCGTTCTAGCCCTGGTCAGGGAACTAGATCCCACATGCATGCCGCAACTAAGAGTTTGCATGTCACAACTAAGAAGCCCACGTGCTGCAACTAAGACCTGGTGCAACCAAATAAAAAAACCAGTTGGCTGTACTTTATAAGTCTATTTCTGGGTTTTCTATAATGTTACAGTGATCTACGTGCCTAGCCCTCCACCAATACTACACAGTCTTGATTACAATAGCTATAAAGTCTTGAAATGAGTAAAATGATTCCTTCCATTTTATTCTTCTTCAAAATTGTTTTACCCATTCTAGTTTATTTGCTTTCCATATACATTTTAGAGTAATCTAGTCTATGTCTACAAAAATCTTGCTAGAATTTTGATAGGAATTACAGTAAACATACGTATCAATTTGAGAATTGACATCACTACTATGTTTAGTGTTCCAATTTAGTGTTCCAATGAACGTGATATCTTTCTCCATTTATTTAGATCTTTGATTTCTTTAACCATTTTTCTTTTTTTTTTTTGGCCAAGGCATGGCTTGTGGGAATCTCAGTTTCCTGACCAGGTATCGAACCCACACCCCCTGCAATGGAAGCGTGGAGTCCTAACCACTGGACTGCCAGGGAATTCCCTCTTTAATCATTATTGTATAGTTTTCAGCATATAAGCACTGTACATGTTTTGTTAGATTTACACCTAATAGTTTTTTGAGTGGTTGTGTTTTCAATTTCAGTTTCCCCATGTTAATTGCTGGTACAAAGAAATATAACTGATTTTAATATGTTGATCTTGTATCCTACAATTGTGCTGAACTCACTAATTAGTTCCACAGTCTTTTTTGTACATTCCTTGGGATTTTCTAAGCAGACTATCATGTCAACTGCAAACAGAAACATATTTCTTTCTTTCTTTCTATAATTTCCACAAACACTTTTTCTGCACCACTCCATCTCCACTCCTTTTGGGACTTCAATAACATGAAAGATAAACTTTCTGTTATTGTCCCATGGGTCCCTGAAGCTCTCCTCATCTTTCTTCAGTTTATTTTAAATCCCTGTTGTTCAGACTAGATAGTTTTTATTCTTCTACCTTCAAGTTAACTGACTTAATATATCCCTATTCTGTCACTGACATCACTCAACGAATTTTAAATTTAGCTTTAGTTATAAAACTTCCAACTTTATTTTTTTATGTTTTATAAAGATATACATTTATTTATTTGGTTGCATCAGGTCTTAGTTGCGGCAGGCAGGCTCCTTAGTTGTGGCTCGCAGGCTCAGTTGAAGCTCCAAGCCTCCTTAGTTGCAGCTCTCCAGATCCTTAGCTGTGGCATGTGGGCTCCTTAGTTGCAGCACATAGGCTCCTTAGTTGCAGCAGGCAGGCTCCTTAGCTGCAGCAGGCGAGCTCCTTAGTTGTGGCAGTCACTCTTAGTTGTGGCACACATATGAGATCTAGTTCCCTGACCAGGGATCAAACTTGGGCCCCTTGCTTTGGGAGCGCAAAGTCTTATCCACTGCACCACCAGGGAAGTCCCCGAACTTCCAATTTTAAATTTAAATGTATAACTTTCTATTTGCTTCAAGGAGGTTTATCCTCAATTATTAGAGCAAGGTTTTAATTAATAATTACACTTTAAACTCTTTGATGATTCCAACATCTATGTCATGTCATGGTTGCCATCTGCTGACTATATTTTCTTCTTAAGAGATGGTGAGATTTTCCTGATTCTTTATATGTGGAGTAATTTTGAATGTTTAGATACTACGCTATGTTACTCTGAACCTTGTTTAAATCCAACGGAAAATGCTGGATTTTTGTTTTAGCAGCAATCTACCTGATTAAGTCCAATCCACAAATTCCTATCCAATTTCCCTGGGCTGTAGTTCCAATGTCAGTTTGGTTTTCAAAGCCCTTGCAGTACCATTTTGATTTGTCTCATGCATATTATGCAACAGCCAACATAGGACTTGGGCAGTAGTGTAGCCTTTCGCATACTGTTTAGAGTCAGATGCATATATGCTATTTTGGAAAAGAACCCAGGAGTTCATACACAATATTATGGGTTCCCTTTGTTGAGTTCCTTCCTCTCTACAATCCTCCCAAGACATTCCAGCTCCTAGAAGACCTTTTCTGGGTCTTCTTGCGAGAAGGGAAGGGCTTTTGTTTTCCTGCTCTGCTGAGCACCTCCCACAACTGTGATTGCTTCCCAGGTAAAGTGGTGAGAATTGAGAGGACAAAATCAGCAAATATCTCTATGGTCTTAGGACCATAATCCCTATAAATAAAAGGATTCTGCTCCCACCTGGCTGCCAATGTCATTGCTGCCTTCACCACCACAGAATTTCATGGGAGACAAGAGCAGGACAAAATGGAAAAAAAAAAAAAGCAAACAAAACACAAAAGATTCTCTTCCTCCATCCCTTCCTTCCAACCTCTTTATAAGAATCCCCTTTCTCACTCCTGAGACTATAAAGACAGAGCTTCTCTCAGACTTCTTTCTGTCTGCACCTAGTGTCCAGTTCCAGGTTTTGGGTTACCTTTGAGTCCAGGCTGTAAGGTATTCTA
Source organism: Lagenorhynchus albirostris (assembly GCF_949774975.1). Taxonomy (NCBI): domain Eukaryota; kingdom Metazoa; phylum Chordata; class Mammalia; order Artiodactyla; family Delphinidae; genus Lagenorhynchus; species Lagenorhynchus albirostris. Next base: position 40,453,296 of record NC_083104.1, on the reverse strand, counting down.
TGGAGAGAAAAAACTAAAACAATTTCATTTCCCATTCTATCTGCTACCATTTATCTTTCATGGTACTCAGACAGCTGGTCCATGTACTCTGCCCTAGGATTTTAATTGTATTTAGTCAGAGAGAAAGGGTAGAGTGTGCTTACTACATGCTGACCAGAATCAGAGCCCTTATATTTTTAATGTAAAAACCTTAATAAATTTCTGGATTATTTGCCATTAAAGAAATGTCCCATACTATGTTTCTTAGCATCTTTCTGTCAATCATATCATCAATCCACTGTGCTCTGTGAAAGTACAGAGCATGTACTTTCACAAAACGAAAAAAATATTAAATAAAGATTATAGGCAAAAAATGCACAAAAGAATGGAAGAAAATGTTAATAGTGGTTGTTGGTCTTCATGTGATATGTTTACATGCAGAGACAGTTTAAGTGAAGAGTACTGAGTTTTTAACTTTAAATAAACTTTTAAAGCTGTGCATTAAATATTACAGAAAAGTATACAAATTAACAGCAAGCAGCTCCATGAAAGTAAACATAGCCATTTAATCTAAATACCACTCAATCAAGAAATAAGAGTATCACCCCAAAGTTCCTCTTTATGAGCTGCAACAGTCATTACTTTTCATTTATAAAAGTGGTATACATGCATTTCTATCAAAGAGTACCGGAATGTATTTCTAATTTTAGTTATTTTAATGCTTATGTCTTCATACATTGTTCAAGGTTTTTCACATTCACTTTTTCAACTCTTATAAAAATTTCCACAAAGGATAGAGGTCTTAGGAGAAATGAACCCAGTGGACACCTTGCTCTCAGACTTCTGGCCTCCACAATTGTGAGAAAATAAATGTTGTTGTTGAAGTCAACCCAAAAAAATAAAATAAAATCTTCCATGTGTTTTCTACAGGTTAATTCTAAAACTTGATAACCATTTAAAAAGCAATTGGAATATCTGCTAATGCAATTTTCATTTACTGAGAAAGCCTCGGAATCCCTAGCAGGGCCGACAAAAGGTGTATCTCTCCTGCAGCCAGTCAGTAAAGACTGGAAAAGATGATTGCTTCAGATGCAAAGACAGCAACACAAGACTTCAAGGAATGTGAAAACTCAATGAAACATAGCACCACCAAAGGAACACAGTAATTTTCCAGTTACTGACCCCCCAAAAATGGAGATCTGCAATCTGCCCAATAAAAAATTCAAAACAGTTGTTTTAAAGAAGGCCTCAGTGAGCTGCAAGAAAACACACAAAGGCAATTCAGTGAAGTCAGAAAAACAATACATGAAGAAAACAAAAAATTTAACAGACACAGAAATCATTAAAAGGAACCAAACAGAAATCCTAGAGCTGAAAAAAATAAAATGGATGAAATGAAAATGCACTAGAAAGTATTAACAGCAGACTTGATCACGAGGAAGAATAAAATCCATGATGTCAATGACAGGTCATTTGAAATTATCCAGTTCAAGGTGAACAAAGAGAAAATAATGAAAAAGAGTGAAGAAAGCCTTCATGTATCATGAGGTATCATCAAGAGAAACAACATAAGCACTGCTGGAGTCCCCAAAGGAGACGAGAGGGAGAAAGGGGCAGAAAGCTTATTTAAAGAAATAACAGCTGAGATCTTCCCAATCTGGGCAGAGACTTGGACGTCCAAGTTTATTTTAAAAATTTATTAAAAAAAAAAAAAAGCTTACAGGTCCCCCAAAAGATCTCCTCCAAGAGACACTATAATGAAATCATCTAAAGTCAAAGACAAAAATTTTAAAAGCAACAAGAGAAAAAAATTCCTCACATACAAGGGAATTCCTATAAGGCTATCAGTGGATTTCTCGGCAAACACCTTATAAGCCAGGAGAGAGTGGAATGATTTATTCAAAGTGATGCAAGAAAAAACTGCCAACCTATACCCAGAAAAGAGGAAAACTCTAATTTGAAAAGATACATGCACCCCATAGCAGCACTATGTACAATACACAAGACATGGAAGCAACCTAAGTGTCCATCAAAAGATGAATGGATAAAGAGAATGTGGTGTGTATATATATACACAATGGAATATTTCTCAGCCATTAAAAAAAGAATGAAATATGGCCATGTCTGCAGCAACGTGGATGGACCTAGAGATTATCACACTAAGTGAAGTAAGTCAGACAGAATGACAAGTATTACATGATATCACTTAAATGTGAAAACTAAAAAATAATACAAATGAACTTATTTACAAAACAAAAACAGGACCACAAAGCAAGTCTCAGTAAATTTAAGAAAACTGAAATCACATCAAGCATTTTTTCTGACCAAAATGCTATGAGATTAGAAATAAAATACAAGAAAAAAACTGTGAAGAACACAAACATGTGCAAACACATGGAGGCTAAACAATATACTACTAAACAACCAATGGATCACTGAAGAAATCAAACAGGAAATCAAAAATTACCTAGAGACAAATGAAAACGAAAGCACAACAATACAAAACCTATGGGATGCAGCAAAAGCAGTTCTAAGACGGAAGTTTATAGCAATACAATCTTACCTCAGGAGACAAGAAAAATCTCAAATAAACAACCTAACCTTATACCTAAAGCAACTACAGAAAGAACAAACAAAACCTAAAGTTAGTAGAAGGAAACAAATCATAAAGAACAGAGCAGAAATAAATGCTATAGAGTAACGCAACTATACTCCAATAAAAATTAATAAAAATAAATGATATAAAGATGAAGAAAACAATAACAAAGATCAATGAAACTAAAAGCTGGTTCTCTGAAAAGATAAAATTGATAAACCTTAGCCAGACTCATCAAGAAAAAAAGGAAAAGGACTCAATTCAATAAAATTAGAAATGAAAATGGAGGAGTTACAACTGACACCACAGAAATACAAAGGATCATAAGAAACTACTACAAGCAACTGTATGCCAATAAAATGAACAACCTGGAAGAAATGAACAAATTCTTAGAAACGTACAATCTCCCAAGACTGAACCAGGAAGAAACAGAAAATATGAACAGACCAATCACAAGTACTGAAATTGAAACTATGATTAAAAAACTTCCAACAAACAAAAGTAGAGGACCAGATGGCTTCACAGGCGAATTCTATCAAACATTTAGAGAAGAGTTAACACCTACCCTTCCGATACTGTTCCAAAGAACTTCAGAGGAAGGAAATCTCCCAAACTCATTCTATGATGTCATCATCACTCTGATACCAAAACCAGACAAAGATACCACACACAAAAAAGGCCAGTATCACTGATGAACACAGACGCAAAAATCCTCAACAAAATACTAGGAATCTGAATCCAACAATACATTAAAAGGATCACACACCATGATCAAGTGGGATTTATCCCAGGATGCAAGGATTTTTCAATATCCACAAATCAATCGCTGTGACATACCACATCAACGAACTGAAGAATAAAAACCATATGATCATCTCAAAACATGCAGAAAAAGCTTTTGACAAAATTCAACACCAATTTATGATTAAAAACTCTCCAGAAAATGGGCATAGAGGGGACATACCTCTACATAATAAAGGCCACATACCACAAACCTACAGCTAGGATTATATCATACTCAATGGGGAAATGCTGAAAGCATCTCCTCTAAGATTAGGAACAAGACAAGGATGCCCACTCTTGCCGCTTTTATTCAACATGGTTTTGGAAGTCCTAGCTACAGCAATCAGAGAAGAAAAAGAAATAAAAGGAATCCAAATTGGAAAAGTTAAACTGTCACTGTTTGCAGATGACATGATACTATACACAGAAAATCCTAAAGACAATACCAGAAAACTACTAGAACTCATCAATGAATTTGATAAATTTGCAGGTTACAAAATTAATACACAGAAATCTGTTTAATTTCTGTACACTAACAACGAAAGATCAGAAAGAGAAATTCAAGAAACAATTCCATTTACCACTGCATCAAAAAGAATAAAATACTGTACCTAGGAATAAAGCTACCTAAGGACAAAAGACCTGTACTCTGAAAACTGTAAGACACTGATGAAAGAATCGAAAATGAAACACATGGAAAGATATACCATGTTCTTGGATTGGAAAAATCAATATTGTCAAAATGACTATACTACCCAAGGCAATCTACAGATTCAATGCAATCCCTATCAAATTACCAATGGCAATTTTCACAGAACTAGAACAAAAATCTTAAAATTTGTGTAGAGACACCAAAGACCCCAAATAGCCAAAGCAAGCTTGAGAAAGAAAAACACAGGTGGAGGAATCAGGCTCCTAGAATTCAAACTATACTACAAAGCTACAGTCATCAAAACAGTCTGGTACTGGCACAAAAACAGAAATATAGATCAATGGAACAGGACAGAAAGCCCAGAAATAAACCCATGTACCCATGGTTAATTCATCTATGACAAAGGAGGCAAGACTATACAATGGAGGAAAAGCAGTCTCTTCGATAAGTGGTGCTGGGAAAACTGGACAGCTACATGTAAAAGAATGAAATTAGAACACTCCCTAACACCATGCACAAAAACAAACTCAAAGTGGATTAAAAACCTGAATGTGAGATGGGACACTATAAAACTCCTAGAGGCAAACATAGGCAGAACACTCCCTGACATAAATTAAAGCAATATCTTTTTCAATCCATCTCCCAGAGTAATGGAAATAAAAACAAAAATAAACAAATGGGACCTAATTAAACTCAAAGCTTTTGTGCAGCAAAGGAAACCAAAAACAAAATGAAAAGACAACCCACAGAATAGGAGAAAATACTTGCAAATATGTGACCAACAAGGGGTAAGTCTCCAAAATTTACAAACGGCTCATGCAGCTTAATATCATCAAAACAAACAACCAAATCAAAAAATGGACAGAAGACCTAAAGAGACATTTCTCCAAAGACGACATACAGATGGCCAAGAGTCACATGAAAAGATGTTCAGTATCACTAATTATTAGAGAAATGCAAATCAAAACAACAATGAGCTATCACGTCACACCAATCAGAATGGCTATCATCCAAAAATCCACAAACAATAAATGCTGGAGAGGATGTGGAGAAAACTCTCCACAGTGTAGGTGTGGAACTCTCCTACACTGTGGGTGGGAATGTAAATTGGTGCAGCCACTATGGAAAACAGTATGGAGGTTTCTTAAGAAACTAAAAACAAGGACTTCCTGGTGGTCCAGTGGTTTAAGACTCCGTGCTCCCAATGCAGGGGGCCTGGGTATGATCCCTGGTCAGGGAACTAGATTCCACATGCCACAATTAAGAGCCCACATGCTGCAACTAAAAGATCCCTCAAGGCACAATGAAGACCTCACGCAGCCAAATAAATAAATAAATATTAAAATAAACTAAAAACAGAGCTTCCATATGATCCTGCAATCCCACTCCTGGGCATGTATCCAGAGAAAACTATGGTCCGAAAGGATACATGCACCCCAATGTTCATTGCAGCGCCTTTTACAATAGCCAAGACGTGGATCAACCTAAATGTCCATCAACAGAAGAATGGATAAAGAAAATGGGGTACATATATACAATGGAATATTACTCAGTCAGTAAAAAGAATAAAATAATGCCATTTACAGCAACATGAATGGACCTAGAGCTTGTCATACTGACTGAAGTCAGAGAAACAGAAATATCATATGGCATCACTTACATGCAGAATCTTAAAAAAATTATACAAATGAACTTATTTACAAAACAGAAACTAGGGCTTCCCTGGTGGCACAGTGGTTATGAATCCACCTGCCAATGCAGGGAACACAGGTTTGAGCCCTGGTCCAGGAATATCCCACATGACGCAGAGCAACTAAGCCCGTGCACCACAACTACTGAGCCTGGGCTCTACAGCCCGTGAGCCACAACTACTGAGCCCATGTGCCACAACTACTAAAGTCTGCACGCCTAGAGACTGTGCTCTGCAACAAGTGAAGCCACCACAATGAGAAGCCTGCGCACCAAAACGAAGAGTAGCCCCTGCTTGCCGCAACTAAAAGAAAGCCCACACGCAGCCTGAAGACCCAATGCAGCCAAAAATAAATTTTAAAATAAATAAATTTTACTTTGAAAAAAAACAGAAACAGACTCAGACTTAGAGAAGGAACTTATGGTTACCAGGGGGGATGGGTGAGGGGGAGGGATAGTTAAGGAGTTTGGAACTGACATGTACACTGCTATATTTAAAATGGATAATGAACAAGGAACTACTGTACAGCACAGGGAACTCTGATCAATAATATGTAACAACCTAAATGGGAAAAGAATTTCAGAAAGAATAGATACATGTATATGTATAACTGAATCACTCTGCTGTACACCTGAAACTAACACAACATTGTTAATCATATACTCCAATATGAAATGAAAAGTTAAAAAACAAAAACAAAAAAAACTCAGACATAGAAAACAAACTTAACGGTTTACTAAAGGGAAAGTGGGAGATGGAAGCAAGGATAAATTAGGAGTTTGGGATTAACAGATACACATTACTATATATAAAATAGATAAATAACAAAGACCTACTGTATAGGCACAGTGTGTGTGTGTATACAAATCACTTTGTTGTACACCTGAAACTAACACCACATTGTAAGCTGACTATACTTCAATTAAAAAAAACCCTTCCAACCCAAGAATACTTTACCCGGCAAAGCTGTCCTTCAGAAATAAAGGAGATAAACACTTTGCCAGACAAACAAATGTGTAGAGCATTCATCATCACTAGACCTGCCTTACAAGAAATGCTAAAATGCTAATGCTTTAGCATTAGTGTACATGAATGTACACTAACTAATAACATAGAAACATAGAAATATAAAACACACTGCTAAAGGTAAGTATATATATAGTCACATTCAAAATACAGTTGGCCTTCCCTATTCGAGAATCCCACATCCACAGATTGAACCAACTAATTGAAAATATTTGAGAAAAAAAAAAACTCAGGAAGTTCCAAAAAGCAAACCTTGAATTTGCCCCACTCTGGTAACAATTTACATAACATTTACAACTATCTACATGATATTTACATGATATTAGGTATCATAAGTGATCTAGAGAGGATTTAAAGGCTATATATAAATACTACTCCATTTTATCCAAGGGCCTTGAGCATCCACGGTTTCTGGTATACATGGGGGGCAGGGGTGTCATGGAACCAATCTCCCGCAGATACTGAGAATGACTTAAATACTGTAATATGCTAGAATGTTAATCTCTTAACTCTAGTATAAAGACTAAAGCACAGAAGTATTAAAAATCACTACAGTGACAATAATTTCCTTATGAATACACAATATAAAAATATGTAAACTGATATCAAAAACATAAAATGGGAGAGGAAAGCACAGAATTTCTGTATGCTATGGAAGTTAAGCTGTTATCAGCTTAAAATAGATTGTTATAACTATAAGATGTTTTATGTAACCCTCATGGTAATCACAAAGCAAAACACTACAGCAGACAAAAGATCAAGATCAAAACATACCACTGGGCTTCCCTGGTGGCGCAGTGGTTGGGAATCTGCCTGCCAATGCAGGGGACATGGGTTCAAGCCCTGGTCTGGGAAGATCCCACATGCCGCGGAGCAACTAGGCCCGTGAGCCACAACTACTGAGCCTGCGCGTCTGGAGCCTGTGCTCCGCAACGGGAGAGGGCGCGACACTGAGAGGCCTGCGCACCGCGATGAAGAGTGGCCCCCACTCGCCGTAACTGGAGAAAGCCCTCGCACAGAAACGAAGACCCAACACAGCCAAAAACAAATAAATAAATTTAAAAAAAAAAAAAAAAAAAAAACCTACCACTAAGGGAAATTATCAATTCAAAAAGGAAGACAGCAAGAGAGGAAGAAAAGAAGAAAGGAATTACATAACAGCCAGAACATAATTAATAAGATAGCTTTAGTAAGTCCTTACCTATCAATAACTACTTTAAATTTAAATTCATTAAATCATCTATTCAAAAGGCATACAGTAGCTGAATGTATTTTTAAAAATAAAGACCTAACTATATGCTTCCCACAAGAGACTCACTTCAGCTTTAAGGACACAAAAAGACACAAAGGGAAGGGATGGAAAAAGGTATTTCATGAAAATGAAAACCAAAAGAGAGCAGGAGTGGCTATACTTACACCAGACAAAATAGACTTTAGGTCAAAAACTTAACAAGAGACAAAAAAGGTCATTATATAATGATAAAGCAGTTCATCAAGAGGATTTAACACTGGTAAATATATATGTACCCATTATCAGAGCACCTAAATATATTAAGCAAATACTAAAAGATCTGAAGGGAGAAATAGACAACAATACAGTAATAGTAGGAGACTTCAATATCCTACTTTCAACAAAAGATTGTCCAGACAGAAAATCAATAAGGAAACATTTGAACTTGAACTATACTCTAGACCAAATGGACCCAACAGACATACAGAATATTTCATCCAAACAGCACCAGAATACACATTCTTCTCAAGCACACATGGAACATTCTCCAGGATAGATCCTATGTTAGGTCACAAAACAAGTATTAGCAAATTTCATAAGAATGAAGTATTTTTTCTGACCACAATGGTATGAAACTAGGAATCAGTAACAGGAGGAAAAATGGAAAATTCACAAATATGTGTAAATTAAACAATACACTCTTGAAGAACCAATAGACCAAAGAAAAAATCAAAAGAGAAATTTTAAAAATTACAAAACAAACTAAAATGGAAACACAACATACCAAAAATTATGGAATGCAGCAAAAGCAGTTTTAAGAGGAAAGTTTTTAATGATAAAGGTCTATGTTTAGAAAAAAGAATAATCTCAAATAGACAAGCTAACTTTATGCCTCAAGGAACTAGGAAAAGAACAACAAACTAAGCCTTCTACTTACATGGAAGGAAATAAAGAGCAAAGTGGAAATAAAGAAAGTCTAAAAACACAATAGAAAAGATGGATGAAACCAAGAGCTGGTTTTTTGAACAAACAAAACTGACACACCCTTAGCTAGGCTCACCAAGAAAAAAGAGAGAGGACTCAAATAAAATCAGAAATGAAAGAGGAGATGATATCACAGAAACATAAAGGATCACAGAGACTACTATGAAAAATGAGATGTCAACAAATTTGATGAGAAGAAATGAATAGATTCCTAGAAACATGTGACCAACAAGACTAAATTATGAAGAAATAGAAAATCTGAACAGGCTGATTACCAGTAAGGAGACTGAATCAGTAATCAAAAACCTCCCAACAAATGGAAGTCCAGGATTAGATGGCTTTACTGGTGAGTTCTACCAAACATTTCAAGAGGAATTAATATCAATCCTTCTCAAACTCTTCAAAAAACACTGAAGAGGAGGAAACACTTCCAAACTCATTTTATGAGGCCAGCATTACCCTGATAGCAAAGCCAGACAAGCACACAACAAGAAAAGAAAATTATAAGCCAATATCCCTGATGAAAAAAGATTCAAAAATCCTCAACAAAATGTACTAAATTGAACTCAACAGCACATTAAAAAGATCACACACTATGATCAAGTGGATTTATTCCTGGGATGTGAATGAAGATGGTTCGACACATGTGAATTAATAAGTGGGATATGCCACATTAACAGAATGAAAGATAAAAATCCTACGATCATCTCAATAGATGCAAAATAAGCATGACAAAATTCAACATCCTTTCATGATTAAAAAACTAATTGGGTATAGAAGGAATGTACCGCAACATAATAAAGGCCACATATGACAAGCCCACAGCTAACATCATAAGCAATGGTGAAAAGCTAAGAGCTTTTCCTCTAAGAGCCAGAACAAGACAAGGGTGCCACTCCATTTTTTTTGGGGGGAGGGTGCTGCTCGGCTTGTGGGCTTTTAGTTCCCCTACCTGGGATCAAACCCAAGCTCTCAGCAGTGAGAGCATGGAGTCCTAACCACTGGACCGCCAGGGAATTCCCATGCATGCCCACTATTACCACTTCTATTCAGCATAGGACTGGAAATCCTAGCCAAAGCAATTAGACAGGAAAAATTTGTTTAATATTCAAATTGGAAAGGAAGAAATAAAATTGTCTCTGCTTGCAGATGACATGATCATATGTCCAAAACTCTGCCAAAAAAACTATTCAAACTGATAAATTCAGTAAAGCTGCAGTATATCAAATCAATATACAAAAGTCAGTTGCATTTTTATGTAATAACAACAAACTATCAGAAAAGGATATAAGAGAACAAACCCATTTACAAGAGCATCAAAAAGAATAAAATACTTAGGGATAAATTTAACCAAGGAGGTGAAGACCTGTACCCTGAAAACTATAAGATATTGATGGGGACTTCCCTGGTGGCACAGTGGTTAAGAATCCACCTGCCAATGCAGGGGACATGAGTTTGAGTCCTGGTCTGGGAAGATCCCACATGTCATGGAGCAACTAGGCCCCTGGGCCACAACTACTGAGCCTGTGCTCTAGAGCCCATGAGCCACAACTACTGAAGCCCGCACACCCTGGAGCCCGTGTGCCACAACTACTGAGCCCACATGCAGCAACTACTGAAGCCCACATGCCTGGTGCTCCACAAGAGAAGCCACTGCAATGAGATTCCCGCGCACCGCAACGAAGAGTACCCTCTGCTCACCGCAACTAGAGAAAGCCCACATGCAGTAATGAAGATCCAACGTAGCCAAAAATAAAAATTTTTAAAACAAATTAGTAAGTTAAAAAAAAAAGACACTGATGAAAGGAATTAAGACACAGATAAATGGAAAAATATTCCCAAGTTCGTAGATTGGAAGAATTAATATTGTTAAAATGTCCATACTACCCAAAGCAATCTACAGATTCAATGCAACCTCTATCAAAATTCCATTGGCATTTTTCACAGAAACAAGAAAAATAATCCTATAATTCGTATGGAACCACAAAAAGATCCCCAATAGCCAAAGCAATCTTGAGAAAGAACAACAAAGCTATAGGCATCATGTGTCCCAATTTCAAACTATATTAAAAAGCTATAGGGAATCACAACTAACTGCTGAACAATCATCTACAGGAGGACACTGGAACTCACCAAAAAGGATACCCCACATCCAAAGACAAAGGAGAAACCACAATGAGACAGTAGGAGGGGCACAATCACAATAAAATCAAATCCCATAAATGCTTGGTGGGTGACTCTCAAACTGGAGAACACTTACACCATAGAAGTCCACCCACTGGATTGAAGGTTCTGAGCCCCACGTCAGGCTTCCCAACCTGGGGGTCCGGCAACGGGAGAAGGAATTCCTAGAGAATCAGACTTTGGAGGCTAGCGGGATTTGATTGCAGGACTTCAACAGGACTGGGGGAAACAGAGACTCCACTCTTGGAGGACACAAACAAAGTGGTGTGTGCATCGGGTCCCAGGGGAAGGAGCAATGACCCCATAGGAGACTGAACCAGACCTACCTGCTAGTGTTGGAGGGTCTCCTGCAGAGGCAGGGGGTGGCTCTGTCTCACCATGAGGACAAGGACACTGCCAGCAGAAGTTCTGGGAAGTACTCCTTGGTGTGAGCTCTCACAGAGTCCACCATTAGCTCCACCAAAGAGCCCGGGTAGGCGCCAGTGTTGGGCTGCCTCAGGCCAAACAACCAACAGGGAGGGAACACAGCCCCACCCATTAGCAGACAAGTGGATTAAAGTTTTAGTGAGCTCTGCCAACCAGAGCAACAGCTAGCTCTACCCACCACCAGTCCCTCCCATCAGAAGACTTGCTCAAGGCTCTTAGATAGCTTCATCCACCAGAAGGCAGACAGCAGAAGCAAGAAGAACTACAATCCTGCAGACTGTGGAACAAAAAAACATATTCACAGAATGACAGACAAGATGAAAAGGCAGAGGGCTAGATACCAAATGAAGGAACAAGATAAAACCCCAGAAAAAAAACTAAATGAAATGGAGATAGGCAACCTTCCAGAAAAAGAATTCAGAAAAATGATAGTGAAGATGGTCCAGGACTTCAGAAAAAGAATGAAGACAAAGATCAAGAAGATGCGAGAGATGTTTAACAAAGACCTAGAAGAATTAAAGAACAAACAGAGATGGACAATACAATAACTGAAATGAAAAATACACTAAAAGGAATCAAGAGCAGAATAACTGAGGCAGAAGAACGGATAAGTGACCTGGAAGACAGAATGGTGGAATTCACTGCTGCAGAACAGAATAAAGAAAAAAGAATGAAGAGAAATGAAGACAGCCTAAGAGACCTCTGGGACAACATTAAATGCAACAACATTCGAATTATAGGGGTCCCAGAAGGAGAAGAGAGAGAGAAAGGACCCAAGAAAACATTGGAAGAGATTATAGTCAAAAACTTCCCTAATATGGGAAAGAAAATAGCCACCCAAGTCCAGAAAGCACAGAGTCCCACACAGGATAAACCCCAGGAGAAACATGCCGAGACATATAGCAATCAAATTGGCAAAAACTAAAGACAAAAAAAATTATTGAAAGCAACAAGGGAAAAACAACAAATAACATACAAGGGAACTCCCATAATGTTAACAGCTGATTTCTCAGCAGAAACTCTACAAGCCAGAAGGGAGTGGCATGATATATTTAAAGTGATGCAAGGGAATAAATTACAACCAAGATTACTCTACCCGACAAGGATCTCATTCAGATTCAACAGAGAAATCAAAAGTTTTCCAGACAAGCAAAAGCTAAGAGAATTCAGCACCACCAAACCAGCTCTACAACAAAGGCTAAAGGAACTTCTCTAAGTGGGAAACACAAGAGAAGAAAAGGACCTACAAAAACAAACCCCTAACAATTAAGAAAATGGTAATAGGAACATACATATCAATAATTACCTTAAATGTGAATGGATTAAATGCTCCAACCAAAAGACACAGGCTCGCTGAATGGATACAAAAACAAGACCCATATATATGCTGTCTACAAGACACCCACTTCAGACCTGGGGACACATACAGACTGAAAGTGAGGGGATGGAAAAAGATATTCCATGCAAATGTAAATCAAAAGGAAGCTGGAGTAGCAATACTCATATCAGATAAAATAAACTTTCAAATAAAGAATGTTACAAGAGACAAGGAAGGACACTACATAATGATCTAGGGATCAATCCAAGAAGAAAATATAACAACTATAAATATATATGCACCCAACATAGGAGCACCTCAATACATAAAGCAACTGCTAACAGCTATAAAAGAGGAAATCATCAGTATCACAGTAATGGTGGGGGACTTTTAACACCTCACTTACACCAATGGACAGATCATCCAAACAGAAAATTAATAAGCAAACACAAGCTTTAAATTACACAATAGACCAGATAGATTTAATTGATATTTATAGGACGTTGCATCCAAAAACAACAGATTACACTTTCTTCTCCAGTGCACACAGAACATTCTCCAGGATAGATCACATCTTGGGTTGCATATCAAGCCTCAGCAAAATTAAGAAAATTGAAATCATATCAAGCATCTTTTCTGACAAAGGTATAAGATTAGAAGTCAATTACAGGAAAAAAACGTAAAAAAACACAAACACATCGAGGCTAAACAATACGTTAGTAAATAACCAAGAGATCACTGAGGAAATCAAAAAGGAAATCAAAAAGGAAATCAAAAAATACCTAGAGGCAAATGACAAAGAAAACACGACGATCTAAAACTGATGGGATGCAGCAAAAGCAGTTCAAAGAGGGAAATTTACAGCAATACAATCCTACCTCAAAAACAAGAAAAATCTCCAACAATCTAACCTTACAACTAAAGGAACTTGAGAAAGAAGAACAAACAAAACCCGAAGTTAGTAGAAGGAAAGAAATCATAAAGATCAGAGCAGAAATAAATGAAATAGAAACAAAGACAACAATAGCAAAGATCAATAAAACTAAAAGCTGGTTGTTTGAGAAGATAAACAAAATTGATAAACCTTTAGCCAGACTCATCAAGAAAAAGAGGGAGAGGACTCAAATCAATAAAATTAGAACTGAAAAAGGAGAAGTTACAACAGACACCACAGAAATTCAAAGCATCCTAAGAGATGACTACAAGCAACTCTATGCCAATAAAATGGACAACCTGGAAGAAATGAACAAATTCTTAGACAGGCATAACCTTCCAAGACTGAACCAGGAAGAAATAGAAAATATGAACAGAACAATCACAAGTAATGAAATGGAAACTGTGATTAAAAATCTTCCAACAAACAAAAGTTCAAGACCAGATGGCTTCACAGGTGAATTCTATCAAACGTTTAGAGAAGAGCTAACACCCATCCTTCTCAAACTCTTCCAAAAAATTGCAGAGGAAGGAACACTTCCAAACTCATTTTACGAGGCCACCATCACCCTGATACCAAAACCAGAGAAAAACACTGCAAAAAAGGAAAATTACAGACCAATACCACTGATGAATATAGATGCAAAAATCCTCAACAAAATACTAGCAAACAGAATCCAACAGCACATTAAAAGGATCATACACCATGATCAAGTGGGATTTATCCCAGGGATGCAAGGATTCTTAAATATACGTAAATCAATGTGATATATACCATATTAACAAATTGAAGGAGAAAAACCATATGATCATCTTAATAGATGCAGAGAAAGCTTTTGACAAAATTCAACACCCATTTATGATAAAAACTCTTCAGAAAGTGGGCACAGAGGGAACCTACCTCAACATAATAAAGGCCATATACGACAAAGCCACAGCAAACATCATTCTCAATGGTGAAAAACTGAAAGCATTTCCTCTAACATCAGGAACAAGACAAGGATGTCACTCTCGCCACTATTATTCAACATAGTTTTGGAAGTCCTAGCCATGGCAATCAGAGAAGAAAAAGAAATATAAGGAATACAAATTGGAAAAGAAAAAGTAAAACTGTCACTCTTTGCAGATGACATGATACTGCATGACACGAGAATCCTAAAGATGCCACCAGAAAACTACTAGAACTTATCAATGGATTCTGTAAAGTTGCAGGATACAAAATTAATGCACAGAAATCTCTTTCATTCTTATACACTAATGATGAAAAACCTGAAAGAGAAATTAAGGAAACACTCCCATTTACCACTGCAACAAAAAGAATAAAATACCTAGAAATAAACCTACCTAGGGAGACAAAAGATCTGTATGCAGAAAACTATAAGACACTGATGAAAGAAATTAAAGATGATACAAACAGATGGAGAGATATACCATGTTCTTGGATTGGAAGAATCAATATTGTGAAAATGACTATAGTACCCAAAGCAATCTACAGATTCAATGCAATCCCTATCAAATTACCAGTGACATTTTTTACAGAACTAGAACAAAAAATCTTAAAATTTGTAGGGAGACACAAAAGACCCCAAATAGCCAAAGCAGTCTTGAGGGAAAAAAACGGAGCTGGAGGAATCAGACTCCCTGACTTCACACTATACTACAAAGCTACAGTAATCAACACAATATGGTACTGGGACAAAAACAGAAATACAGATCAATGGAAAAGGACAGAAAGCGCAGACATAAACCCACACACCTATGGTCAACTAATCTATGACAAAGGAGGCAAGGATACACAATGGAGAAAAGACAGTCTCTTCAAAAAGTGGTGCTGGAAAAACTGGAGAGTTACATGTAAAAGAATGAAATTAGAAAACTCTGTAACATCATACACAAAAATAAACTCAAAATGGATTAGAGACTTAAATATAAGACTGGACACTATAAAACTCTTATTAGAGGAAAACATAGGAAGAACACTCTTTGACATAAATCACAGCAAGATCTTTTTTGATCCACGTCCTAGAGTAATGGAAATAAAAACAAAAATAAACAAATGGGACCTAACGGAACAAAAGCTTTTGCACAGCAAAAGAAACTACAACAAGACGAAAAGACAACCCTCAGAATGGGAGAAAATATTTGTAAACGAATCAACGGACAAAGGATTAATCTCCAAAATATATTAACAGCTCATGCAGCTCAGTATTAAAAAAACAAACAACCCAATCCAAAATTGGGCAGAAGACCTAACAGACATTTCTCCAAAGAAGACATACAGATGGCCAAGAAGTACATGAAAAGCTGCTCAACATCACTAATTATTAGAGAAATGCAAATCAAAAACTACGATGAGATATCATCTCACACCAGTCAGAATGGGCATCATCAGAAAATCTACAAACAACAAATGCTGGAGAGGGTGTGGAGAAAAGGGAACCCTCTTACATTGTTGGTAGGAATGTAAATTGATACAGTCACTACAGAGAACAGTATGGAGGTTCCTTAAAAAGCTAAAAACAGAATTACCATATGACTCAGCAATCCCACTGCTGGACATATACCCAGAGAGAACCATAATTCAAAAAGACACATGCACCCCAATGTTCATTGCAGCACTATTTACAATAGCCAGGACATGGAAGCAACCTAAATGTCTATCAACAGACGAATGGATAAAGAAGATGTGGTACATATATACAATGGAATATTACTCGGCCATAAAAAGGAACGAAATTGGGTCATTTGTAGAGACGTGAATGAATCTAGATACTGTCATACAGAATGAAGTAAGTCAGAAAGAGAAAAACAAATATCATATATTAATGCACATATGTGGAACCTAGAGAAATGGTACAGATGAACCAGTTTGCAGGGCAGAAATTGAGACACAGATGTAGAGAACAAATGTATGGACTCCAAAGGGGGAAAGGGGCGGGGGTGGTGGTGGTGTGATGAATTGGGAGATTGGATTGACATATATACACTAATATGTATAAAATGGATAACTAATAAGAACCTGCTGTATAAAAAAATTAATAAAATAAAATTCAACAACAACAAAATCTATAGTAACAAAACAGTGTGGTACTGGCATAAAAACAGACACACAGACCAATGGAACATGACAGTGAACCCAGATATAAACCCACACATGTAGGGTCAACTAAACTTTGACAAGGAACCAAGAATATGCAATGGAAAATGGACAATCTCTTCAATAAATGGCATTAGGAAAACAGGATATCCACACACGAAAGAATAAAACTGGATCCATATATTGCACCACTCACAAAAGTTAACTTACAATGGATTAAAGACTTAAGTGTAAAATCTAAAACCATAAAAATCCTAGAATAAAACATAGAGAATAAGCTCCTTGACACTGGTCTTGGCAATGCTATTTGGATATGACACCAAAAGCACAGGCATAAAAAGCACACACACACACACAAAGTACTACATTGAATTGAAAGGCTCTGCACAGAAAAGGAAACAATCAACAAAATGAAAAGACAATGTATGGAAAGGGAGAAAATATTTGCAAGCCATGTATCTGATAAGGGGTTAATATCCAAACGTATACCACTCAATAGCAAAACAACACAAAACAAACAAAACAACAAATAACTTAATTAAAAACTGGGCAAAGGACCAGAATAGACATTTTCCCAAAGAAGACATACAAGTGGTCAACAGGTACATAAAAAGATGCTCAATATCATTAGTGATCAGGGAAATGCAAATCAAAACCACAATAAGATATCATCACACACCTGTTAGGATGGCTTCTATAAAAAGAACATATGTTGGCAAGGATGTGGAGAAAATGGAATCCTTGTACACTGTTGGTGGGAATGTAAATTGGTACAGCCATTATGGAAAACAGTACGGAGGTTCCCCCCAAATTTAAAAACCAAACTACCATCTCTTCAATAAGTGGTGCTGGGAAAACTGGACAGCTACATGTAAACAAATGAAATTAGGACATTTCCTAACACCATACACAAAAATAAACTCAAAATGAATTAAAGACCTAAATGTAAGGTCAGATACTATAAAACCCTTAGAGGAAAACATAGGCAGAACGCTCTGACATAAATCGCAGCAAGATCTTCGATCCACTTCCTAGAGTAATGAAAATAAAAACAAAAATAAACAAATGGGACCTAATGAAACTCAAAAGCTTTTGCACAGCACAGAAAACCATAAACAAAATGAAAAGACAACCCTCAGAATATGAGAAAGTATTTGCAAATGAAGCAACTGACAAGGGATTAATCTCTAAAGTATACAAACAGCTCATGCAGCTCAATGTCACAACAAACAATCTAATCAAAAAATGGGCAGAAGATCTAAATAGACATTTCTCCAAAGAAGACATACAGATGGCCAAAAAGCACACAAAAAGAT
This sequence comes from Lagenorhynchus albirostris, assembly GCF_949774975.1. Lineage (NCBI taxonomy): Eukaryota > Metazoa > Chordata > Mammalia > Artiodactyla > Delphinidae > Lagenorhynchus > Lagenorhynchus albirostris. The sequence goes on along the minus strand of NC_083104.1, from coordinate 40,435,081 downwards.
GCTCAACATCACCAATTATCAGAGAAATGCAAATAAGAACCACAGTGAGGTTATCACCTCACACCGGTCAGAAAGGCCATCTTCAAAAAATCTACAAACAATAAATGCTAGAGAGGGTGTGGAGAAAAGGGAACCCTCCTACACTGCGGGTGGGAATGTAAATTGGTACAGCCACTATGGAGAAGAGTATGGAGGTTCCTTGAAAAACTAAAAGTAGAGCTACCATATGATCCAGCAATCCCACTCCTGGGCATATATCCAAAGAAACCCATCATTTGAAAGATACATGTACCCCAATGTTCACTGAAGCACTACTTACAATAGCCAAGACATGGAAGCAACAGAGGAATGGATAAAGAAGATGTGGTGCATATATACACTGGAATATTACTCAGCCATAAAAAAGAATGAAATAATGCAATCTGCAGGAACATGGATGCACCCAGAAATTGTCATACTGAATGAAGTAAGTGAGGCAGAGAAAGACAAATATCATATGATATCGTTTATATGTAGAACCTAAAAAAGGGTACAAATGGGGCTTCCCTTGTGGCACAGTGGTTGGGAGTCCGCCTGCTGATGCAGGGGATGCGGGTTCGTGCTCCGGTCCGGGAGGATCCCACATGCCGCGGAGCAGCTGGGCCCGTGAGCCATGGCCACTGAGCCTGCACTCTGCAACGGGAGAGGCCACAATGGTGGGAGGCCCGCGTACAGAGGAAAAAAAAAGTACAAAATGAACTTATCAACAAAACAGAAATAGAGTTACAGATGTAGAAAACAAATTTATGGTTACTGGGGGTAAGGGTGGGGGGATAAATTGGGAGATTGGGACTGACATATACACACCTCTATACATAAAACAGATCATTAATATGGATCTACTGTATAGCACAGGGACCTTTACTCAATACTCTGTGATGGCCTATATGGGAAAAGAATCTAAAAAGAGTGGATATATATATGTGTATAACTGTGCAGTACACCTGAAACTAACACAACATTGTAAATCAACTATACTCCAATGAAAATTTTAAAAATAAAAAAAAAACTACCATATAATCCAGCAACTCCACTTCTGGGTATACATCCAAAGAAAGTGAAATCACTTCTTGAAGAGATATCTGCATGCCTATGTTCACTGCAGCATTATTCACAATAGCCAAGATATGTAAACAACCTAACTGTCCATTAACAGATAAATGGATAAGGAAGATGTGGGGGGGGGGTGTGTATTGGAATATTATTCAGCCATGAGAAAGAAGGAAATCCTGCCATTTGCAGCAACATGGAAGAACCTACAGAACATGACAGTAAGTGAAATTAGCCAGAAAGACAAATACTGCATGATCTCCCTTCTATGTGGAATCTTAAAAAGAAAAAAAAAGTGTCAAACTCATAGAGTAGAATGGCGGTTACCAGGGCCTCGGAGAGATGGAGATATGCTGGTCAAAGGGTAGAAGCTTTCATTTATAAGATGAATAAGCTCTGAGGAACCTAACACAGAGCAGAGTGACTATAGTTAACAATACTGTTTGTACTTGAAATTTGCTGAGAGAATAGACTACAAGTATTCTCACTACCAAAATAAAAAAGGTAACTTAGGTGATGGATATATTAACCTGACTGTGGTAATTATTTCACAAAATATACATATGTCAAATCACTATGTTGTATACTTTAAATATACACAATTTTGTCAATTATACTTCAGTAAAACTGAAAAAATAAGAATAGACAAATGCTTGGCAAATATTTATATACATATTTATATTTTAAAATATACAGTAAGATACAGACATCAACTATATATTTACAACCTTCTCCACCTAAAGCTAAAACCAAGCCCAATAGGAACACATTAGAAGAACTCCCACTAAAGTCAGAGACCAAACACAGCTATCTATGCACTCCACCACCACTATTTACTACTCTTGTGGAGGTACTACCTATCACAATTAGGCAACAGAAAGAAAACGTAGGTATACAACTGGGGGAAAAAAGATTAAAGTATCATTATTTGCAGATAATATTATTATATACCTGAAAAATCCAAGCTAATCAACTGAAAACCTTTTATAGTTGATAAAAGAATCAGGTAACGTGATGAAAATTAATATAGAGAAATCAGTGTCTTCACATACATCATCAAGTAGGTAGAAGATAAAATGCTTCAGCAGTAAAAACAAAAAAAGAACTGAGAATAAACTTGACAAGAAATGTCAAGAAATCCCTCAAAAATAAAAGAAGACTCAAAGAGAAAGGCATGCAATCTTCTTAGTGGGGAAGACTCATCATCAAAATGTCACTCTTCCTACACTAACCTAAAAATGTAAATAACTTAGTCGCAATAAAAACAAAACAGGACTTTTAACAAAGTTTCTTTAAAGTTCATATAGAAAAACAAAAATAGCCAGGAAAGTTCTGAAAAATAAAGATAATAAATGAGAATTAACTTTACCAAATATCGAAACACGCTATAAAACAATGTGATTAACAACACACTAAAACATGGATTAATGTATACAACAGAAAGTCCAGAAACAGACCCAAACGTACATGATATGTGGCAAAGTATATCATATGTAGTAAATGAAAGGGGATATTTAAACAAGTAGGAAAAAGATGAATTGTTCAATAAAAGGTACTGCAACAAATGGGTGGCCAATTGGGAAAAAATTAAGTTGGACCCACACTTCACACCAAAATAAATTCCAAATGGATAAAAGACTAAAAGCTAAAAAATGAAATAGAAAAAGTACTTTAAGAAACCACAGGATAGGGACTTCCCTGGTGGCACAGTGATTAAGAATCCGCCTGTCAATGCAGGGGACACAGGTTAAAGCCCTGGTCTGGGAAGATCTCACATGCCGCAGAGCAACTAAGCCCGTGTGCCGCAACTACTGAGGCTGCTCTCTAGAGCCCGTGAGCCACAACTACTGAAGCCTGAGCGCCTAGAGCCCGTGCTCTGCAACAAGAGAAGCCACCACAGTGAGAAGCCCGCGCACCGCAACAAAGAGTAGCCCCTGCTCTCGCAACTAGAGAACACCTACGTGCAGCAACAAAGACCCAACACAGCCAAAAATAAATAGATAAAGTAAAAAAAAAAAAAAAGAAACCACAGGATAATTTTTCATAGTCTTCTACTAGGGAAAATCTTTCTAGGTATGACAGAGAACCCAGAAGCCTTAAAAAGTCAATAAATACAACCCAATTAAAAACTAATTTTTTTCCATGACAAAACCATCCTAAGTAAAAAAAATAAATAACCATCTACAAAAATACAACTGTAATTCATACCACTGACAAAGTACAAAGTTCCTTCATATATAAATAATTTTTACAAAATTAATTTTAAAAAAACCAAAGCCCAGTAGAAAAACAAGCCAAGGATACAAACAGCTTTTTCACAGAAAACAGAAATGGTCCTTCAACCTTAAACTAAAACTACCCCTGAGTGTTCATTCTATTACTCTTTTAACTTTTCTACAGGTTGAACTAAGAAGTTTAGGTGGGAAAAAAATCTAGAGAGAAACCATTTTTTCGCCTATCAAATTGGCAAAAACCAAACTATGAGGTACCACAGTGTTGGTGAGGGTATGGATAAACAGGCACTGCCACACACGGCTGGGAGCATACGTAGACAAAACCTCTATGGAGGTTTATCTGGTAAGAGCGATCAAAATCACAAAAGTACATACTCACCAACCCAGCCTTCCTGCCTTAGGTAAGTGAATGGATAGGTGCACTTGGCCATGCATGGATTGATGCATATAGAACATTAGTCAGTGGTGTCTGTGTTAGCAAAGTTTAAAACACCTTACATGTCCATCAATAAAGCTCAGGCTAAATAAATTAAGGTACATCCTGACAATGGAATATTATCCAGTTGTAAAAGACAATGAAAAAGTTCTTATGTATTGATAATGAACTATCACAGAGGAAAAAGCAAGGGATATAGTGTGCTACTTTCATGTAAAAGAAAAGAGCTCTCAGGACTTCCCTGGTGGCACAGTGGTTAAGAATCTGCCTGCCAATGCAGGGGACACGGGTTCGATTCCTGGTCTGGGAAAATCCCACATACTGCAGAGCAACTAAGCCCGTGAGCCACAACTACTGAAGCTTGTGCGCCTAGAGCCCATGCACTGCAACGAAGAGTAGTCCCCACTTGCCTCAACTAGAGAAAGCCCGTGCGCAGCAATGAAGACCCAACGCAGCCAAAAATAATAAATTTTTAAAAAGAAAGAAAAGAGCTCTCTGTGTATTTGTCTGTATTATGCACAGAACAGCCCTGAACTGACACTCGAGAACTTGTAACACTGGCTGCCTCTGGGGAAAGGATCTGGTGGCCAGGGGCAAGGTGCAAGGGAAATGTTCCCGTGTATACCCTGTCGTACCCTTTAAATTTTGTGCTATGTGAATGTAGTACTGCACTGAAAAGCTAAAATTAAAAAATAATGAGAGCCTCCCTGTAGGAGCAGCAGCCTTCTACTCTAAGCTTCTGTAACTGTATTTCCACACTGCCCTGTGTCCATTCTGACTTTCTCAGCCTCCCCTGATTGAGCGTGGTCCCTCTTGGGAGGTCACAGCTGAATCACCTTTGTTTCCCTAGAGCAGCCAGCACCTCATTTGGTGCCGAAAAGAAAGTCACTGTAGGTCTGTTCACTGTGCTAAACTAGTCCACTGGTGCAAACAATTCACCTTTGGGGGAAAGTTGCTTTGCAAAGTGGACCAATGATCAGGACAGGAAATTCTGCTTCTCTAAGCATCAAAATTACCCAAATAAGCTGGAAGAATTTTCAGCAGACTAAATTAACAGTCCTGAAAAAAGAAAGGAGTTTGAGTTAATGACTGAAAGCTGATTTCAGAGAATTTGAAGTCTGAAAACACATATATTCAAGAGGCTGACTACTGTCACATTTAGATTAATTGTGATGGCACAGCAATACCCATATTGATGGAAGACTAAATTACATTGTTTGTGATGGCCGTCACAAATAACCATGTACAAGATGCCAACCCTCTTCACAATTCAGCATCAACAAACATTAAAGATTTTCGTCCACAACGCCAGCTACCTACATTTTCATTCCCTCTTGACCTGGTCAGCAATGACTAACAAAGGGATTGAACTGACCACTGATAAGAACATGGGCAAAGAATCTGTTTTAAAGCTAGAAACAACCCAGGAGCTCAATGGGGCAGCCTTGTCATTCCACAAGATAGGACCTTTGGCTCAGAGGTAGGATGCCCTCAGCCTTGGTCCCAGCTGGCAGGAGCATGGCCAGGACCAGCCTCCTGCTCTCAGCCACACATGGGCACATCCAAGCCACACAGAATGGTGGCCTCTTGCCTGGTTTCCTGACAGAAGTGTGGTCTGCTGGAAAGCAGCACGGTTCTTGATAGTTTACCCAAAAGTGAAGTTGTGACGAGTCTCTATTTTATTACTATCTCAAGAGCTTTTAATATAAATGCCACATGGAAGATGGTTCCATTCCAAACACAAAATATGCAAAAGACCTATTTGTGAGGGGGAGAGTGCCAAAGAGAGCCAAGAGATGAGGGTCACCTGGGGCCCTTCTCCTTGTAACAGTTTTTCAACAAACGGTGCTGCGAAAACTGGATAGTCACATGCAAAAAAAGTTAAACTGGACCCTTACCTTACATCATATACAAAAATTAACTCAAAATGAATCAAAGACCTAAACAAAGCTAAAACTATAAAACTCGTAAAAGAAAACATAGGGCTTCCCTGGTGGCGCAGTGGTTAAGAATCCGCCTGCCAATACAGGGGACACGGGTTCGAGCCCTGGTCCGGGAATATACCACATGCCATGGAGCAAATAAGCCCATGTGCCATTAACTACTGAGCCTGCGCTCTAGAGCCAACGAGCCACAACTACTGAGCCTGCATGCAACAACTACTGAAGCCCACGTGCCTAGAGCCTGTGCTCCGCAACAAGAGAAGCCACCGCAACGAGAAGCACGCGCACCGCAACGAAGAGTAGCCCCCGCTCATCACAACTAGAGAAAGCCGTGCACAGCAATGAAGAACCAAAGTAGCCAAAAATAAATAAAATAAATTTATTTTAAAAAATTAAAAAAAAAGAAAACAGGGTTAAAAGCTTCATGATACTCGACTTTGAAAGGATTTCTTAGATATGACACTAAAAGCACAGGCAACAAAAGAAAAAATAGACAAATGAGAGTTCATAAAAACTAATCATTTTTGTACATCAAAGGAAACTATCAACAGAGTGAAAAGACAACCCACATAATGGGAGAAAATATTTGCAAATCATATATCTAAGAAGGAATTAATATCCAGAATATAGGAAGAACTCCTACAACTTGGCAAACAAACAAACAAAACAACCTGATTCAAAAACGGGTAAAGGGGACTTGAGGACATGGGGCGAGGGAAGGGTAAGCTGGGAAGAAGTGAGAGTGTGGCATGGACATACATACACTACCAAACGTAAAATAGATAGCTAGTGGGAAGCAGCTGCATAGCACAGGGAGATCAGCTCGGTGCTTTGTGACCACCTAGAGGGGTGGGATAGGGAGGATGGGAGGGAGATGCAAGAGGGAAGGGATATGGGAACATATGTATATGTATAGCTGATTCACTTTGTTATAAAGTAGAAACTAACACAACAATGTAAAGCAATTATACTCCAATAAAGATGTTAAAAAAAATGGGCAAAGGACTTGAATAGGCATTTCTCTAAAGAAGATACACAAATGGCCAAAAAGCACATAAAAAGATGCTTGACATCACTGATCATTATGAAAATACAAATCAAAACCACAATGAGATACCATTTCACACCCACTAGGATGGCTCTTATTAAAAAAAACAAAAACAAACAAAAAAATAACAAGTGTTGGAAAAGAAAAAAAGGGACTTCCCTGGCAGTCTAGTGGGTAAGACTCCGCGCTTCCAATGCAGGGTACGCGGGTATGATCTCACATGCTGCGTGGTGCAGGCAAAAGAAAAAAAAAAAGTGTTGGTAAGGATGTGAAGAAATTGGAACTTTTGTGTACTGCTGGTAGGAATGAAAAATGGTACAGCTCCTGTGGAAGACAGTTTGGCAGTTCTCCAAAAAGTTAAACATAAAATTACCATATGATCCAGCAATTCCTCTCCTGGGTATATATCCAAAGAACTGAAAGTAGGGACTCAAACAGATATCTGTACAGATATCTTTACAGATATTGATAAACAGCATTATTCACAACAGGCAAAAGGCAGAAATTGCTCGAATATTCATTGACAGATGAAGAGATAAACAAAATGTGGATGTACGTACAACAGAATATTATTTGCCCTGAAAAAGGAATGAAATTCTACAACAAGGATGAATACTGAAAACATGTAAAGTGAAATAAGCCAGACACAAAAAAACAAATATAGTATGATCCCACTTATATGTAGAACCTAGAATGGGCAAATTCATAGAGGCAGAAAGTAGAATGGTGATTGCCAAGGCCTGCCAGGGAGGGGAGAATGGGAAGTTGTTTAATGGGTACAGAGTCTCTGTTTGGAATGATGAAAATGTTCTGGAAATGGAAAGTGGTGACGGCTGCACAACACTGTGAATATATTTGATGACACTGAACGCTACACTTACGAATGGTTAAAATGGAGACTTCCCTGGCAGTCCAGTGGTTAAGACTCTGCGCCTCCAATGTGCAGGTTAAGACATTAAATTTTATGTTATGTATATTTTGCCTCAATAAAAAAATCACCAAATAATTAAAAAATACAATAATGAGAAGAGTGGATGATATAGATGAAACGAGTGCCCTCAAGTTAATGAGTAAATGACAGACATAACTAAGTGATACACACACAATGGAATACTGCTCTCTGCTTTTGTGTATATTTCAATTTTATGATAATAAACATTAATAAATAGAGAAGTCCTTTGTAACGTGCAAGGCCTTTTCAGAATTTATCCCTTTACAAAATTTAGCAACAATGAATACACAAGGCTCAAAGATGTAAACTTAAGACTTAAAAGTATAAAAACTCTTAGAATAGAACATAAGGCAAAAGCTTTACGACATTGGATTTGGCAATTCCTTGGTGTACAACCAAAGGCAACGGCAACAAAAGAAAAAATAAACAAACTGGACTTCATAAAAATGTTTAAACTGTGTGCATCAAAAGATACTATCGAGGACTTCCCTGGTGGTCCAGTGGGTAAGACTCTGCGCTCCCAATGCAGGGGGCCCAGGTTTGATCCTTGGTCGGGGAACTAGATCCCGAATGCATGCCGCCACTAGGAGTACGCATGCCGCAACTAAGAAGTCCACATGTGGCAATGAACATCCCACATGTTGCAGCTAAGACCCAGTGCAGCCAAAATAAATACATATTTTTTAAAAGTAAATACACAAATATTTTTTTTAAAAAAAGATACTCTCAACAGGGAATTCCCTGGTGGTCCAGTGGTTAGGGCTCCACACTCTCAGTTCTGAGGGCCCAGGTTCCATCCCTGGTTGGGGAACTAAGATACCATAAGCCATGCAGCATGGCAAAAAAAAAAAAAAAAAAAAAAAAACTATCAAAAGAGTAAAAAGGCAACCCACAGAATGGGAGAAAATATTTACAAATCATACAGCTGGTAAGGGATTAATATATAGAATATACAGAAAAGTCCTAAAACTCAACAACAAAAAAACAAACAATCTGATTAAAAATAGGCAAAGGACTTGAATAGACATTTCCCCAAAGATATACAGATGGCTAATAAAGACATGAAAAGATGCTCAACATCACTAATCACTAGGGAAATGCAAATCGAAATTACAATGACTCAGTAGCAACCACTGAAAATACCTCAGAAATATTAATAGAATAGAGCTTGTTCTGCACCCAGGACAGTGCTAGTGCTAGAGCTGCTGGTATAAAAAAGCCACTGAACTATATCTAACCGGACTCCTGCCCATCTATAAACATTCAAGAAGGAAGGATTTAGCAATCTAAAGTGAGCAGGGGGCCAGTAATTTGAAACAATGTACAATCAATACTAGGTTATGTGGTTCAGAACATAAACTCATAACTTCTTTCTTTAGGTGAATTAAAGCAGATCCTTAAATACACACTGCTGCTACCTTAAATAAATTTATTAGAAATTTCTTCTGTAGTTTCTTTCATCCATTTTATAAACCGTACAAGCACAAATATAAGGCAGTATTTACCATTTAAATTATGAAAAGAATTTAAAAAGGTTTAAGGCCAGGGCTTCCCTGGTGGCGCAGTGGTTGAGAGTCCGCCTGCCGATGCAGGGGACTAGGGTTTGTGCCCCGGTCCGGGAGGAGCCCACGCGTACGGAGCCTGTGCTCCGCAGCAGGAGAGGCCGCAGCGGTGAGAGGCCCGCGTACCGCAAAAAAAAAAAAAAAAAAAAAGGTTTTAAGGCCAAATTGAGTATATGAACTTCAGTAATATTAATAAAATGGTCAACTCTGTAATTATGATATTTAATTGTTAAATTGCATATGCTATAAATTTTATTATTTTTTAAAAATATATTTATTTATTTTTGGCTGCCTCACATCTTAGTTGCAGCGTGTGGGCTTAGTTGCCCTGCGGCATGTGGGATCTTATTTCCCTGACCAGGGATCGAACCCACATCACTGGAAGGCGGATTCTTAACCACTGGACCACCAGGGAAGTCCCTATAAATTTTAAAATACACATGTAAAATGAGATTTAGAAATGCTGCTCTTTTCTAGGCTCATATTTTTCTAGAGTACACTTTCACTCCTGCCTTAGTTATTGAAGATATCTTTCTGAATCAATGTATGATGCTGTGAATGGACACTTTATCTCAAGTCATAACTACTCATTTGTATAACATTAAGAAAGTTATTGTTTTTTATGTTTTGTTTTGTTTTTTTTTGCGGTACGCGGGCCTCTCACTGTTGTGGCCTCTCCCATTGCGGAGCACAGACTCCGGACGCGCAGACTCAGCGGCCATGGCTCAGGGGCCCAGCCGCTCTGCGGCATGCGGGATCTTCCCGGACCGGGGCACCCACGAACCCGTGTCCCCTGCATCGGCAGGCGGACTCTCAACCACTGCGCCACGAGGGAAGCCCAAGAAAGTTATTCTTAATTGGAATACTAATCAGAGGATAAAATTTTAATGTTCTGGAGACTTTATTTTCACATATTATTTGTTAAATGCTGGACCATATGATGAAAATGTTCTCAAGAAATCATTTTAAGTATACAGATCAGTGTTTCTTACAGGTAAAATGCTAAAATAAGCTTCCTATAATAGGTACAGGTGTTATTTTTGAGTTTTGTACAATATTACAAATTAACAACACAAAAAATGTTTAATTTATTCAACAAATACATTCACACAAATTTGGTAGGACTTTAGAAAGACTATTTGAGAAAAGATCTGGTTCACTTACACTACATATACAGTATTATCCTTTCATAGCATTAGGTGCCTGGTACTTTAAATCTGTGACAAACCATGACAAATTTTTAAAGAGGAAGTATTATTGTAAAATGAAGAATTATGTATTTCTTAACTTTTTTTTTTTTTTTTTGCGGTACGCGGGCCTCTCACTGTTGTGGCCTCTCCCATTGCGGAGCACAGGCTCCGGACGCGCAGGCTCAGCGCCCATGGCTCATGGGCCCAGCCACTCTGCGGCATGTGGGATCTTCCCGGACCGGGGCACGAACCCGTGTCCCCTGCATCGGCAGGCGGACTCTCAACCACTGTGCCACCAGGGAAGCCCTAAAATGAAGAATTATGTATTTCTAAATGCTGTATTGCTGTAAATTTAACTGAAAAAGCTTTGCTTATTTACTGTTTTGAGGAAATATCCTCTCTTCAGTTAAACATTTTCATAATAGAATGATGTAAACTGCAGTGATAAACAGTATTATTAAAATAAAATGTTTATATATAAAAAAACAACAAAAAAGAAGAAAGTTATTCTCAGCGAATACTTGAGATCTGTACTATGTAACCACTTTCTGTGTTGATTTTAAGTGATCTTTAAAAAACTTCTTAGCAAAAAAACAAAAAAACTACAAGGAGAGGGCTTCCCTGGTGATGCAGTGGTTGAGAGTCCGTCTGCCGATGCAGGGGACACAGGTTCGTGCTCTGGTCCAGGAAGATCCCACATGCTGCGGAGCGGCTGGGCCCGTGAGCCATGGCTGCTGAGCCTGCGCGTCCGGAGCCTGTGCTCCGCAACGGGAGAGGCCACAACAGTGAGAGGCCCACGTACCACCAAAAACAAAACAAAACAAAACAGAAAATGGGACTTCCCTGGTGGTACAGTGGTTAAGAATCTGCCTGCCAATGCAGAGGACACGGCTTCGATCCCTGGTCCAGGAAGATCCCATATGCCGCGGAATAACTGAGCCCGTGCACCACAACTACTGAGCCTGCGTTCTAGAGCCCGCAAGCCACAACTACTGAGCCCACATGCCACAACTACTGAAGCCCATGTGCCCTAGAGCCCGTGCTGTGCAACAAGAAGCCACCACAATGAGAAGCACATGCACCGCAACGAAGAATAGCTCCTGCTCGCCACAACTAGAGAAATCCCGCATAAAGGAATGAACACCCAATGGAGCCAAAAATAAAATAAATAAAATAAATTTAAAATAATAATAATAAAGCTTAAAAAAAGACAGAAAACAACAAGTGTTAAGCAAGGATGTGGAGAAACTGGAACCCTTGTACATTGCTGGTAAGAATATAAAATGGTACAGCCTCCATGGAAAACAGTATGGTGGTTCCAAAAAAATTAATCATAGAATTACCATCCAGCAATTCCACTTCCATACTGGCCCGAGAGAACTGAAAACAAGGACTTGAACAAATATGTGTACACCCATGTTTACAGCAGCATCATTCACAACAGCCAGAAGGTGGAAACAATTCAAATGTCTGTCAACGGATAAATGGATAAACAAAACGTGGTATATACACGGAATATTATTCAACCTTAAAAAAGAAAGAAATTTTGATACATGCTACGACATGTTTGAACCATGAGGATATTATGCTAAATGAAATAAGCCAGCCATAAAAAGACTAATACTGTATAAGTCCACTTATATGATATACTTAGAGTAGTCAAAATCATAGAAAGTAGGATGGTGACTGCCAGGGACTTGGGAGAGGAGAAATGAGGAGTTATTGTTTAATGGGTACAGAGTTTCTGTTTTGCAAGATGAAAAGAGATATGGAGAGAATGGTGTTGATGGTGCAAAAAAAAATATGAATGTACTTTTAATACCACTGAACTGTACGCTTAAAAATGGTTAATACGCTAAGTTGTGTATTTACCACAATTTAAAAAAATGGAACAACAAAAAAGAATTAGTACATAGGAGGGGGCAGGGGAAAGCTGGGCTCAGAGGGATTCAAGTGTACAAAAAAATGAGAGGAAATAGATGAGAACATAAATTTGGCTACAAAAATATAATCACAGTAATGTTTAGAATAGAGATGAAATGTGTTATATATTTTATAGTAAAATTTGAGAGAAAGAGCAAAACATCTAGCTGTAAAAAAAAAAAAAAAATGGTATATGCCAGAAGTAGGGTTAATACAGAAAGCACAAGCCAGAGGACTCTGAATATAAAAGAGACTCTGAGCTCCCTAGGGGCCAAGGCAAAGAGGGAACCATTTTGACACAGTTCACAGTATGGTTTAATCAAACCAATGGCCCAATGGTTCAGAAGAGGCATGAGCATTCCAGGCACTGGACCTGAAGGAAATTTCTAATTGCCTCCAGATTTTCTTGGGGACTTCTAATACAGATCTCAACGCAAGCTGATGGGGCCATGCAAAGTGAGTTTAGTTAAAACAAAAACAAAACAACTGGAAGGAGGCGAGAAATATGCTGCTTCCTAATGATCCAGTTTCATCCAAAGACAAAACACTGCCTAGAACAGGTACACTGAAGCATGTTCCAGAACAATTCCATGGATGTCCTTTACCACAGTTGAGCTCAGGACAGCTTTTGGAAGGTGAAGAATTCAAGATTATCCTCCCTGACAAGAATATGAGATGCAGGGGCTTCCCTGGTGGCACAGTGGTTGAGAGTCCGCCTGCCGATGCAGGGGACACGGGTTCGTGCCCCAGTCCGGGAAGATCCCACATGCCGTGGAGCGGCTGGGCCTGCGAGCCATGGCTGCTGAGCCTGCGTGTCCAGAGCCTGTGCTCCACAGCGGTAGAGGCCACAACAGTGAGAGGCCCGCGTACCGCAAAAAAAAAAAAAGAACATGAGATGCAATGTTCTCTGTTGCCTGCTGAAGGCAGGCAGGTCTTGATGTTTCTAACAGTCACTGTCACTGGGGTGACAACCAAGAATGAATGTCAAACCGAACCATGGCTCATACCTGAAAGAAGGTTAACTAATCACCCCATGGAGATGAGGTGGCATAAATACAGGCTGGTAGGGGGAAGGAGTGGGTAGGCCAGCTTGGGGCAGATCACGAGAGTGGGGAGCTACTGAAGATTGTTGAAGAGGAGAGAAACCATGGTTGAAGACTTCCTGAGTGACAATGCAGTCTTCTGAAAGGTGCAAACGAAGCCCACAGCCAAACTGTGAGCAAGGCTGCTCAAAGAGAAAGTCATTGGAAAACATAAAAATAAATGAGAGAGGACTTCCCTGGTGGTCCAGCGGTTAAGACTCTGTGCTCCCAATGCAGGGGACCCAGATTCAATCCTTGGTCAGGGAACTAGATACTGTGTGCCTCAACTAAAGATCCCGCATGCCGCAACTAAGACCAGGAGCAGCCAAATAAATAAATAAATATATTTTTTAAAAAAAATAAATGAGAGCTCATGTTTTTAAACATCCAAAAATGTTCCAGAATAGTTTTATACATGAAAAAATGTTCACACAATAACAGAAAATGGATACAAAACAGTATGATCTCATTATACAAAGAGAGAACAAGAGAATGAGCAGGAAAGAAGCCTGAGAAGGAGCCTGCTAGTGGTTACCACTGGGATTACAGACAATTGAAATGTGTGCGTGTGCATGTGTGTGTATGTGTGCGCTTGAGTGCGCGCCTATTAATTTTTATTCAACCTGGGTGACTCGAATTAAAAAAAAAACTCTAATTCCTCAAGAACCTTAAAACTTCAGGGAAAACAGAAATAGCACTATAACTGAGAATACAATCTTAATTATGACATCATCTAAAAATAAAAAGGAAATTGACTAAAAACAAGAACCAGTTATGTACAGATCTTCCTCAATTTACAATGGAGTTACATACTAATAAACCCATCCTAAGTTGAAAATATTGTAAGTCAAAAATGTATTTAATACACCTAGGCTGCTGAACATCATAGCTTAGCCTAGCCTACCTTAGATGTGCTCAGATTACTTACGTTAGTCTACAGTTGGACAAAAGCATCTAACACAAAGCCCATTTTATAATAAAGTGTTGAATATCTCATGTAACTTATTGAATAACGTACTGAAAATGAAAAACAGAATGATTTGAGTACAGAATGGCTGTAAGTGTATCAGTTGTTTACCCATGATTGCAGATCTGACTGGGAGCTGCGGCTCGATGCTGCTGTCCAGCATCACGAGAAAGAGCATGTACTGCGTATCACTACCCCAGAAAAGATCAAAATTCAAAATTTGAAGTATGGTTTCTACCGAATGTATGATTGCTCTGGCACCGTCACATCGTGGAAAAACTGTAAGTTGAATCATCATTAATTCAGGAACCAACCGTACTTGGCAAAACTATACTATAAGACTAACTGATGCTGGGGACTTCCCTGGTGGTCCAGTAGCTAAGATTCTGCACTCCCAATGCAGGGGGCCCGAGTTCGATCCCTGGTCAGGGAACTAGATCCCACATGCTGTAACTAAATATCCTGCATGCCACAACTGAAAAGAAAAGATTCCGCATGCCGCAACTAAAAAGAACCTGTATGCCACAATGAAGACCCCGCGTGCTGCAACTAAGACCCGAAGCAGCCAAATAAATAAATAAATTTTTTTAAAAAAAAGACTGATGCTGATGAGATTCAGAGTGAAACATGAAAGCACTGACATTGTGCTCTGGTTTTAGAGCCATGGCTCTCAAAGTGTGGTTCCCTAGGCCAAACAGTAGCAGCACCTGGTAACTTGTTTCAAATTCAAACTCTCACCTACGGATTCTGGAGGTGGGGTTAAAACAATCCCTCCAGGTAATTTTAATTCACACTAATGTTTGAGAACCTAGTTACGAAGTAATGATAACTCATCTGGATAAAAACAGCTTATATAATTAGGAAAATATATTTCTTGCTCAAAACCCATTCTGTTATTTTAACCTAAACTCCTGAACAAACACTAATCTATTCAATTGTGAAATGATAAGCTGGAAGATGACAAAGATATTTTTTAATTAGGTATAATTCTGGAACTGCTCATTTTGAAATAATGTACTAACCATTGCAGTGGAATGAACTGAAGAATTCAGTTTGTAAAAAGGGATAAGGAATCAATGTATTTGGAATTTCAATATTTAGATGATTTGAAAATACTCTAAGGTTGGGAAATAGTGCAAATACGACTATTACAACTGCCATATTTGCGTCAACTGAATAGTTTGGTCTCTCTGGCTTCAGACTGAATTAACATGTTTAAAATAGAAAAGGTTCAACAACAAAATTTTAACAACTTCTTCTTTTTTTTTTTTTTTTTTGCGGTACACGGGCCTCTCACTGTCGTGGCCTCTCCCGTCGCGGAGCACAGGCTCCGGACGCGCAGGCTCAGCGGCCATGGCTCACGGGCCCAGCCGCTCTGCGGCATGTGGGATCCTCCCGGACCGGGGCACGAACCCGCATCCCCTGCATCCGCAGGCAGACTCTCAACCACTGCGCCGCCAGGGAAGCCCGTCTTCTTCTCCTTTTTGGCCAGACTGCATGGCTTGTGGGACCTTAGTTTCCTGACCAGGGATTGAACCGAGGCCCTCAGCAGTGAAAGTGCAGAGTCCTAACCACTGGAACGCCAGAGAATTCCCCCAAATTTTAACTTCTGAAGGGCTTTATCAGTCACTATAGTGTCACACTTAAGAGTGGTACTATATTTGAGACATAAAGACTATTGAAATACCAGATCCTCTTTCACACTCGGACTGCAATTTCTAAAATAATTTATAATTGGTTATTAATATGAAATACCCTTTCTATGATTATGTGGAATTACACTGAACTTCACTAGACTTCCAACTTAGGAACAAATGGGACAAATAACACTTCACATATTTTATGAATTCAGAAAATGCTAAATATCAAATAAACCAGTGGTTTCTTAACATTTTTGATTATGAATCCCCAACAACAAAAATTCAAGTACATATCCCCAATATACGTATACATAAATTATATATATGTACTACTGTGATAATACAGAGTATACATTATAAAATACAAAATAAAAATTAAATAAGGCTGAAATAAATACAAAGATTTGTTTTAATTTTTTTTCCTGAGACCAACGTGCACCCTTGGTGCTTACACACACACACACACACACACACCCCTCTTTGGACTCTACTGCAAAGCTGTATGGCCCAGCAACTCTGCAAACATTCTCAGGCAGTGCCCCTGACCACTCAAGAGGAAGCTGTCAAACACAGTGATCAAATGAATGTCTCCTTCCTGCGGAGTTCCACCATCTCTGACTCAAGTCTGTGATACTGGGTTCCTTCCTTCACCCCTAACACCCTCCTCTGCTACTTTTCACTTGGTAGGCAGTGGAGAAGACTGTGAGGCCAGCAGGTCCAAGAACAGCATAAAAGCATGGACTCTGTTTTCAGACAAACCTGGGTTTCCACCTGGCCTCAGCTTCTAACTCACTAAGTGACCCAGAGCCAGTCAGATAACATCTCAAAAACTAATCAGTTAAGGGGGTGATAACAGTGTCATCGCCCCTGATTATGAAGATTAAGTGAGATAAGCTGTTATAAGAGCACCTAGCACAAAATCTAGACAGCCCAAGTGCTGGATAAATATTTTACCCAGAATTATTATTTCAGGCGGCAAAAGAAGTCACCTGGACTTTGCTTCAGTGGCCAACTCAGGAAAGGAGCAAATTACAGTGGAAGTAGGTAGGTGGTGCAGTTCGGCAGACCTGGTTTGAAGGCCTGATCCCCAATGCCAAGCTGGGTGACACTAGCAACCCAGTTTCTCTATGAGGGGGAGTCTTCTCATCTGTTTAATGGGAGCAATGACACAAACTGTGCATGAAGTACCTATCAGAGCCAGTAAAACTAACACTGGTGGCCACCAAAGGTGAGGGTAAGCAAATAACACGTAAATCTAAGTGTCATTCCAGGGTCCTTAGGACACATTCATGTATACACTAAGACAATAAGCATCCCCTAAAGTCTACCACCAAATGTTAATAAATGCGTGTGTACTGAATCCCACAGGTATGGTTCGTTTCCCAACTGGACAGTTTACTTGTTCATATATGACCTCAAGCAATTCACAATCTTTAGGCCTCCATTTTCTACGCATAAACTAGGAGTAGTAGACTTTTTATACCCGCCTCCTGACAGTAAACTAATCTAGATGATGGGAGAGGGGGACCTAAACCAGTGATTATAAAGCACATGGAGACCTCTGGAGAGGTGCTGTTTTTGCCACAATAGCAAAAGAAAAGAGAGCTCTCAAACACCAGACGCGTTCATAATAAATGACAAGTAATTCTTTCAATTTCAATAAATCACCAAAAGAATGAGTGTGGAGATATATTTATACATATTTTGTGTTTTTTACATCGTGTGCCCCGGGGAATGCTGCAAATGTGTCAAACACCTAAAACCTAAATTCTATCAACATACATTAAAAAGATATAGGTCATCAATTAGAGGAACACCTGAAATACTCTCAGACACCCTTGCCCCTGACTCCCTTATAAAAGCTTCAGTCTTTAGCACAATACCCTGAGATGGCAGCACAGCAATAAGGACACTGCATAACCAAACTTCACAAACGTTTGGTCAGAAACACACTCAAAGCTAGTATCATTAAAGAAACCTTTACTATGCCCTCTTCACAAAAATTATTACAAAATCCCCAGGAGTTTAGTCACCCAGCTCTGTCACCACAGAAGGTGGGGCAGAAAGTGACACGAAACAGGGCAAACTCCTGCCAGGAGGGGACTCACTGCTCCCCTAGGCCACGAGCATTTCCACCTGTATAACTACCTATGGCTCAAACAGTCTGGATCCCTGGCTCCCTGCAGCTAATGCTATTCTGACGTTAGGATCCTGCATGATGAACGGAGATAATAAACCACCCAGAATAAACAGAGGCAACATCAGTGAGCAATGTTTAGGTCTGAGCGAAAGAGAAAACTAGAAACCAAGCAAAACCCAGCAAAGAAGCTACGTGTTGCCTCTCAATCAGATCTTGCAAAAGAGGCAGGTGCGGACAGCGTGCTCTCCTCCGCACTCCGGAAAACCCAGACAGCCCCAAAGCAGGTTCTAGAACCGGCAGCTTCCCAGGGGACGGCAGGGCCAGTGGGCGCAACAGCGCGACCCACTCTCAGGCCAGTGGTCCCCGGGGCCAGGGGGAGGGCTGCGGGCGCGCGGTTGGCCCGGACGGGGGCGCGGCCAAGGTGGGATTGGGGACGCGGCAACCCGGCCCCCTCTCTGGCTGCAGCCTCAGCCCGGCCCGCACGGCTGCTGGACAGCGCCCACGCCGGCGCGCCAGTGCCCCCGGCGGCCCCCATCCCGGAACTCCCCGGGCCGCGCAGCGGGAGGCCCGAGCCGGGCCCGCGGGCGGACGCTGTGGGGACGCGCGCAGCGGTACCTGTGGCGGCAACAGCTCCCGGGCGGCGACGGCGGCGGCGGCGGCGGGGACGGGGGCGGGGCGCGGCGTGCGCGCTCCCGGCCCGCGCGGTCCGGGCGTGGCGCCCGCCCTCTCTCTCCCGGCCGCCAGGCGCCCGCGCAGCTCTCCGCCCCTTCACCTCTCACCTCCTACCTTTCCCCTCCCGCTCCCGCCCCCGCCGTCCTTCGCCTGTGTTCCCTGTGGCGTGCGCATGCGTGATCGAGCGCCCAACCGCGGCTCCCGCTCGCCTCCTGGTGGACACCGGTCACACGACACCTGGGGAGAGGTCTGGGGTGGGGCGGGGCCGGGCGAGGCGGACCGCGAAGCTGGGACAGAACCTTGAGTAGAGCACCAGAGCTTTTAACAACACGTTCCGCAGAATTAGCAAGAACACGCACAGGCTGCCCATGTTCCCTGTTTCATAACAGCGAAAAATTAAAAGCGGCCGAGATATACAACAAATGCAGATGGGTCGAATAAATTATGTCCATAAACTGGATTTCCTTAAGGCCTTTTAAAAGGGTAAGTTTTATGAATACTTAACTAATGTGGAAAGATGTTCTTGAAAAAATGTTCAAAATGAGCTGTAGGGTATGAGCTCATTTTTGTTAAAAACAATCCAAGAAAGGTCTGGGGCGATGCTGATGTGTGGTCGGTGGATATCTCTGGGTGGAGGATTAGGGTGTTAGGATTTTTCCATTTGCTCATGGGCACGTAACCATCTTCTACATGGAACACATATTTGTTGTAATAACAATAGCTATGTCCGTCGAGTGTTTACTCTTCACCAGGTGCTTGAAACCAAGTCCTCCTAAAACCGAGTTCCTCTGCCGGGTTTATGATTATCCTCTCTACCCAAAATGTTACTCCCTTTCTTGTCCAATACATGTTTTCCTCAAGACTGAGGAGTAGCAGAGAAAAGGGGGCATTGAAACCGAGCAGGACCCTGTGGGGCCCTCCTATAAGCAGATAAGTTAGGGGGTCCCCGGAGAAAGAGAACCAGGAATGGCTTTCATGATATTTTGTGATGTAAGCCTGGCCACAATGCTTGCCCTTGAACAGGTCTCAGTAATTAATGATCTAAGGGATGAAAGGGATGCAGAAACAGAGAAAAGGCAGTCAAACAATAGTGCAGTGTTACAGCAGAGTTCTAGTTCCTCCTCAAGGGATACACACAAAGTGTATCTTTGAGTTCTGCAAGAACCAAGGCCCCCATCCAGGTGGAGGACAGAATGATGCTGTTGACCCTCCTGACTTCAATCAACTAAAGCTTGGACTCTGTCGACCTTTGCCCCAATTCTATGTTGAATTCTCTTCTGCTTAAAGCCCCTTCTTGAATACGCATGTACCCTTAGCTTAAAACTTCCCCAAGTTTGCTGTTCAGGGAGACGCTGCTTTGGGAAAGATCCCTGGTGTTCTCCTTACTGGCTCCGAGTAATAATCATTCCTTCTCCCAATCTCTGGCTTGGTTGTATCTATTGGCTTGATACCCACCGAGAGGTGAGCCCAGTTTTCAGGTAACTCTCCCAGGTAGCAAAGCCTTTCCGTGTCCCCGTTTCTTGTTTGTCGGAAAAAGGCTTCAGCTTCCTTGACCTTCTCTGAGTTCCAAAGGGCAGATTCAAACAGTTACTAATCAAGGAAGTGAGGGAATGCAGAAACAAGTGAAAACAATCCCAGTTCCTCCTCGAAGAATTTACATAACAATATATCACTTTGAGTTCTTCTTCTGGAACTAAGGCCCCCACCCAGGTGGAGGATAATAACTTCACGTTGAGCACAAGATTCCTGGAACACCACCCTGCAGCCCTCACCCCAAATTTTGCCTATACAAACTCTTCCCTGAAAACCATCAGGGAGTTCAGGTCTTTCGAGCACGAGCTGCCCATTCTCGCGTGGCCCTTGGAATAAACCTTTCTCTGCTCCAAACGCCTACGTTTCCATTTGTTTGGCTTCACTATGTGCCCAGCACATGAACTTGGGTTGGACAACATGCTGAGCTGAGCACTTTGCACATGTCCTCATCTGACCTTCCTGAAAACCCCAAGATAGGTCTCGTTACCTGGTCTCACAAGAGAAGGGGAGTCTTTGCCCAAGATGAGGGTGCAGGTCCCAGCGGGCCCAGCTCTAGCCCATCCTGGGACGCTGCCCGTGGTGATTGCCTGTGGGCCAGCCCATGGGTACCTTGATCACACCACCCCACGTACTCGTGAACACAGGTCTCAAGTGTCAGGGGGCAGCCTCACCCCACCCTGCTGCCCTGGGCATGCTCCCCTCAGCTTACCCACACCCACCCTGGTGCTATCTGGATGTGGCAGATAGATCCTGTTCCTGCCCTTGAGAGTGGCAGCGCTAGGGTTGCAAAAAGGGCAGATATAACCACAATGCAAGGCTAAAATCAGAGGTGGCCCTTCAGGCAGCTCCAGCCACCTCACCCCTCACAGGCCTTCTTCACAGCCCCTTCCCATCAACCCTGTTCCAAATTCTCCAAAGTCTTGCCTTCCTCCTTGCCCACCACAGTACTATCATGGTAAAATTAAACAATAATGGCATTGGGCTGTACCCCACAGGCCTACAAGCCCTGTGCTTGCCCAGCTTCAAGACAGAAGAAAGCCCAGAGTCAGCAACAGAGACGTAAGTGGTGTAATGGATGGGAGAGCTTACACGTCTGAAGCAAGGTCCTGGAGCGACACCCGACTGTGTGCGGTGGACGGCAGAGAGGACATGGCAGCAGTCTTCACTCCCAAGTGGAAGGAGAGGTTACCAGTTATAGAGGAATTGATGTCAGGTGGGCTCATTAGGTACCAGGGAAACCAGCAGAAGGGCACGCCCCTCACTTTGATAAGAATAATCACCAGCTGGGGTGGGGGCAGGAGCGTAGGAAGGTCAGTCAGGTGCATAAGATATAGGTGAAGCAGGCACTGGTTGGGCAGGGGAATGTACAGAGAGCAAGAGAGCAGCCATCTTGAGTAGCCTGACCATACAAGTGGGGACAATTGACCTTGGCCCAGAGTGACCTTTAAAATTTTGCCCTGTATTCAGAGTTGGCTTTTGGCTTTAGATGAGAATGTTTATAAAGGAAGAACTCTTTTTGTTATTTTTAAATTAGAGAGGCAACAACAGAGAGCAGTGTGGGGAGCCTTACCTACACCCGTTATCTCACATCACTCCACGTCTGATCCCTTGCAGTGCCATCATCTGGCGCCTCAGAAAACTTGGGCAAAAAGGACCTCAGATCTCTGTCACCAGTTTTTCCTTCTCTCTCCACTGCCTCGTTCCTTTTGGCAAATATAAATTCTACCCAATTTTTTTAGTTTTCTGAGTGAATGTCACCGTGCAGACAAAGTCCCAGTTTCTTCCCTTTACTGTCAAGTTCCTACAAAGAATGCAGTTCCAAGCTTGCCTCACAGCAGAGTCACTTGGGGGAATGTTTAAAGTGAAGTCGGAGTCACCCTGAGCACCACCCCAGGCCCACTGGACCAAAGTCTTCTCTCCAGAGATTGCTGGAGACCTGTCTTTTCACAACCCCTACCACAGGGACTTAGCTAGTCTGTCTTTTGGGTAGTCCTGTCACCCTCCCTACTCCCCGTCCCCTCCCCACCCAACCGTTTCACCCGTGTTTACGGGGGAATGACGCTCAACAAACTCTGGATACCTTCCCCCAAAAACAAGAGCCTCCAAACCTGACAAGCACTTAGTTAAGTGCCTCTGGGCCTTGCAGCACTGTCAAGAGTCCCCCGCTACACAAGAACCACTGGGGACCCTCTGAGGAACCTAAGGCTCATGGGCCCAAGGTGAATCCACTACTGAATGTCCCCCGCGAGCTGAATGAAGAGGCCATGATTTTAGGGCTTTTCCAACAATTTATTATGAAAACATAGGAAAAGCTGAAAGAACCATACAGTTAACAACTATATATTCTAGATTCTACAACTATTAATGTTTTGCTTAGTATCATGTTTTTCTTAAAAAGAAAAAAAACCAAAAAACCTTTATCCACCTATCAATCCATCTTATTTGTTATGCATATCCAGGTAAGTTGCAGATACCTGATTTTAGTTTTTATAACTCAACACACAACCTAAAAGTTGACTGAAAAACAACACAAAACCTAAAAGTTGAAAATGGTGTATTACTTGAGGACATTATTGAGGACTATAGCCTGGAAACAGCCTCTCAGATAGCTCTGAGGAACTGTTTCAAAGAGGTAAGGGAGGAGCCAGGATATATAGCAGTTTTTGCTGGCGGCGGTGGGGGGTGGTGGTGGAAAGTAGTCAAATATCCAAAAAACTACTGCTAATCACAAAAACAGATATCTCAAGTATGGGAAGACGCAAGAGTCTGGGCTCATTGAAATCATTCCTTTGATACGCATCTTAACTATGAGGGGCATCCCTCCTGAATGCCCCTCAGGGTGCACAGTTGTTGGGAGGCAGGCAGCTGCAGTGGCTGATGCCTTGATGGTGGGCAACGTGTGTTGTTTACTGAAGAGGTCGGCAATATTTTTTTGTCTACAAGCTCCATTTTGCTCTAACTAGCCAAAGCTCAACCTTACTTCAGATTGCTCCCCACGGTAAATTCAAAATTTAAAAAAAACTCAGTGGAGCTTAGAGATCATCCAGAAGTGATAACAATTCCCAGTTCTTGGGATTCCATGCTGGGCCAAACCTCAGGACAACCTTGAAAAATAGGGGCTGGGTCTATTTCACAGATGAAGAAAACTTCCTTGAGAGGTGAAGAGATTTGCCCAAGGTCGCTCTGATAACTGACCAAGCAGGCCACCACAGGACTCTGGGTTCCAGCCCACTGCCCAGCCACCTCAGCCTGTCATGGACACAGAGAAGGGTGTTTCACAATGATAGGGCTCTGTCCTTGCAATCACTTGCACTAACACTCATGCTCACCCTGAATTAAGCATTAGTGATAGCAGCTGGCAATGTGATAAAGTGGAAAGGGCTGCTTTAGGACTGGATTCCTTGGGTTTGAATTAAGGTTCTGACACAGCAGCAGCTGCTCTGCAGCCAGGAAAATTAACTCAACCTCAGGGAACCTGCACTTAGGAGTCAGGTTCCAAGATGCAACCAAGAAAACTGACCTCTGTGGCTTTCAAAAAACATCGCTATGAACACATGTAAAACACTGAGATTCCGATAACCAGTAGCCATTTTAATAACCATGATACAGTCATTAAAAATATTCAAAATCTCCAAGTTGTATTAGTTGTCATTCAATGCCTTTATTACCTGTCAAGTTCCTACTATGTGTCAGAGGCCAGGGATATAAGTTCTCTGCACTAGAGAAGTTGTCCTAGTGCATACCTTTAAACAAAACCTTACAGGCAACATGATAAAGAATATTACTAAGGTTATAATAGCTGCCGAGAATAATGACAAACTATTGATTGTTGGCTCCTTGCCAGAGGTGGGCTTTACAATATATTACCTTGTAAAATCCTCATGATGGACTTTAGAGGCAGGTAAGATACACCTCATTTTAAGGATGCAAAAAGTAAAGGGCCTAGAGCTTTAACAACTTGTTGGAGGCCATGGAGAGGCAGCATCAAATGTCAATCTGCACAACCCCAAAGCCCCTGAAATTCTGTCACTGAATTTCCAAGTGCTGTGGATGGAAGGGAGTTGGTTAGCAAGAAACCAAAGAGCAGGGATCACCAAGGGGATACTCTATGAGCAGGGCCTTGTAAGGTAAGGCTTTGCAGCAATAGCTAATGCTTAAACTACATGCCAGGGCTACCTTAAACGTCATCACTTATTTCACCCTGACAACCCTTTAAACCCATGAAACAGGCTTATTATCTCCCCACTTTGTAGATGATGAAACTGAGGCCTGGAGAGGTTAAGTCACTTGAGCAAGGTGATTATAGTCGATTACTTCATTGTTCCCTTCTCTATAAGCAGATCATACACACAGCCCTGCCCACTGTCAAGTGACTGTGGTGCCTCCCTGCAGGGTGAGTGACTTCATTGTCAGCCTTGGCCACGTGTCTTGCTTTGACCAATGGAGTGGAAATGAACGTGATCTACACAGGTCTAGAAGAAGCTTTAAGAGCCATTGTTCGTGTGGATGAGCCTCCTGTTCTTTCCCTTGGCCAGGAAAACAGCAGTCCCAAATTGGGACTGCTCCTTCCACCTGAGTCCCAGACCAAGAGGCCATGGAGCTGAACTGTAGCAATGACCCACAGCCCCTGGACATGTAATGTGAGTGAAGAATATGTTTGTCAATGTAAGTCACTAGGATTTGGGGACTGTTTGTTACTAAAGCAGAGCTCTAAGTGAGGGAGTCAGGATCCTAACCTCAGTAGCTATAGTTTCAATGCCATAAAAATTTACCTCTTTTAACTGTACAATGATTTTTAGCATAGCAAAGTGCAACTATCACCATAATCTACCTTTAGAACATTCTCATAATCCCCAAAAGAAACCTAGTGCATTGTTTCCCTTTCTCACCCCCAGTCCCACAGAATTGTGCAATACATAATCTTTGTGTCTGGCATAGAGTTTTTGAAGTTCACCCATGTTATAGCATGTATCAGTACTTCAGTTCTAATTATGCCGAACAGCGTTTCATTGTATGGATATATCACATTTTGTTTATCCATTCATTAGATGACCAGTGGGTTGTTTCCACTTTTTGGCAATTATGAATAATACTGCTATGAACATAAACATAAGTGTTTAAGATAGCCTCATCCACCAGAGGGCAGACAGCAGAAGCAAGAAGAACTACAATTCTGCAGCCTGTGGAAGGAAAACCACATTCACAGAGAGACAGACAAAATGAAAAGGCAGAGGACTTTGTACCAGATGAAGGAACAAGATAAAACCCCAGAAACACAACTAAATGAAGTGGAGATAGGCAACCATCCAGAAAAAGAATTCAGAATAATGATAGTGAAGATGATCCAGGACCTCGGAAAAAGAATGGAGGCAAACATCGAGAAGATGCAAGAAATGTTTAACAAAGACCTAGAAGAATTAAAGACCAAACAAACAGAGATGAACAATACAATAACTGAACAGAGGAATCAACAGCAGAATAACTGAGGCAGAAGAACGGATAAGTGACCTAGAAGGCAGAATGGTGGAATTCACTGCTGTGGAACAGAATAAAGAAAAAAGAATGAAAAGAAATGAAGACAGCCTAAGAGACCTCTGGGACAACATTAAATGCAACAACATTCGCATTATAGGGGTCCCAGAAGGAGAAGAGAGAAAGGACCTGAGAAAATATTTGAAGAGATTACAGTCGAAAACTTCCCTAACATGGGAAAGAAATAGGCACCCAAGTCCAGGAAGCGCAGAGAGACCTAAGCAGCATAAAAACCCAAGGAGAAACACGCCGAGACACATAGTAATCAAACTGACAAAAATTAAAGACAAAGAAAAATTGTTGAAAGCAACAAGGGAATAACAACAAATAATATACAAGGGAACTCCCATAAGGTTAACAGCTCATTTCTCAGCAGAAACTCTACAAGCCAGGAGGGAGTGGCACAATATATTTAAAATGATGAAAGGGAAGAACCTACAATCAAGATTACTCTACCTGGCAAGGATCCCATTCAGATTCAACAAAGAAATCAAAAGCTTTACAGAGAAGCAAAAGCTAAGAGAATTCAGCACCACCAAACCAGCTCTACAACAAATGCTAAAGGAACTTCTCTAAGTGGGAAACACAAGAGAAGAAAAGGACCTACAAAAACAAACCCCTAACAATTAAGAAAATGGTAATAGGAACATACATATCAATAATTACCTTAAACATGAATGGATTAAATGCTCCAACCAAAAGACACAGGCTCGCTGAATGGATACAAAAACAAGACCCATATATATGCTGTCTACAAGACACCCACTTCAGACCTAGGGACACATACAGACTGAAAGTGAGGGGATGGAAAAAGATATCCATGCAAATGGAAATCAAAAGGAAGCTGGAGTGGCAATACTCATATCAGATAAAATAGATTTTAAAATAAAGAATGTTACAAGAGACAAGGAGCACACTACATAATGATCAAGGGATCGGTCCAAGAAGAAGATATAACAATTATAAATATATATGCACCAAACATAGGAACACCTCAATACATAAGGCAACTGCTAACAGCTATAAAAGAGGAAATCAACAGTAACACAATAATAGTGGGGGACTTTTAACACCTCACCTACACCAATGGACAGACCATCCAGACAGAAAATTAATACGGAAACACAAGCTTTAAATGACACAATAGACCAGATAGATTTAATTGATATTTATAGGACACTCCATCCAAAAACAACAGATTACACTTTCTTCTCAAGTGCACATGGAACATTATCCAGGATAGATCACATCTTGGGTCACAAATCAAGCCTTGGTAAATTTAAGAAAATTGAAATTATATCAAGCATCTTTTCCAACCACAACGCTATGAGATCAGAAATCAATTACAGGGAAAAAAACATAAAAAGCACAAACACATGGAGGCTAAACAATACATTACTAAATAACCAAGAGATCACTGAAGAAATCAAAGAGGAAATCAAAAAATACCTAGAGACAAATGACAATGAAAACATGACGATCCAAAACTTATGGGATGCAGCAAAAGCAGTTCTAAGAGGGAACTTTATAGCAATACAAGCCTACATCAAGAAACAAGAGAGGGCTTCCCTGGTGGCGCAGTGGTTGAGAGTCTGCCTGCCAATGCAGGGGACATGGGTTCGTGCCCCGGTCCGGGAAGATCCCACATGCCGTGGAGTGGCTAGGCCTGTGAGCCATGGCCGCTGAGCCTGCACGTCTGGAGCCTGTGCTCCGTGACAGGAGAGGCCACAACAGTGAGAGGCCCGCGCACTGCAAAAAAAAAAAAAAAAAAAAAAAAATGGAACGAGAAATCTCAAATAAACAGCCGAACCTTGTACCTAAAGGAATTAGAGAAAGAAGAGCAAACAAAACCCAAAGTTAGTAGAAGGAAAGAAATCATAAAGATCAAAGCAGAAATAAATGAAATAGAAACAAAGACAACAATAGCAAAGATCAATAAAACTAAAAGCTGGTTGTTTGAGAAGATAAACAAAATTGATAAACCTTTAGCCAGACTCACCAAGAAAAAGAGGGAGAGGACTCAAATTAGTAAAATTAGAAATGAAAAAGGAGAAGTTACAACAGACACCGCAGAAATACAAAGCATCCTAAGAGACTACTACAAGCAACTCTATGCCAATAAAATGGACAACCTGGAAGAAATGGACAAATTCTTAGAAAGGCATAACCTTCCAAGACTGAACCAGGAAGGAATAGAAAATATGAACAGAACAATCACAAGTAATGAAATGGAAACTGTGATTAAAAATCTTCCAACAAACAAAAGTCCAGGACCAGATGGCTTCACAGGTGAATTCTATCAAACGTTTAGAGAAGAACTAACACCCATCCTTCTCAAATTCTTCCAAAAAATTGCAGAGGAAGGAACACTCCCAAACTCATGCTATGAGGCCACCATCACCCTGATACCAAAACCAGAGAAAAATACTACAAAAATAGAAAATTACAGACCAATATCACTGATGAATATAGATGCAAAAATCCTCAACCAAATACTAGCAAACAGAATCCAACAACACATTAAAAGGATCATACACCATGATCAAGTGGGATTTATCCCAGGGATGCAAGGATTCTTAAATATATGCAAATCAATCAATATGATACACCACATTAACAAACTGAAGAATAAAAACCATATGATCATCTCAATAGATGCAGAGAAAGCTTTTGACAAAATTCAACACCCATTTATGATAAAAATTCTCCAGAAAATGGGCATAGAGGGAAACTTCTTCAACATAATAAAGGCCATATACGACAAAGCCACAGCAAACATCATTCTCAATGGTGAAAAACTGAAAGCATTTCCTCTAAGATCAGGAACAAGACAAGGATGTCACTCTCGCCACTATTATTCAACATAGTTTTGGAAGTCCTAGCCATGGCAATCAGAGAAGAAAAAGAAATAAAAGGAATACAAATTTGAAAAGAAGAACTAAAACTGTCACTGTTTGCAGATGACATGATACTGTACATACAGAATCCTAAAGATGTCACCAGAAAACTACTAGAGCTAATCAATGAATTCAGTAAAGTTGCAGGATACAAAATTAATGCACAGAAATCTCTTGCGTCCCTATACACTAACAACAAAAGATCAGGAAGAGAAATTAAGGAAACAATCCTATTCACCATTGCACAAAAAGAATAAAATACCTAGGAATAAACCTACCTAAGGAGGTAAAAGACCTGTACTCAGAAAACTATAAGACACTGATAAAAGAAATCAAAGATGATACAAACTGGGCTTCCCTGGTGGCGCAGTGGTTGACAGTCCGCCTGCCAATGCAGGGGATGCAGGTTCGTGCCCCGGTCCGGGAAGATCCCACATGCCGCAGAGCGGCTGGGCCCATGAGCCATGGCCGCTGAGCCTGTGTGTCCGGAGCCTGTGCTCCGCAATGGGAGAGGCCACAACAGTGATAGGCCCACGTACCCGGCACCAAAAAAAAAAAAAAAAAAAGATGATACCAACTGATGGAGAGATATACCATGTTCTTGGATTGGAAGAATCAATATTGTGAAAATGACTTTACTACCCAAAGCAATTGCAGATTCAATGCAATCCTTATCAAATTACCAGTGGCATTTTTTACAGAACTAGAACAAAAATCTTAAAATTTGTATGGAGACACAAAAGACCCCAGATAGCCAAAGCAATCTTGATGGAAAAAAACGGACCTGGAGGAATCAGACTCCCTGACCTCACACTATACTAGAAAGCTACAGTAATCAAGACAGTATGGTACTGACACAAAAACAGAAATATAGGTCAATGGAACACGATAGAAAGCCCAGAGATAAACCCCACGCACCTATGGTCAACTAATCTATGACAAAGGAGGTAAGGATATACAATGGAGAAAAAAACAGCCTCTTCAATAACTGGTGCTAGGAAAACTGAACAGCTACATGTAAAAGAATGAAATTAGAACACTCCCTAACACCATAACAAATTCAAAATGGATTAGAGACCTAAATATAAGACCAGACACTATAAAACTCTTAAGAGGAAAACATAGGAAGAACACTCTTTGACATAAATCACAGCAAGATTTTTTTTGATCCACGTCCTAGAGTAATGGAAATAAAAATAAAAGTAAACAAATGGGACCTAATGAAGCTTAAAAGCTTTTGCACAGCAAAGGAAACCACAAACCAGTTGAAAAGACAACATTCAGAATGGGAGAAAATATTGCAAACGAATCAATGGACAAAGGATTAATCTCCAAAATATATAAACAGCTTATGCAGCTCAATATTAAAAAAAAAAAATCCAATCCAAAAATGGGCAGAATACCTAAATAGACATTTCTCCAAAGAAGACATACAGATGGCCAAGAAGCACATGAAAAGCTGTTCAACATCACTAATTATTAGAGAAATGCAAATAAAAACTATAATGAGGTATCACCTCACACCAGTTAGAATGGGCATCATCAGAAAATCTACAAACAACAAATTCTGGAGAGAGTATGGAGAAAAGGGAACCCTTTTGCACTGTTGGTGGAAATGTAAGTTGATATAGCCACTATGGAGAACAGTATGGAGGTTCCTTAAAAGACTAAAAATAGAATTACCATATGACCCAGCAATCCCACTACTGGGCATATACCCAGAGAATACCATAATTCAAAAAGACACATGTAGGGACTTCCCTGGTGGTGCAGTGGTTAAGAATCCGCCTGCCAATGGAGGGGACATGGGTTCGAGCCCTGGTCTGGGAAGATCCCACATGCCGCGGAGCAACTAAGCCTGTGTGCCACAACTACTGAGCCTGCACTCTAGAGCCCGAGAGCCACAACTACTGAGCCTGTGTGCCACAACTACTGAAGCCCGCATGCCTAGAGCCCCTGCTCCACAAGAGAAGCCACCGCAATGAGAAGCCCGCACACAGCAACGAAGCGTAGCGTTCGTTCGCCGCAACTAGAGAAAGCCCACATGCAGCAACGAAGACCCAACACAACCATAAATAAATTAATTAATTAATTAATTAATTAATTAAATAAAAAAGACACATGCACCCCAATATTCACTGCAGCACTATTTACAATAGCTGGGTCATGGAAGCAACCTAAATGCCCACTGACAGAGGAATGGATAAAGACGATGTGGTACATATATACAATGGAATATTACTCAGCCATTAAAAGGAACGAAATTGGGTCATTTGTAGAGAGTGGATGGATCTAGAGACTGTCATACAGAGCGAAGTAAATCAGAAAGAGAAAAACAAATATCGTATATTAACGCATGTATGTGGAAACTAGAAAAATGGTACAGATGAACTGGTTTGCAGGGCAGAAATAGAGACACAGATGTAGAGAACAAACGTATGGACACCAAGGGAAAACTGTGGTGGTGGTGGCGGTGGGATGAATTGGGAGATTGGGATTGACATGTATACACTAATATGTATAAAATTGATAACTAATAACAACCTGCTGTATAAAAAATAAAATAAAATTCAAAAATTCAAAAAAAAAAGAGTTTTTATGTGGATGTATGTATTCATTTCTCTTGGGTAAATACTTAGGAAGAGAATGGCTGGGTCATATAGTAAATCTACATTTAACATTTTCAAGAAACTGCCAAACTGTTTTCCAAAGTGGCTGCACCACTTAACGTTCCCACCTGCAATGTATGAGGGTTCCAATTTCTCCTTATCCTTGCTAACACTTGTAATTGTCAGGTTTTTATTTGTTTTTTTAAAATACATTTATTTATTTATTTATTTTGGCTGCATTGGGTCTTCGTTGCTGTGCGCGGGCTTTCTCTAGTTGAGATGGGGGGGGCTACTCTTCGTTGCAGTGTGCAGGCTTCTCTTGTTGCAGAGCACAGGCTCTAGGCACACGGGCTTCAGTAGTTGTGGCTCGCAGGCTCCGGAGCGCAGGCTCAGTAGTTGTACGCACGGGCTTAGTTGCTCCATGGCATGTGGGATCTTCCTGGACCAGGGATCGAACCCATGTCCCCTGCACTGGCAGATGGATTCTTGACCACTTTGCCACCAGGGAAGTCCCCTGTTTTTTTTTTTTTATATACCCATTTTAGTGCTTATGTAGTGGTATCTCATCGTGATTTTTTAAAATATTTATTTATTTTTGGCTGCGTTGGGTCTTCATTGCTTCACGCGGGCTTTCTCTAGTTGCGGCAAGTGGGGCTACTCTGTTGCGGTGCATGGGCCTCTCATTTCTCACTGTGGTGGCTTCTCTTGTTGTGGAGCACGGGCTCTAGACATGCAGCCTTCAGTAGTTGTGGCACACGGGCTTAGTTGCTGCACAGCGGGAGAGGCCACGGCAGTGAGAGGCCCGCGTACTGCAAAAAAAAAAAAAAAAAAAAGTATTACTATATAAAATGCTTTCTATTCCCTTAAAAACAGAAAATTAGACAACAAATACCTTCACACCACTCTTATTTAACAAATTTTGAAATGCTGACAAGTTATTTAAGGTAAAATTAAGAGAGGTTGGTATCATTATTTGCAGATGTTAACAATACCCACAAAAAAGAAAAAATATCTAAAAAATTCAAGAATCTCAAAAAAATTATTAGAAGTAGTAGTTTAGAAAAACTGTATGATACGTTATAAATTTTAAAAAGTCAACTGCACTGCTCTATCAAAGGCACCAAGGAAAGATCAACAAAATCAGATACTTTTCCAATATCAAAAAGCATTTAATAAGAGGCTACCACCTTAATTTCTTCATTATTTTTAAATAGAATTATTTATTTAAATAACACAATTTTTAAAATGAGAGAGAAGAAAAAAAATGAGAGAAAAGTCCTGAAGAATATTTTATTTTATTTTTTTTAATTTTTTTTTTTCGGTACGCGGGCCTCTCACTGTTGTAGCCTCTCCCGTTGCGGAGCACAGGCTCCGGACGCTCAGGCTCAGCGGCCATGGCTCATGGGCCCAGCCGCTCCGCGGCATGTGGGATCTTCCCGGACCAGGGCACGAACATGTGTCCCCTGCATTGGCAGGCGGACTCTCAACCACTGCGCCACCCGGGAAGCCCCTGAAGAATATTTTAGAGCTTGATAAGAGGTGGTGAATTTCATCTGGATAAATAAGTGGGCACAATATCCTTTTAATGAAGACTCTTGATAC
The DNA here is from genome assembly GCF_949774975.1 of Lagenorhynchus albirostris. Classification (NCBI taxonomy): domain Eukaryota; kingdom Metazoa; phylum Chordata; class Mammalia; order Artiodactyla; family Delphinidae; genus Lagenorhynchus; species Lagenorhynchus albirostris. Next base: position 40,402,030 of record NC_083104.1, on the reverse strand, counting down.
AGACATACACTAACCTTTCAATAACTACTAAAGACAAACTTCAGAGGGTTCATTTTACGAACTTTACACATAAATAAATCAGAACTACATAAAGAGAAAAGAACGTTACTTTTTAGTAAATACTGTTGGCTATTTAGTTATCAGCATGGAAACAAATTATAATACTGTAACAAATTCTAAACAAGTCAAAATTTTAGGCATATTTTAAAAATTATTTTAAAGTTGAAAAAAAAAACAACAAAGAATAGCACCTTCATTCCACTGAGGAAGAAATATACATTTCTGAATCCTGAAGAACTAAGATACCATCAGAGACAAAACAGAACATTCCAAGATCCTGTTCAAATAGTACAGCCTCCATAAATTCTTCCCCAACTCTCAGCTCCCTCAATTCAAAAAAAAAAGTGAGGGGAAATAATCACCTTCCCTCTTTCCTATGACCATCAACCTATCAGCCCCCCATTACTTGAAATTGTTTTTGAATTTTATCTTTTTTTATACAGCAGGTTCTTATTTGTTATCTATTTTATACATATTGGTGTATATATGTCAATCCCAATCTCTCAATTCATCTCACCACCAGTACCTCTCCGAAATTTTTTTTTTTTTGCCATACCATGCGGAATCTTAGTTCCCTGACCAGGGATCGAATCTGCACCCCCTGCAGTGAAAGCACTGAGTCTTAACCACTGGACCTCCAACTTGAATTATTTTTATGGCCCTCATCACCTTCTCCACTGCATCACATTAAGTTCCTATTTTCTATGCCCATTAGAGTGCAGCAGATGTCTTTATCTTAATAACCCCTTATATAAAATAGGTGTTCTACAAATATTTCTTGAATTAATGAATATATCTGAATATATCCGAATATTTAAAAAATGTTTCTGAAGGTTAGTTTTTAAAAACCAGAATGTAGAAAAATATACACTAACAAATACAATGATAAAATCTTACTTTCCAAAATATTACAAAGAAGAACTTCCCTGGTGGCACCGTTGTTAAGAATCCGCCTGCCAATGCAGGGGACACAGGTTCAAGCCCTGGTCCGGGAAGATCCCACATGCCGCAGAGCAACTAAGCTCGTGCGCCATAACTACTGAGCCTGTGCTCTAGAGCCCGAGAGCCACAACTACTGAGCCCATGCGCCGCAACTACTGAAGTCCACGCGCCTAGAGACCATGCTCCGTAACAAAGAGAAGCCACCGCAATGAGAAGCCCACGTACCGCAGCGAAGAGTAGCCCCCGCTCGTCGCAACTAGAGAAAGCCTCCGTGCAGCAACGAAGACCCAACACAGCCAAAAAGTAATTTAAAATAAATAAAATAAAACAGAATATTTCAAAGAACAAAAAATAAGGTTGACACCAGATTTTAACTGATAAATAATTAAGGGTGAGGAATGGACTCTATACATATGGGAAAACAGAGAAAATCATACCCTAGTCATTAACTCAATGTTGGTGGAAGAAACTTATAGAGCACTGTTAACTGGTGCCATCATCCTGAAGAACAACTTGATGACATGGGAGGGTCAGTCCATGCTTTCATTCAGAAATTCCACTTCAGGGAGTAGGCTCTAAAAATGTTATTTCCTCACCGTTGTAGGCCTCCTCCCTGCTTTATTTAGAGCACTTATCATGGTCTAACTCTATGTCACTTAATTCTCAATTCTGTTGACTGTTTCTGTCTCCTCTACTAGAACATCAGCTCTTCAAGGGCAGGGACCTATTTTGTCACTGTCATACCCTCAGAAGGTGCTCAGTATTTGTTGAATGAATGAATGTTCTAAAGAAACAAATACTTACCCCCATCCCCAAACAGGTATAGATGTAAAATTCATAACAGCATAATTTATAATTATAAAAATCAGAACCCGACATGCCCAGAGAATACCTCAGCAAATTAGAATATAATGACACCAAAAAATGCCAAGTAGCCATTAAACATTAAAAATTTAATGAAGGGCTTCCCTGGTGGCGCAGTGGTTGAGAGTCCGCCTGCCGATGCAGGGGACACGGGTTCGTGCCCCGGTCCGGGAAAATCCCACGTGCCGTGGAGCGGCTGGGTCCGTGAGCCATGGCTGCTGAGCCTGCGCGTCCGGAGCCTGTGCTCCACGACGGGAGGGGCCACAGCAGTGAGAAGCCCGCGTACCGCAAAAAAAAAAAAAAAAAAAAAAAAAAAAAAAAAAAAATTAATGAAAACATTTATAAATCAAGTGAAGAAATATAATAGCATATCATGCAAAAAATGTTTTGTGGTGCCTTACACATTCAGAACTGCAGCTCATGGGAAGCAGTATAAATACCAACGTATTAATAAAAGAATCACTGGATTCTTTCATGACTACTTTCTTTTAAGTTACACTCAATTTTAAAATATTCTATCAAGTCTGCAGTATTTTGAGAAGAAAAGCAGCTACTGTTTCAATGGGAAAACTAACACAATAGTTAGTATGACTTGAGGAGCAGGGTGATAAATTGTTCCCTTTTGCAAAGGCTAAAAAATGTTTAAAAAAAGTTAAAATTAAACAATGGATATGAAACTTCCTTAGTCCCTGCAAAGCAGTGTTATTTTCCCATTTTATTTTTTAAATCAGATTCTTTGTGGTATAATGTACATACAATAAAATGTACCCATTCTAAGAGAATACTCAGAGGTGACCTTGACTGAAGGGCTGAGTGTGGCAAGTGGCATCTACAGGATGCTGGGGAAGAGCTCATCGCCTTCAGTCTTCACAGGTGAGGGAGGCACTGGCTCTTCCCCAAGGTCCTAGCCTACCTGGCAGCAAGAACATTCCTTGCCCCCCTCACCAAGGCCATGCACACCTGTGCCCTACATGGGGCCTTGTGTGGCCAAGGCCAGGGTGCCAGGCCCGCGATGGCTTGGTCTCCTTAGCATATGGGCCAGGTGCTCAGCTACAACAGAAACAAGGAGAGCCAACTTGTGAACTGGGCAGGAGCCTGCCTCTGGTTTCCATGAGGGTCAGTCAGCAAGCGTGGACTTCAGTCAGGCCTCCGTTACTGGCGGCAGGCTCTACAGCTTTGAGCGTGCTTCCAAACCTCTCGAAGCCTATTTCCTGACTGGACTGAAGAAGAAAATACTTTTTCAGGATGAAGGTGAAAATTAAATGAGACAATCCACAGGAAGCCATGAGGTGGGAACTCACTTTGTGCCGGCCACAAATATCCTGGTTGTCACTTTGGACACCTGCCATCCAGGACTGCCTCCACACCCATCCTGGCTCTGAAAGGCACCACAACCAAAAATGGGCAGTTGGGGCTAAAGCGTGTTTACGAGGAAGGCTCCAGAGGACCCATTTCACCCAGTTCAACATGCAGCATCTCAGCTGAGGCAGGGCTGCAGCTTCTTCATGTGTTTTCTAAACAGGGCCCAGGGGAACAAAGGCAAACCATCACAGCACCATTCCACCATCCCTGGGTCACAGTGGAACTGCCAGTCCACAACAAAGGTGTAAAGATCCATTTCTGCTCAGTTGCTTTATCTTTCACAACTAAAAATAGTCCAAGGTAGCTTCAGCTGCCCCTAAATCAGGTCACAGAACAGCAGGAGACATTCCTTTGGCAAAAAAGGACACATTCTTGTCCTGTATCTTGTACTGGTAAGTGAGGCTCCGATCTCGCTGGGCTGTGGGCTCTGATGGTCTCCTCCACAGGATCCTCAGCTAAGTGACAAAGAGAAGAGTGAAAGAGGAAAGGCATCCCCAAATACCTGCTCCATTGTGAACCCTTCCTGCCTCATCGGTGACCTTCAATTGAGGTCATGCACCATGCAGTAATGGGACCGACTTCCAAAACAAAGCTTATTACCAGACACCTAAAAATAAATGTTTCCCCTCCATTACAATAGAAATATTTGCTCATTACAGAAAACATGAGAGACAGCCCACCCACCCTTAAAGGGTCAAAAGTGGTCAACACGAAGTTAACCTGGAAGAGGTGGTAAAGGCTTTGGGGTGATCCCAAAAGAGAAGTTTCAGAAGGCAGAGAACCACGGCAGCCCCTGGGCATGGGGAGAACCTGACCTCCCTCCCAGGGCAGGACTCAGCTTCCACCTAAGTACTCCAAACATCCCAGGCAGAGGCAGCAGTGGGGGCAGCAACGCCAGCCAGGGGAATGGCCTCCCCAAGTTTCTATTTTATTATATTTTTATTAAAAAAATTTTTTTTTGGCTGCGTTGGGTCTTCATTGTTGCACGCAGGCTTTCTCTAGTTGCAGCGAGCAGGGCTACTCTAGTTGCGGTGCGTGGGCTTCTCATTGCGGTGGCTTCTCTTATTGCGGAGCACGGGCTCTAGGTGCGCAGGCTTCAGTAGTTCTGGCACATGGGCTCAGTAGTTGTGGCTCTCGGGCTCTATAGAGCACAGGCTCAGTAGTTGTGGCACACAGGCTTAGTTGCTCCGCGGCCTGTGGGATCTTCCCGGACCAGGGCTCAAACCCATGTCCCCTGCATTGGCAGGCAGATTCTTAACCACTGCGCCACCAGGGAAGTCCCAAGTCTCTATTTTAAAAGGAACGGTGTTGGCCTGAATATACAAAGCCTGCTGTGGTCCTGCAGAGGAATTCCGCTGTTTACGGCCTTCCCCTGTAGACAGCCATCTTCTCTTCAGGAGCTCCCCTTTGGCTGCAAATGGACTACCATGGAAAACCTGCCTTGGTGCATGGAGCCAAACTGGGGTGGACTCTGACCTGCATTCACACACTTCTGAGGCTTCCCTTCCACCTGAGGGCAAGACCCAACCAGACCACCCCACAGCCGGACACTATCCCACGTGCAGCCTAGACTCGGGAAGCGAGCAGCTCCCAGTGAGCCCCAGTCCCTGCGCACCTGCCCATGCACGTCCTTGCAGAAGCCGGTGGCCAGGCCTTCAGCCCGCAGTATCAGGTGGCTCTGGTGACCAAGGCCATTCAGCAGGATGTCATTCTCCTCGTCCTCGGCATCTCCACTGTCATGCACAAGGGCCACTACATTTCCCTGCAACAGAGACCATGATGGAGACCGATGGGAAGGGACGCCAGGACCAGGGTGTGCTGGGCTCTCAGAGCCTCCACTGCCCTGCATCCCTCTCACAGATCAGCCTCCCAGCTGTAGCATCCGCTTTGTGGGAAGCACCCGTGCCTGGACTCCAGGACCATAACTGCAATCATCTGCTGGATAGTCTCACCAGCACATCCAACCTGTACTTCCAGCTCAATTCATCCACAAGCGAGGAATAGTGTCCAATTGTAAAAAGAATAAAGCAGATCTGTGTGTTCTGTTTTGGGGCAATGGAGAGCAAAACGTACTGTGTGTTAGTAAAGGAAAAGAAGTACCAAACCGTGCGAATGGTAGGTTACCAATAATGTGAAGAAAAATGCAGGGAAACAAGTGTACATACAAACGTGTTCATGACTGCATAGACTCTCTGGAAGGGTATACAACGGAGGAAAAGAGACAGTTACTTTTGGCTAAAATAGCCTTTAGACTGTTTATATCTTCTTTTTTTCTTTACTGAACTATTCCCAAGTTTTACTTTTTCAACTAAAAGAAGTATTTTTACAAAAAGAGGTTGGTAGTGGGCCACAGAGCAGGCTGAGCTGCAGCAGCTGACTCTGACTGCTTCACTCTCTCCACAAGCCCCAGTGAACTGTGTCCTCCAAGCCCCATACATTTCCTCCTCCTTCCCTTCTCTCCCCATCACCCTGGCACCTGGCCCTGTGACTGTAGCCAGGACGGCCTCAGAAGGTCCCCTGACCCCAGCTTCCAGGCAGGACCTTACACGCAGGAGGTGAGCAACATGCACTGCTGGATCCACACACCCCTGGCCAACCCATTCACCCCCTCCCCACTGCTCTGCACCTAGCCTGGCCCTGTGGGCCACACGCTGAGCTGCCGTGCTACAAGCTTCCCCTCACTTAACTCCTGAAGTCTGGTTCCTGGGAGATGGGCACCACAGCTGTTCCTATTTTGTTAAAATCTCTAGTATGGCAGAATTTCTATTTTTGCCTCACCACTTGACAATGAAGGTTACACCCTATCCCTGTATTGCACCTCACAATTTTCATATTGGTTTTTTGGGGTTTTTTTTGGCTGCACCTTGCAGCATGCAGGATCTTAGTTCCCCGACCAGGGATCGAACCCGTGCCCCTGCAGTGGAAGCACAGAGTTTTAACCACTGGACCGCCAGGGAGGTCCCTTCACCTCACAATTTTTTTTTTTCACCTCACAATTTTTAAAGCAGTTTTACACCCATTATCTCAGCCAACCTTCAAAACACACTCAGAGCGATATGACAGCGCGTGGCAGAGCGGGGACAGCCTCAGTACCGCAAATGACCAGCCCCGTTAAAGACAGCGCCGGGCACCCTTTTAGTTTTCAGGGCCTTATTTTTCATCAATGGCAGGTAGTGGAGAGCAAGGTGCGTTGACTGAAAGGTTCCTGGGCCTGCCAGGGTAAAGCCAAAGCCCCAGTAATTAAACAGAAAAGATCACTGCACGCAAGTGAGGCCTGGGCCTGTCGGCCCGTACGGGTCACAGGCAGGAGCACAGGGAGCAGGCCCGTGATTACCTTCCATTCCCGGCACACGGTGGCTCTGCAGTAGTGGATGAAGTCCAGCACCGCCACTGCCCCCACGCCCAGGCTTAGCAGCACACTGAGGTCGTCCACCAGCAGCACCGGGCACCTCCAGGCAGCCTCCCCACTGTCCACGGGCTTCAGGGCCTCCTGTACAAACTCATACAGCGGCTGCAGATTCCCAGAGTTGGCCTCCCTGGGACACAGGGCAAAAGTTACCAGAGAGCTCACGTGCTCTACAAGTGTTTATGAGACTGCGCAGCACCGCAGGAAAGGGTTAGGGGGAGGGAAGGAACTGGATTCCAGTCCTTGGCACCAAGGGGCTCACGATCTGGCTGGAAAGAAAAGGCACGCATGCACACGTGAGTACATTTACTTCAGTTCAAATATTCCCTGAGGCCTACTAGGTACAAAGTACTGTGCTAAAAACTGGCGGACACAGAAATAAACAGCCCCCGAGGCTCATACAGCCTCTCAATCCAAGAGCATAAGGCATCTGAAAGACTCATTGAGACTGGGCAGGAGAGGCCTTCCCGGGAGGTCACAATTGGCTATGAAAGTTAAGCAACGGTGCAGGTGTCCTGGGGGTTAGGGCAGCAGTCTAAGGGCTACCGGTGTGCTCGTGTGCGTACCAGGTCCAACCTGTTTCTGACACACATGGCCCTGCTACCTCCATCTCCCCAGTGACTACAGCAGTTGTCTCCCAGCAATAGCTCGGGGCCCGGGGCCCAGGCACTAGCCCCACTGCCCCACACTCCAGGGCTGAGCCCCACTGACAGCAGGGACAACAGTGCCCTACAACCTGGGCTCAGGTGTAAACCAGGCCCACGCATTCAGACAAAGACACCCAGGTTCAGAGATGCGAAGGGCTGTGCCCCAGGCCACACACACAGAGTCAGGACACGTGGCCTTCTGACTCCACACTGAGCCCGGCCACTATGTAAGGCTGAGTCTGAGGGAGGGCAGGGCGGGGAGAGGTCCCGTACAGACTCCCTGGGGTGGAGGAAGCGCAGCAGCCAGGTGAGGCATCTGCTACATCTGGGACTGATGCTCATGAAAGACAAGAAGCAGGAACACAAACCTGCAGGCAACAAACTTTTTCTTAAAGGGCCAACAGTAAATATTTTAGGCTTGTGGGTCATACGGTCCCTGTCTCAACTCTCACCTCTGATGCTGTAGTGCCAGACAGCCAGGGACAATACGCGAACAAACAAGTGTGGCTATTCCAACAAAACTTTATTTACCAAACCAGGTAGCTGGCCCATGGCCCGTAGTTTGCTGACCCCGTATCAAGCCAAGAACAGAACAGAGGTGTGTGCTAGGGCTCTGAGCCAGGGTTGGAAAAACCAGCAAAGCACACTGTTCTGCCACATGTCCAGCAAATAATGCTTTCTATCGCTTCAGGGACAGCCACACACCCTCTGGCCCACGGACCTTCTGATAATGCTGTGACACCAAGGACAGAGCCAAGGACCTTCTGATAATGCTGTGACACCAGGGAGGTATCTGACTCCTGAAGCCAGCCCTGCCCTCCCATACACTGAGGAGAAGGAATCACACAGCAACCCTGGGCTGGGCCTACCTGCCAGATGTGCTCTGGGTTGGGTCGTGGGCTGACTGACCTGAGGAACTGCAGGGGGTGTGGCTCCTCCTGAGGCCGAAAGAAGACGTCCACTGCAGACTTGAGACCCTCGAGGAACATGAGCTGCCCGCATTCCCGCGCTGTGGTCAGGCTGACACCCTACACCCGATGGAGAGGCGAGTGAGTTCCCGCACCTTGCGCGGGACCCATCAGAGACGCTAGACTCCAGCTCACGAGAGGGCTCCAGACACGTTCTGAACCCTGCAGACGTGTGCCGGTCCACCCTCCGGAGGAGCCCATGTCTTGCATCCCCTGGGTGTTCCCAACACACGATCCCCGTTCTGCTTTCAGATGTGCATTTACATTTACCTGTCACATTTTTTTTAATTTACTTTCTTTTGCTTATATATTTATTTTTATGATTACCCAGTACTGGTTTTTAATTTATAATAGTAATATAAAGTTTCTTTTTTAAAGGCATGTAGTTACAAAATTTTAAAAACAGTAAGTGGGGGGGGGTGGGATGAATTGGAAGATTGGGATTGACATGTATACACTAATATGTATCAAATAGATAACTTGGGCTTCCCTGGTGGCGCAGTGGTTGGGAGTCCGCCTGCCGATGCAGGGGACACGGGTTCATGCCCCGGTCCGGGAGGATCCCACATGCCACGGAGCGGCCGGGCCCGTGAACCATGGCCGCTGAGCCTGCGCGTCCGGAGCCTGTGCTCCGCAATGGGAGAGGCCACAACAGTGAGAGGCCCGTGTACCACTTAAAAAAAAAAAAAAAAAAAAAAGATAACTCATAAGAACCTGCTGTATAAAAAAAATAATAAAATTCACATATTCAAAAAAAATACAGTAAGTAAATAATAACAGTAAAGACGGTGGCAGGATGACATTCTCTGCTGCAACTACTCAACTCTGCTACCATAGAGCAAGAGCAGCCATAGACCATTTACGAACAAATGGGGCTGGCTGTGTTCTAATAAAACTTTATCTACAAAAAACAGGGGGTACAGGCTGTGCTTGGTCAACCCCTGCTCTAGACCAGCACTTCTTAAATATAGGTCTTTGTGAAACACGCAATTAAGAATCTCTTGAGATACCTGATTAAAATGCAGACCCCTGAGCCCCACTCCAGATCTCCAGAACCAGAAGCCTTGGGGGCAGGGCCCAAGAATGTGCATTTCAACAAACACCCAGAGATGGTGACACCATCTAAATGTGCAACCCACCGTTCTGTCTGTGCAGAAACAGGTAACATGGAACTCCTCAGACTCCTCATGCCCCTAGACCAGGCCTCAATCACTCATTCATACACCAGAGTTCACTATATGTAACACCATTAGCAACAGTAGCCACCCTGGCAGAGAGAAGGATTCCTGATCATCACCTTTGCTCTCACTCATTACCATTCGCCTGATGTAAGAACAATAATACACCAAGAGGATTGAAGCTCACGCTCTAGTACTTTGCACACCCAGTGCTGTGCATGTCATTCCTGCCGTGTTGATGATTCCAAGGTAACAGAAAAAGCAGCCAAAGTGGATATGAGAATACACAACTTTCTCATCTATAAAAACTGATGTTAGGGCCACAGACATGCCTCACAGACCTGGAATGCAATACATGTTCGTGACATGACAGTGCTCCCTGAGCTCATGATCTGACCTCTGACACAGGAACTTCTCCCTTCCCTGCAAAGGATGAGAAAGAGCTTACCCTTCTCTCACTCTCTCATTGTTTTCTCCCCATCAGAGAAGAGGCAGTGATGTGGCCCGATAGTATGACGGGCACTTCAAAGATCACTGCTGATGGGTGGCCTGGTTCTCTCCCTCTCTGAGGCTGACCTAATCAAAACAAACAGCAAAAACACACTACAAGGGACTTCCCTGGTGGTGCAGTGGTTAAGAATCTGCCTGCCAATGCAGGGGACACAGGTTCGAGCCCTGGTCCGGGAAGATCCCACGTGCCGCAGAGCAACTAAGCCCATGCACCACAACTACTGAGCCTGCGTGCCACAACTACTGAAACCCGCACACCTAGAGCCCATGCTCTGCAACAAAAAGAAGCCACCGCAATGAGAAGCCCGCGCACTGCAACGAAGAGTAGCACTTGCTCGCCGCAACTAGAGAAAGCCCGCGCACAGCAACAAAAACCCAACGCAGCCAAAAAATAAATTAAATTTAAAAAAAAATCCTAGCAGGACTTTAAAAAAACAAACAAACAAAATAACACACTACAATAACAACCCAGTAAATTCACCAGGTCACAGGTCACAAGTAATGGGCCAAGCCAGGCCAGGAGGTTCATCAGCCTCTGGGCCATCTTATTCTTGCTTGGCTGCATCTAATGAGATGAGGGGCAAACCAAGATGAGGTAAGGGGCACATGATAAAAGCGCCTGCCTCTCCCCACATTTGGGTCCTAAGCCCTAGACTTAGGGAGGCACAGTGGGAGGCACTCAACTTGGCAGCAGACCAAGCTGTGATCTCTCTCACTCACTAGGAACAAGATTAAAGCTCACACCGAGAAGGAGAAAACCTTAACTGGTCCAGACTCAACAAAGAAGGGTTTGATTAATTAACAACAGATCTGGGACTTGCCTCGTGGGGCAGTGGATAAAACTCCGTGCTCCCAATGCAGGGAGCCCGGGTTCGATCCCTGGTCAGGGAACTAGATCCCACATGCTTGCCGCAACTAAGAGTTCACATGCCGCAACTAAGGAGCCCGCCTGCCGAAACTAAGACCCAGTGCAACCAAATAAATAAATAAATATTTAAAAAAAACACGCACCAGATCTGGTTCTACAAACTTTATAAATTAACAAAACACGTAGAGATGCTGCCTTAGCCCTTCAGAGAAGGGGATCAGGATTCCATGATTTCCTTAGTCCCTCCCTTGCTAAATTCTCCACAACCCAAACAAGGAAGCCCAGCCTCCACAACCCAAACAGGGAAGCCCAGCACACTCACACATGCCTGGCACACACACTCACTCAGGGATCCCATCATGGAGTTCTAAAATATTTACCAGCTTCTGTCCCACGATATTGTAGTGACTGAAGGACTGGATGAGTGCCACAAAGCAGACTTTACAATTAGCTGGAAAATAAAATAAAATAAACTGATTTTTAATAAAGTCTCTACTTACAATCAGTCTCGTATACGTCATACCTCTGGAAACAAAAGCAATGAGGCAGATCTAGAGAACCGAGGCCTTGCAACCTGACATACCCAATTTGATTCTAAGATGTACTTTTTTTCGTATTTAATAATTATACCTTATTTCATTGATTCTGAGATGTACTTCCTCTGTGAGAGGTATTACTAGGAATCTTAATTTGTTCCATTGAAAATAAATAGTGGTTTTTAAAAAATTATATTTTTCTAATTGCTTGTTGGTGTACAGAAATACAATGGCTTTTTTAAACTAGTCTTATACCCAAGAGGAGACAAGGGGAGCACAAAGAAGCTCTAGCTACCTTATGAACATAATTAATTCTAATAATTTATCTGTAGATTCTCTTGGTCTTTATAAGCTGACAATAACATCATGTGGAAAGGAAGATAACTTTCAAAGCTGTAAATTATTACAATTAAGAGTGCCAAAGGTCTACCATGTTTCCTGGCCTGGCTCAGTGGGGACTCAAGGAGAATCAATAAGTCTTTTTTTCATTTGGCTGTTTTCTTCTTCTAATCAATTTCTGTGTGTGAATTGCAGTGGCCATACTGTTTTCTTCCCTGTGTTCTTTAGGAAGCATCTACTGCCAGGGCAAAGTGTTAATGGCTCAAGTGCCTAGAGACTTCAAAATAGACAAGGACCAAGGAGCAACTAAATGAGAAGACCACACAAGGACCTCAGGGAGGCAGTGCCTATGCAGGACGTGGAGAAGTGGAAGGCGGGACTGGATACAGGGAGCACATGCCACTCTCTGGCAGAGTAGGAGATGGAACCAGATGGTCCAGTAATCAGCTACCTGATAAACAGACATCTGGCTGCCCGAACACCAAAGCCCTGGCTAGTTAATACGGTTCCTATTGCTTCCTGAATCAGCCTTTTTTTTTTTTTTTTTGCCTTGGGTTTTCTTTTTCTACAGTCCATTACCTTTGAGATAGAAGGAGAGAAAGTGGTGCACAAGGAAACTGCCATCTGTCTTGGCATCACAGAGTAGAGTCAGTTTCCCCTAAAAGTTAAGAAGAACACAAAAAGATGAATTAGACTCCCAGGAAAGAGGTCAGCTGAGTGTCAAAATCTAGTCGGTTGTATCCACCCCTAAATTTCTACACCTGGAGACTCCGCGTGTGTGTGTGTGTGTGTGTGTGTGTGTGTGTGTATTTAACCACAAAAAGAAGAAAATAAGTCAAAATTATGGAAAAACCAATAATTAAAATGATTGGTATTAAGTCACTCATTATGGGCAAGCATATCTCAACCTCATAATTCCCAAGGCAATAAAGAACAGAAACCCTTCTCTTCCTCAACAGTCTTGGAGAGAATTAAATCCTGAACAAAGGAAGCTTTTATCATGGAATCCAACAAAAATCACTGACTGCCAAGATTTTAAGGGGTCTTCTAAAAAGTCATCTGATCCAGCTTCCTCCGTATTTCTAATCCTGCTTCCAATTCTGTCCCCTAAGTAAGGGAGAGTGAAGAAGTAGTTGTTGACAGAGGCTTCCAGTATCAAAGTCCTCCTCCCAAAGGCCCTGGAAACTGCTTCAGGCAGAGCTCTGATCGTGGAGAGCCCTGGAAAGACCTCTAACAATGGTCTCTGCAGGGCCTGGCTGCCCTGCTCCAGCCACCCCTAGTTCCTTCTCAGTGACAGGGAAGGTCGTCTCTGTGCTGTTGTGATTTTTTTTCACTTATAAACTATGAAAGATCACACTAGCAGAACTTGAGGGTTAACCCTAGCGCCATCTGTCATTTCCTGGCGCCCACTTCTATCCTCCATTCCCTGTGGCCCTGGGCTTGGACTTTGGAGGTGCTAGTAGTAACTGGCAAGGTAACCAGCGCCATCTGGAGGCTTGGGCAGAGAAGAACTGCTGGGCAATTAAGATGCACAAGTATCCATTGAATACTATTTGCCAGGCATTAGGGAGTCATAAAAAGGCTTTACACACTTGGTGCCTTGTCTTTCTGGAAGAGCTTACCATTTCATCAGAAAGACAACAGCTATGAAATAAGTCAGGTATACTCCTAGGGGAGGTAACCCTTGGGCGAAAGAGTGGAAATTTTCGAAATGCCCTAGAGTGTGAGAAGGAGGGAGAAGGAAACAAGAGTAGCGAGCCTGTGGTGCCAAAGGTGGACTCCTACAATCCCACGTTGGCTGAGGGCAGCTTCAAAAAGCACTATTCGAGAACACGAGGAGGAAGAGGAGCAGCAGCAGTCACTGCGACCTGCCGAGCGCTCCCGAGCCAGAGGGAGGCTCAGGGTGGTTAAGAAGCTGGTCCCACGTGATGGGTGGAGAGTCGAACTCTCCTCTCCTCTCCTCTCAGGCAGCCTCTTTTGGGGCGCCGGAACTCCCACCACACTGAACACGCAAAGGGCTCGCCCAGTACACGTCTGTGAACTTAAGCCAATCCAAACGTTGGACATGCTTCCTATGGACTTTCAAGCGCACGCACGACCTTTGAGAATGCGCCAGATGCCCACCTCCCACAAGCCCAAATGTCCAGGCCAGCCCCGGGCGGGCCCTCTTTGGACTACAACTCCCAGGCGTCCCGGGGGTCCCCAGACGTCGCGTTATTTCTCACGGGTCCGCGTGCGCTTCCCGTACGGTCTTCCGCCACGCTCCCAGGACGCGCCCCCTTCCCGACCATGCAATCTCTTACCTGCTCCGCCTGGTCAGGCGTGGTGTTGAGAAGGTTATTGAGTTCCGGGAACATTCCGAGCAACGGGAACGAGCACCCTAGACGGGAAAATGGGGCTGCCGCGGAGACAGCGGAAGCTGAAGAGCAAAACCCATGCCACAAAACCGCGCGGAAAGAGCGCGCATGCGCAACGCCGCTTCTAGGCGCCGGCCGCAGCCAATCGGGCGGGCGCCTTGACCCGGGCCGCACCCGGCGCACGCGCGGGGATGCGCTTCCGGCCGGGGGACAGGGGCGCTGGGAGGTGTGGCTCCTTACCTGCGGGTCCCCAGCAGGGGCTTCCCCCCCACCGAGGCCCCAGGAGACCGGTTTCTTCCTCCTTACCTTGACCGCTCTCTCTCCCCGGCCCGGGGCCTCCGGACAGTACGGCCTGTCGAGCTCCTGCGGCGTGCCCAACACTGCTAGAAGCTCGAGCTGCATCGGCGACCCAGACTGGCGAAGATGCCCTCCCTCGCGCAGAGCAGAAAACAAACATAATGAACACGGAATGATATATTGAAACGTTCTGTGGAAAAATGAAAAAGCAGGATAAGGGAGTAACGATGGAGTGGGGTTAGGTTTCGGAATTAAAGAGGTTGTCAACGTAGGGTCACTGACTAAGTGTGGTTGAAACACGCTGTGCAAGCTCCTCCTCGGGGCTTTTGCACTGTTTCCCCTTCCTCTACTGCTCTTTTCCTAGATACTCAACCGTTCAGAAAATCCCCCACTTCTTTCAGATCTTTGCTCAGATGTCACTTTATCACCGAGGAGTTTCGTAAGCATCCTATTTAAATCGCAACAGCCCCTTCCCCAGCACCTCTTATCCTTTCCCCCGCTTTTATTTTTTCTCCATACCATTTATATCTAGTACACCATGTAGTTTTCTTCTAGCCCAATCAACCTCACATCCCCAGGGATAAACGTGTAATTCGAAGAAGTCAAGTTTATTTGATAATTACAGTGAGGGAGATAGCAAACAAGTGGAGCCCATGGGCCTATCAACAAGCACAGGAGAAAGTTGTGTGAGGACCTGGGTTCAGGGGAAATTTAAATGAAGCAGTGTTTTGATGGGTTCGCATCAGAGCACAGCTGTCTAAAGAAAAAGTCAAAATGTGGCCTGTACTGCAAAGTAGCCCAGGGTTTCCATGGAAATGAGAAGATTAAGATAGATGTGGGGCTTCCCTGGTGGCGCAGTGGTTGAGAATCCGCCTTCCAATGCAGGGGACACGGGTTCGAGCCCTGGTTCAGGAAGGTCCCACATGCCTCGGAGCAACTAAGCCCGTGCACCACAACTACTGAGCCTGTGCTTTAGGGCCTGTGAGCCACAACTACTGAAGCCCGTGCGCCTAGAGCTCGTGCTCCGCAACAAGAGAAACCACTGCAATGAGAAGCCCGTGCATGGCAACGAAGACCCAACGCAGCCAAAAATAAAATATAAATAAATAAATTCATTTTTTAGAAAAAGATGTAGAATGTAGTCACTTATCTGAAGCTCTGCATCTAGGTTGGAAATGGAGGCTCCTGTCTCTATGTGTCAAAATCACTTAGATCCTCCAGCCAAGAGTGGATGTTTCATGATTACTGCTATGTGAGAAAGAGGAAAGCAGGCAGGGGCATCCAGGGGCTGCCCTGACACTCAAAGCTAGGTCTCCATGTTTTCCTGTCGAGTGTGAACAGTTTCACAAAACAACAACATCAGCCTCATTGTGATGGATAAAGACAAAACTACACAACTCCGTCATAATGTTGACCACAGAACATGAACATTGTCTAAGACAAAACCGAAATATCCCCTTTCCCAGAAAATGAGTGCCGCTTCATACCAATAATATAGCCACACGTGAGTTAGACCACCCTATATATACTAAGACATATTAACATGGCGAACCATAGAATTTAATCCTATTGCTCAGCCATAAAAAGAATGAAATAATGCCATTGGTAGAACATAGACAAACATAGAGATGACCATACAAAGTAAAATCAGAAAAAAAAATATCAAATGATATCACTTATAGGTAGAAGTGAAAAACTGATGCAAATGAACTAATTTATAAAACAGAAGCAGAATCACACAAGGAGAAAAACTTAGGGTTACCAAACGGAAAAAGCACAGTGAGAGGATTAAATAAGGAGGTTAGGATTAACATACACACTAATACATACAAAACAGATAAGCAAAGATGACCTACTGTACACCAGAGGGAGCTCTACTCAACACTCAGTAATAACCTACATAAAAAGAGAATCCGAAAAATAACAGATACATGAATATATACAACTGAATCACATTGCCATAGACCTACAACAACATGACAATTGTAAATCAACTATATGTCAACAGAAAATAAAAATTATTTAAAAAAAAAGAAAGAAATGCCTATTCTATTCCAATCAGAGCTCGGCGACTGGGGCTGGTGTCACATCCCTAAAGCTTGAACAGACTTGGGTCAAAAGGCTGGACTGTCCTGGGGCTGAGGGAGCTGGGAAGGATGTGGTAGCAAAGCAGCCCCCGTTGGACTTGTAGTGACAGGTCCCCTCTGGATGGACCACAGTCTCTGGATTCTGGTGGGCCCTCCTACACCTCAACCAGGCCTAGTGCAACCAAAGAATGATGGACCTCTGGGCTGGAAGAACTTTGAAATGTCACCCGGTCTGCACGTCTCCTGGTGGTGGGGTTCCCACGTGCAGCCTCTTTCTTTAGAGGCGCCCCACCTATATACGACAGCACCCTCAGCATAGCGGTTTGACAGAGGTTGGCATTTGTCTGGGGAGGGGGTGGGAGGGTAAGGGGGAATGAGAAAAGGAACACAAGTTCTTGGGTGTTTCTTCTGGCACATTCCACTCTAATTCACAACCCAGGAACAGGACTAGCCCTAAGGCCCCCGTATCTCAGTAACCAGAGTTGGGCAGGAGGAAATCCTGCTGCCTTGTGGCGGTTTCCCATAACAACAACTTTAACCCCGCTGCTTATGGGCACTTGATATTCACAAAGCCTGCAGGGCTGTAAATGACACCTGCCCCCAAGAAAGATCCTCGGGGAGGTAATCAAAAGAATTCAAGACAGGGCGGACCTTCAAGCAGTCAATTTCAACAGGGAAACTGTACTCACACCGTTTAAAACAAAACCACATGCGGGCTTCCCTGGTGGTGTAGTGGTTGAGAGGATCCCACATGCCGCGGAGCGGTTGGGCCCGTGAGCCATGGCCGCTGAGCCTGCGTGTCCGGAGCCTGTGCTCCGCAATGGGAGAGGCCACAACAGTGAGAGGCCTGCGTATCACACACACACACAAAAAAAACATTACGCCAAGTGGGAGATATCCGACATACTCAATATGTCCAAGTCAAGCGCTGAAAATCATGTGCACCAGCTTGGTTATGTTCATCACTTTGATGTTTTGGTTCCACATAAGTCAAGTGAAAAAAACCTTCTTGACCGTATTTCCACGTGTGATTCTCTGCTTAAAGGTAATAAAAACGTTCCATTTTTAAAACAAATTGTGATGGGTGATGAAAAGTGGATACTGTACAATCGTGTGGAATGGAAGAGATCGTGGGGCAAGCAAAATGAACCACCACCAACTACACCAAAGGTCGGTCTTTATCCAAAGAAGGTGATGCTGTGTATGTGGTGGGATGGAAGGAAGTCCTCTATTATGAGCTCCTTCCAGAAAACCAAACGATTAATTCCAACAAGCACTGCTCCCAGTTAGACCAACTGAAAGCAGCACTCGATGAAAAGCATCCGGAATTAGTCAACAGAAAACGCATAATCTTCCATCAGGATAACACAAGACCGCATGTTTCTCTGATGACCAGGCAAAAACTGTTACAGCTTGGCAGGGAAGTTCTGATTCATCTGCCGTATTCACCAGACATTGCACCTTTGGGTTTCCATTTATTTCTGTCTTTACAAAATTCTCTTAATAGAAAAAATTTCAATTCCCTGGAAGACTGTAAAAGGCACCTGGAACAGTCCTTTGCTTAAAAAGATAAAAAGTTTTGGGAAGATGAATTATGAAGTTGCCTGAAAAATGGCAGAAGGTAGTGGAACAAAACGTTGTTCAATAAAGTTCTTGGTGAAAATGAAAAATGTCTTTTATTTTTACTTAAAAACGGAAGTAATTTTTGGCCAACCCAATAGTTTTGATGAAGTCCAATTTATTTGCTGTTTTGTTTGTTTGCTTGTGCTTTTGGTGTCATTTCTAAGAATCCATTGCCAAATCCAAGGTCATAAAGATTTACCCTTATGTTGTCTTCTAAGAATTCTGTAGTTTTAGCTCTTACAGTTAAGTCATTGATCCATTTTGAGTTAATTTTTGTATATGATGTGAGGTAAGAATCCCTGTCACCTGGGATTCTGATAGAGATTATACTGAATCTGTAGATGGATGTGAAGAGTACTTCCATCTTAACAATGTTAAGTTTTTCAATTCATGAACATTGGATATTTTTACATTTATTTAGATCTTCTTTCATTTCCTTCAACAATGTGTTGCAGATTTCAGAGTATAAGGTTTGCACTTTTGTTTAATTTATTCCTACGTATTTTATTCTTTTTTATGCAATTGCAAATAGAAACTTTTTCTTAATTTTATTTTTCAGGTTGTTCATTGCAAGTGTATAAAAATACAGTTTATTGTGTATATTCATCTTGTATTCTGAAACCTTGCTGAACTTATATGTTCTGGTAGTTTTTTAGTAGATTCCTTAGGATTGTCTACATATAAGATCTTGTCATCTGCAAATAGAGATAATTTTACTTCTTTCTTTCCAATCTGCATGCCTCATATTTATTTTATTGCCAAATTGCCCTAAGTAGAGCTTCCAATTCAATGTGGAATAGGAGTGGCGAGGGCAGACATCCTTGTTTTGTTCCTGCTCTTAGTGGAAAAGCATCCAATCTTTCACCACTGAGTTTGATGCCAATTGTGGGTTTATCATTGATGCCCTTGTTTGGATTGAGGAAGTTCCCTTCTATTCCTAGTTTGTGCAGTCCTCTTATTCTTTTTGATGCTTCTTTCCCCAGCCCTGGTAGTTTCCTCACATGCTGAATACTGAAGGATGACCTTCTGCAGATCTCTAGGTTCTCTCTCTGTGAAACTCTCTCCTCTCTGGTACTCTTCTGATGTCTATGAACTCTGGCAGCCTTGGTCTCTCCAGACCGTCCGCTCCATCTTTTCAGCTCCGGGATAATTACACCTCAGTTCCTCCTCCCTGTGTGGAAACTCAAGGCAGTGGGCTTGGACAATCAGAGGGCTCATCTTGTTATTTTCCCTTTTCCCATGGATCACTGTCCTTTGTTACCTGATGTCCAATGTCTTTAAAGTTGTTGTTTCATATATTTGTATATTTCATCTTTTTTTGGGGGGGGTCGTTGTTTTAAGCAAGAAGGTAAATCTAGTCTTTTTTACTCTAACTTGGATGGAAATGGAAGTCTGTGGATTATCTTTTGATGACCCAAAATTTAGCAAAATTGTCTTTTATTGTATGAGCTCTTTAAGAAAGTGTTCCTTACCCCAAAGGTCATAAGGATATAGAAGATTTTCTCTAAAAGTTGTGAAGTTTTTCTTTTCACATTTAAGCCTTTAATCCATCTTTAATTGATTTTTGTGTTTGTGGTGAAGTAAGGGACACAGATCACCTATTTTTTTTTCATTTCATTTCATTTAGTTTTGGCTGTGCAGCTTGCAGGGATCTTAGTTCCCCAATCAGGGATCAAACCAGGAACGCTGGCAGTGGAAGCTCAGAGTCCTAACCACTGGACCGCCAGGAAATTCCCCAGATCACTTTTAGAAGTAGCATGTTTCGTTTAACCTTACTGTAATTTGGTCCATATTGTATTGAATCTTTAGATCGAGTTTGAGGAGAATCGGTATCATTTTAATGTAAAATATTAGCTCTTCATGTATTTATCCATTTTCCTATCAATAGTGACGGGTTAGTTACAGCTTTTTCTATTACAATGAAGACCCTTGTGAACATACTCAACCATGTCTCTTGGTACACATGTGCAAGTTTACCTAGGGTATGTTGGGGATGTACAGTGAATTTACCATAAAGCTAATAAGCTCATTTTTCATTCATAATGTTGTATTCTTTTTCTTTCTTTTTTTTTTTAGGGGTTTGCAAATTGGTGATATTCTTTTTTTTTTTTAATATTTATTTATTTATTTTTGGCTGTGTCAGGTCCTAGTTGCGGCACGTGGGATCTTTCGTTGCGGCACACGGGCTTCTCTCTAGTTGTGGCGCGTGGGCTCGCGGGCTCAGTAGCTGTGATGCACGGGCTTAGCTGCCCCGTGGCATGTGGGATCTTAGTTCCCTGACCAGGGCTCGAACCCACGTCGCCTGCATTGGAAGGTGGATTCTTAACAACTGGACCACCAGGGAAGTCCCTGTATTCCTTTTCTTAAAGAGAATTACTTTCCCCCATTGAATAAGCCTCAGGTCCTCAAATACCTGGATTTGCCCTTAGTCATAGTGTATGCACGTGTTGGACAGAGCAATGCAAATATAGAAAATTCTGAGACAGAAGGATCTGTTGCAGGAAATTGGGTCAAAGGGTGTTGGAAGGAACTGGAGGAACAAAAGGAAGAAGGGGGTTTTACATAGCAGTTAAGAAGCTAGTACTGCCCCTGGGCTGCAGCGCCCTCCTCTATATGGAAGGGGCTGGAAGCCTGAAAACTACATCCTCCAGACTGTTTTGCCAACTGGAAGAAGCCATTTTTTCCTGCTGCTGGTGACTCTTATGACAGCAGCAGCAGCAGGTGACTGTGGGATGCGGCGGTGGTAAAGAGTTGCAGCAGCAGCCGGAGTGCAGGCCCCTGGGTTCCAACATCAGTGCTTCCAGTGGCTCCATGGCTCGCGCCACTCCCTCTTTGTCCAGTCTTCTCACACCCTCACTCCACCAGATCTCCAGATCCGTTTTGACCTACGGGTCTTCAACGTGTCCATTTTCTTTCCATTAGCTGGGCCTTCCCAGCGGCATTCCCTTCCCTCCCCATCAGGGACTGTGCCCTGGACTTCAGAGCTCTCTGTCAATCACCCTCAGTGTCTTCACCATGCTCTCCTCTCTACAGCACCTGCTGTACAGCTCCTCGACCCGGGTGCATCCTCCAGCCCCACCTCCCTGCTTCTGGTTGCCGCTGACCATTGCTGCTAGAGAACACCACATGGCCCTGCCCCAGCCCTGCTCCAGCCACTGCTGCATCTACATCATAGCTTCCCCTTGCCGTCCTGTCTCTAAGCTGATGAACTGTTTCCTCCAAGTGCCTGACACCTCCACCGTCTGTGACAAAACAGTTTTTATATCCCCAAGCTGTAGGTGAACCTGCAAAACCCACAGACTGCAGGCAAAAGTAGAGAAGCAAAGCTGAAAGCAGGCTTGGGTAATCCCAAGCATGTCCACCAGAGGGCAGCAGACACCGGCTAAAGCTGCCGGGCTAACAAACCCCGAGCGTTCCTTGCACAGTTGATTCGCAGGCCTTTGACCAGGGCCCCGGATCACTGGCGTCCTTACCTCCCCAATCCGGAAGCCCAGCAGTGGACTTTTCATGGGCTCTCCTGTTCCTCAGTAGTGTCCCCACCGCCCTGACCCCTCACCCCCCCATGGCTCACTCCCGCTCAAAGGCCGGAGTCCTCACCTGGCCTCCCAGGGCTGGCCCGCTCCTGCTCTGGACTCCTTGCCCGCTGCTCACGCGCTCCAGGCCCACCGGCCTCCGTGCTGCTTCTCGAGGCCTCAGACGCAACCACACTCAAGAGCCTCGCGCTTCTGTTCCCTCTGCCTGTAAGACTCTTCCTCCACGGGTCTGCGGGGCTCCTTCCCGGAACTCCTTCAAGGCTTTGCTCCCTGAGGCCTTCCCTGAGCATGTCCCATGTAGTAGATATGGAGTCACACCACCCAGACCCCCTTTCCAGAAGGATCTGCAGGCAGGAGCCATGGCCATACAACCTACAGCTGCCAGTTCTGCCAGAGTCCACCTCGGCTTCACAGAGCGCCCTTGTCTGCTGACCGAGGGAAGCGCGGGGCCTGAGGCCTGAGGCCTGGTGGTTTCCGCCCCAGCGTTGGGGAGCCGCGCTCCCGCAGAGGATACTTGCTCCAGAACGCCCTAGCGGGGTCTTGTTGGACTTGTGTCACTCTTCAGTTTCTCCCTCTGCCCAGTCCTGTTTCCTCCCCCTTCCTTTCACAGGCATTGACCCCGAAATCCACCTGAGCATGTGCTTCAGCTAGTGTGACCCCTAGCACTCCCCACCTCCCACCCTGCATTATTTTTCTCTGTAGATCTTATCGTCTAACTCACAATTCAGTTTGCTACCCAGTGCCTCTCCTCACTAGAATGTAAGCTGGGTGAGGGCAGGGATTCTGTCTCTTTATTAACGAAGCACCTAAAAGAGGGCCTGTGACACAGTAGGTGCTAAATAAGTGTGATGAATGAATGAATGAAGGGGACATGGACCTGTGGTTGTTCTGGTGAAGTGGGAGGATGTGTGCTTTTGAGAAGGTTGCAGAAGGTGAGAGAGGAGAGTTCTTAGCCTGGTTTCCCCAAAAGGCTGAGCTGAGATGACGTCACTTACTGGGAAGGGAACCCCAGAGCAGAGAGGGAGACAGAAGTTGGAGAGGCCTGGGTGGAGGTATGTTGTCAAGCTGGGGTTTGGGAAGAGCATGTAGAGAGCCCCCCAGAACGGTGCCCCTGCAGGACAGGTGACTGGAACACTTACTTTTCTTTCAGCTTCCTCCCTGATGATCGAGGGTCTGCCCGGGAGTTTGGGTTGCCAGTGCCCTAAGTGGTCTGCTGAGCCTGCCCTTCTTGTGGGAGGAGCTTCAGGGCACATGAGACTGTGCATGGGGTGAGAGGGAGAGCACACAGGGGGAGTCAGAGCTGATGTCAGCGGAGAGTCTGTGAGGGGCTGCAACCACGGAGGGAGGAAGGCGGGGCGTTGGTGCCATGCTGACGAGGAGGTGGGAGCTTAGACAGGACACAGAAGCCACAGCACCGGCTGCATTAGGAGGGGTGGGGCAGGAGGCCAGGAGGGGCTGAACCAGGCCTAGCTGTGTGGTGGGGAGGGGAGAAATCTTAAAAACCGGTGCAGGGGACTTCCCTGGTGGCGCAGTGGTTGGGAATCTGCCTGCCAATGCAGGGGACATGGGTTCGAGCCCTGGGCCGGGAAGATCCCATATGCCGCCGAGCAACTAAGCCCGTGCTCCACAACTACTGAGCCTGCGCCATATAGCCATGAGCCGCAGCTACTGAGCCCATGCATCTAGAGCCCGTGCTCTGCAATAAGAGAAGCCACTGCAAGGAGAAGCCCGCGCCCCACAATGAAGAGTAGCCCCCGCTCACCACAACTGGAGAAAGCTTGCGCGCAGCAACAAAGACCCAATGCAGCCAAAAATAAATAAACAAATTAATTAAAACAAAACAAAACAAAACAAAACGTGTGCAGGCTGGAGACGTGAGAAGACCCTGGGGCAGGGGGTGAAGGGCTAAGAGGGGGAGGGAGGCACCACTGGCAACACAAGAGGAGGAGGAGGGGGTCAGGATGAGTTTAAACCAGAGGTGTTCGGGGCCCCAGTTCCTGTGCTCTTTCAGCCAGACCATCTTCATATGCCCATCAACATTTTTTCCTTCTCAAAGTCTAGTTGCTCTCAGATGAGATGCTTGAGGGGGACACCTGGCCACATGGGCTCACCAGTCTTGGGCCCTGCATTCTACCTGCTGCTGCTCCATTGTCTTACCCAGTGCACTGTGTGCCAAGATGGGCGAGAAGACCAAAAAAAATGGGTGAAAACGGGGGCGGGGGGATTGTCTTACGCGTTCTGTTCTGCATACCCTCAAAGTCTTTTTACAGGAAAGAACTACAGAGATGCAGAAAATATAAATGTTACTTCATTGCCTATGACAGTCACCTGGTGATTTGACATCTTGCAATATCCAAACCAAAATCCTGTACTCTTAATCGTCCATCGGTTTTCCACCTCTGGCATAACAGTGTGAGAAGCCCTGCATTCCCACTCCCCAGTCAAACTGGTGACAATTATAAAAAGAAACCCAGCCATTTAAAGTCCCTGGAAGTTGTTCTAAGGGCATTCAGCAAATGAAGAAACATTTATTCAAAATATCTACTGGGTAAGAAAAATGAAAGCTATGGCATTTGAACCAGTCCCATTCCCACCCCCTCCCGTCCTAGTTCAGCAAGTCGGAAACTCCACTCCAGACTGTGTAGCCAAGAACACTAGGGCTTCCTCTCCCCCCAGCTCCCAGTTGGAGAACCATCTTCACCCAAGGGACAGGATGCCAGCATTTTTCATCCTGTTACCTGTTGCTGAGGCTAAGTTCTGGGTGAGTGCGACTGAGGTGGTGGTTCCCTTAGCCCACCCAGGTTCCACTGGTGAGACGCAGGCTCTAGCTTGGGTGCAGTGCCACTGAGAATACCAGGGTCCTGATTGTCCTCAACCTGGCTCATAAGGTGAAGATAAGCCAAGAAGAATTGAAGTTACTTCCCCACCTCCACAGAGTGACCAGCTCCTGGAGATGTGCCTTGTCCCAGCCATTGTCCAGAGCCACAGCTCAGAGATTTTGCCCCGGGTGAGGAGAAGGCAGGGAGTCCCAAAATTCTTCCCAAAAGGATTGACTTCATTTGCAACAGAAGTTCAAGCCTAGAGGTGCTTTCAAAAACAATGGGGGTTGTAAGTGAAAAGCAATTAAGGGATTGGTATATTCACTAGAGATATAAGCAAAACTGTAGGTAGGTAGGTTGGTTTACCAAAGAGAACCAGGGAAAGATATAGCTAAGAAGAGCTACCTTGGGGTCGGAACAAATCTCAAACACTGACCTTAAGAGATATCCCTTCAAAGGAGCCCGAATTTAATTGGATTAGACTGTGGAACACTTTATACCCCAGAGGAGTATTGAAAATACTGGAGCAATCAGCTTGCAATTAGTGGAGCTTAACAGCCAGGTGTGGTCAGGGAAAGAGATAGTGAAAGAGAATCCTGCCAAAACTACTGATATCCCAGAATGACTGTGGGTGTACCTCAGGCAGACCTGGCTGAGGGGGTGCGCCACAACTACCGAAGCCCGCGCACGTAGAGCCCGTGCTCCGCAACAAGGGAAGCCACCGCAATGAGAAGCCCGCGCACCACAATGAAGAGTAGCCCCCGTTCACCACAACTAGAGAAAGCCCTGCGCACAGCAACAAAGACTCAACGCAGCCAAAAGTAAATTAAAAGAAAACAAAAGTCTGGCTGCCTTGGAGTTGCTCTGCTGGAGAGTACAAGTGGAAAGACCACAGAGAGACAGAGGGAGATGCCCAGGGAGCCCCAGCTGGGCTAGCCTCCAGGTTTTTGGTCTTCACCCAGGCCAGGCACCAGACATGTGAGTGAAGGAGCCTTTGAGGTGGTGATCCCAGCCCATCCCCCCGTGACTGCAACCTCATGAGACACCCCGAGTCAGAACCACCCAGCTGAGATGCTCCCAAATTCCTGACCCACAGAAACCATGGGAGGTAATAAATGATTCTTGTGTTGAAGCCACTTGTTTTGAATTATTTCTTACACAGCCATAGAAACTGGAACACTTTCTCAGTGAGGCCTTCTCTGACTACCCTATTTAAAATTTCAAGCCACTCCCCCACCTTATCATTCCTTGTCTCCCTTTTCTGCTTTATTTTTCTCCTCAGCATATACCACTGCCTGACACAGTATAGATTTAATTATTTAATATCACCATACTAGTATGTCATCCCTCCAAGAACAGGGATTTTTTCCTATCGGGTTCATTGCTGTACCCCCAGTGCCTAGACCAGTGCTTTGCACATAGGAGGTGCTCAGTATTTGTTGAATGGAATGAGTGACTCTACCCAGTAAAACTGGCAACTGCATGCATGAGAATAATAAACACTGGAGTCTGAATGGGGTTATCTCTGGGGAGGGAGGAAGAGGAAGCATATATCAGAGGCTTTAACTATATGTGTTTTCTTCTTAAAAGAAAAAAACGAATATGGCAAGATGTTTATACTTGATTAAAGAGTGTGTTTGCTACATTATTCTCTATACTCCGCATAAAAAAATTTTATGATACTCCCCATCATAAAATTTTTTTGATAAAAATACGATTTGTGCATGAATGTTCATAACAGCTTCCTTTGTAATAGACAAAAAAGTGGGAATAAATCAAATGTCCGTCAGTTGGTGAATAGATAAGCTGTGGAATATATTCAGCAATAAAAAGGAACAAAGTACTGATCCATTTGACATCCAAAACCATTATACTGAGAGAAAGAAGTCTTATCCAAAGGAGTACGTACTTTATGATTATGTTTTTAAGAAATTCTAAAGCAGGCAAACCCAACCAATGGTGGAAAGAAATCAGCCTCAGTGCGGTCCTGGAGGACCAGGCCTGGCTCCCAGGCCGGCCCAGCAGCCCCTGTCCTTCACATTCCTCCCTCCAGGCCCAGCCCAGGCCCTCCCTCAATGAGTGACCCTGGGCAAGTCATGGCCTCTCTGTGGGGCTCAGTTTCCCCCACGGGAATTTCAACGGTGGAGGTTGGAACATGTGGCTGTATGCTTCCTTCCATCCTGACACTCCAGGATCCTGGGATTCCTGTGCAGCCCGCAGGTGGCTCAGGCCTCTGCAGCAGGGGAGGATGTGTCCACAGGCCCTGGAGATCCGACCTCAGGCAGACCTGGACTGGGCTGGGTGTCAACCATCCCACTTGTGGGGCTGAGGCTCCCTGTGCCCCCCTAAAGCACAGGGCTTGGAGGGTGAGAGATCTGGCAGTCCCTCTTCAACTTTTTTTCCTGTTTCTAAGGCTTTGCAAGCCAATGAAAATGCAGTGCTGAGAATAAGAGCCCCTTGTCCTGAGTTCTGAGCCCTAATCCTCTTATGCATCGTATCGCCAGCGGAAAGCCGGAGCTGGTGGCAGAGGGCTGCTCTGATTCCCCTGCCAGCCGTCCCTCTCCCCACACGGTGGTGCCAGCCCAGTCCCATCACAAAGGGCCGGCGCCCCGGCCAACTCACTGCACAGCTGAATGTAACCGCCACTTGGGCCTCTGAGGATGAAGGGATCAGACTTGATGAAGGGATCTATCGGGGCTGGACGGCCCAGGAAAGTCTGAACACCTGCCTGCCCAAGATCTACAGGCCAGTTCAGAGACCCAGGTCTGCCCAGTGTGAACTGGCGCAGGGGTCTGCCTCCCTCCCCTGGGAGCCCAGACTTTTCCTCAAGCAATAACGGGGGCCTTTACTGGGTAGTCATGGGGTCTCTCTGGGCTCACCCATTCCTTCAGGAAGCATAGACTGAGCCCAGCTCTCAGCTGAGGCTGACAGGGCCCTGAAGAGGTGGGCGATGGGACACCCACCCGGGGTCTCCGAGGAGTGAAGGGACAGACACTTCCCATGAAGCCAGAAGCACCACAGCACCAGTGTGGCCATGGGAGGGTGCACCCAACCTGCCCGACCCCCAGGGAGGCTGGGCAAGGCTGTGCGGACTTTGATGAGCAAACAGGAGCTGGGCAGGTGGCTGGAATCGGGCTGGGAGAAGAGGAGAAGACAGCCCCTCTCAGGAGGAAGGAGCCGCAGCCCTGAGAATGGCTTTCCAAGGGTTTGGAGAGAACAGCTGGCTATGGTCGCACAAGACACTGCAAAATGTCTGTGCTGGAGACCCATGGGGCCCAAAACATGGGGCCTCACAGCCTCCATACAAAGAGCCCCAGGCAATGGGCTCCGGCACACTGTGGGCTGCCTCTCCTCCCACTCCCTCCTGAGCCTGCTCTAATCACGCTTCCAACCTCACCAACCCCGTGGACCTGCTCGTTCAAGGTCACCAGCGACCTCCACGTTGCTAACACACCATCAGGTCCCCCTGCCATCATCTCAGTTCAGCAGCAGCAACACATCACACAGACCATCACTCCTCGACACGGTTCTTTGGCTCACTCGCCTGGTGATCCTCCTACCTCCCTGACTGCTCCTTTTCCACTCCCTTTGCGGGTTCCTCCTCTTTCCCCAGACCTCCTCACCATGGTGGACCCCAGGGCACAGGCTTGGAGCCCGCAGTGGCTTCTGCTTTTAAAATAATTACAGCCAGTGTGGAGGGCTCTCTGTTTGGCATCAGAAAAAGAACAGCGCCCCCTCCTTCCTCCTACCCTCACAGCCCTGATGCGCTGCTGGGACCCTGCTCAACACACATCCTGTGCTCCAAACACAGCTGCCACGTGGTGTACCTGGGTCTTACACAGTAACCACGGTGTGGCTTACAGCAGAAAGGTTAAAACAGCTCTCCAAAGATTTCTCACTGTACTTGAAACTCATCGCACACCATCACAGCACTTCACACCCCTGTTGATCCAACCATTCATTCATTCATCGTCACTCATTCGACCCACATGGATTTACTTCTCCCGAGCCCCATGGGAAATGCACCGAGGAAGACTTCACTGAGAAACCAGAAAATAAGCACTGTGCCCAAAGGATAGATTTTTTTAAAAAGAAATTTCAAAATATTTTTCCCTAAAGGATTAATAAAAGCATAAAGATTCTGCCTGGGTAAAGATATTTCAACAAACAGATAGGAAGCTTAAGAGATAAGAAATACCAGTCTGGGGCTTCCCTGGTGGTGCAGTGGTTGAGAGTCCGCCTGCCGATGCAGGGGACACGGGTTCGTGCCCTGGTCCGGGAAGACCCCACATGACGTGGAGCGGCTGGGCCCGTGAGCCATGGCCGCTGAGCCTGCGCGTCCGGAGCCTGTGCTCCGCAACGGGAGAGGCCACAACAGTGAGAGGCCCGCGTACCGCAAAAAAAAAAAAAAAAGAAATACCAGTCTGGGGGGAGAAAAAACCCTATAGAAATACCCTACTAAATATCATAGGTCCCTCTCTCTGTACACTTTGTTAAAAAAAGTAAAATAAATAAGAAAATCATATAGGGATATGTGACATTATTGTAACTGTGTACTTGGGAATAACGTGACTAAGTTCATGGTTTTTTCTTAAGAAAAAATGTACAGTTTGTGTAAACCTAATAAACATCAAAAGCAGTGGAAAATATGAAATGCTGGTCTGACGTGTGACATCTTGAGTGAAATAGTCACTTCCCAGCAGTGCACCCTCGATTAATTTCACTGACCTTCAGGTTCCTACTCAGCATAAAAAAGAAGGAAATCCTGGGACTTCCCTGGCAGTCCA
Source organism: Lagenorhynchus albirostris (assembly GCF_949774975.1). NCBI lineage: Eukaryota > Metazoa > Chordata > Mammalia > Artiodactyla > Delphinidae > Lagenorhynchus > Lagenorhynchus albirostris. The sequence continues at coordinate 40,372,847 of NC_083104.1, read as the reverse complement.
GTGATTAAGACTTCGAGCTTCCACTCTAGGGGGCACGGGTTCAATCCCCGGTCAGGGAACTGGGATCCTGCATGCCGTGCGGAGCGGCCAAAAAAAAAAATTAATTAAATTAAATTTAAAAAAGAAGGAAATCCTGCCATTTGTTACAACGTGGATGGACCTAGAGGGTATTATGCTAAAGTGAAATAAGTCAGATAGAGAAAGACAAATACCATATATCTTACTTATATATAGAATCTAAAAAACAAAACAAACAAAACAGATTCATAGATACAGAGAAGAAACTGGTGGTTTTAAGAGGAGAGGGGGATGGGGAAATAGGTGAGGGAATAAATAAGTCACAGGGATGTAATGTACAGTGTAAAGAATGTAGTCAATAATACTGTAATAACTTTTATGGTGACAGATGGTTACTAGACTTTATCGTGGTGAGGATTTTGTAATGTATCTGAACATCAAATCATTACGTGGTACACCTGAAACTAACATAATATTGTATATCAACTAAAATTTAAAAAAAACATACTAACAGAAAAAGCAATGCCTACATACATCTGAGGGTTGTGATGAGAATGAAATGAAATTATGCTGTGGAGTATGCTGCATGATACCTGGTAGCTATTATGAAGTTTACCAATCACAGTTCAATAAAGCTTGAATAACTGAGGGTTTCTGTGAAGGAATATGCTGGTCATCCAAGGGTTAGGCAGAAACCTTTCAAGTTTTGTCATCAAGCTGCTGTCACTGACACACTCCTGTCTGCAAATATGCGAGAGAAGTCAAGATATGATGCAGGCCAGCGGCAGCCTCGGCCAACCACACAGGGAGGTCTGGAGCCAAAATGGGCCATCAGGGTTGTCTGGCATTGGGTCAAGATGGCCAGCTTTTTACCTCCACTTGGATCGGTCATTGGATGTGGGCCATCCTGGGAAGGGGGTGACCTCAGGAAAGGTGGCTCTGTGCAGCTGGGACAGTGCCCAAGGGACTGGCTTGCTGACCACACTCTTGGGGGGATCTGGGTGGGCACATAGCAGAGATGGGCTGGAGGGACAGAACCAGGCCATGTGGAGGGGAGGGCAGAGATGACAGGAACTGGGTCGTGGGGGATGACTGACAGGGAAGCTTGGCCTGGGGCTGGACCCTGGGGGTCTGGAGCAGTGCATGGGAGGTGGGGCCTGTGAGCCATCACAGCCTGAAGTGCCGCGTTGGGCAGTCTGCCACCTAGAGCCCAGCTGATGGGCCCAGAAAGTCAACTAGCCACCCAGGAAGCAGCCGCACAGCAGGAGCTTTACAGTTTACACAGAGCTGCTCACCCTCCCCTGCATCATGAGCTGGCTTTCAGCATCACTAAGCCTGCATCCTGGGACCAGGGAAGCCAGAGGTGAAGGGACACCAGGTGAAAGAGCCAGGTTTGGGGCTGGGTGATGACTTATGATGGGCTTGGCTGGGGTGTGAATGGCACATCCCACAAATGTACAGATGGCAGAGACACGAGTAGTTAGCTCCTCTGTGGTTCCTGGAGGACAGAACTGGGGCTTGAAACAGTCCTAACAGGTTAGAAATAGGAAACTCAGTTTTCATAAGGCCCCATCCAGCACATGGGCCCCCAAACCCAGTTGAACAAATAGAGTCATCCCCTCCCTCAGGAAAATGACATCAGCGATGGTATGGGTATCAGCTCAGGATGACTCAACAGAGGGATGTGTGATGCTCGTTGTGGGAACAGGGCCAGTCAGTGAGGCCCTCAAACCCAGGTAAGGAGGGCCCTGACTGTCCTCATGGGGCAAGGGGTGAACAGGGCCAAGGGACATGCCTGCTCAGGGCACATACTCTCCCCTCCAGACCACACTTGTTACCTGGGACCCCAGAATCTCTTGCCCAAATGGCTCCAAGCCTACTTTCCTGGCCCTCTTCCCTAGGATGGTGTCTGAGAGGCCAGGTGGTGTGAACAAAGATGGGACATGTTAACTGAGGTGTCCCCATGTGTGTTCCTGAAATATCTCACGTGGAAGGTGGAGCCAGGGGTAAGAGGGAAGGGGACCAGGCTGGGGACAGCAGGGCTGCTCTCACCGCCCCACCACATTCTGGGGCAGAACTCCTGAGTCCAAGAACCCTAAGTTCAAGCTTAGCCTTCCGAGTCATTGGGAAGTATGAAGGTCAAAGCTGAGGTTTGCTCATTGAAGGGTTAGCTTGAATCATAACTTGGGAATTTTCAGACACGGATCTGCCCTAGCCCTGTGAATGTCTGGGTGGACCTGGGGCAAGTGGCGCCTCTGGGTTCACACCTGGGGTACAGAGACCCCTTTTGGACCCACCGGGATGCTCTGAGAAGAGCACCCGGGCGTCAGCCAATAGAGCTGTCGCATGAAGATGGCTGAAGGGACTGAAGACCTTCAGCCAGGAGGAGAGAAGTTTCAGGCACAGCATTCTGGTTGTCTTTTGGTCCTGAAAAGATTATCAAAGGAAAAAAGAGACTGATTCATTCTAAGTGCACCCAGAGTAGAACTAGGAGCTGGCGGTGACTCAGAGGAGAAAAATGACCCGTTTAACAAGAAGGCAGGGAAGGTGGCAGAAGGAAAAAAAAGAAAAAGAAGAATGGACAATGGTGGGAGGAAGTGAGCACCTTCTTGCTGGAGGAAGGCCAGCTGTGCTGGCTCAGGATCTTTGGGGATTTCCTAGAGTTGATTTAAGCCACAGCTAGAGGACCAGGACCAGCTGATAATTAAGCTCTTCCCTACCTGAGAGGCTCTGTGAGTGTGACTAGTGTAAGTCATGTTGCAAGGCTCTCACAGACAAGGTCCCCCCGGTCCTGCCATCACGCATCTGAAAACTCTTTCCGGTTTCCAGGAAGGGTAAACGGAGGCACAGAGCAGAGAAGTCACAGGAGTGCCTGCCTGCCCAGCTTCCCCCGTGATGCTTCAGAGGGGATCTGCCCTCTATTTTTTTTTTCGGTACGTGGGCCTTTCACTGTTGTGGCCTCTCCCGTTGCGGAGCACAGGCTCCGGACGCGCAGGCTCAGCGGCCATGGCTCACGGGCCCAGCTGCTCCGCGGCATGTGGGATCCTCCCGGACCGGGGCACGAACGCGTGTCCCCTGCATCGGCAGGCGGACTCTCAACCACTGCGCCACCAGGGAAGCCCTGCCCTCTACTTTTATTGGCCATGTTCTCGTCTGCCTTTTTGTGGGTTTGGCAGGGTCTCTGGGGGTGTGTGACAATTCTCACATGGACACATCTTCATGAATGCCAGAAGCCAGAGTCCTGTGCCTGGTACTTGGCAGTACCCGGGTGGCCATAGGAGCCAAAAGGAGGTCTTTTTTCCTGTGGGAACTCATTCCAGTTGCCAGCAGAGTGAGGAACAGAGCCATGTCACTTGGCTTTCTAGTGGTTACTCCTGGCAACCTTGCCTGGCCTTGCTGTGGCCTAGGGCAGGGACCCAGTCTACCCCAGGGTTTCTGTTTCTCCATCTGTAAAACAAGGGTGAACTCCTGCCCTGGCTGGCCACAGAGCCGGCCGGATCAGGAAGCATGCTGTCCTCCTTGAGAGGGCAAAGCAGCAGCCAGAGGAAAGACAAGTGAGAAGTAGGGCCTGCCGCCTCCCAAGAGAGGCCCAATTAGGCCAATGAGCAGTTCCCACCAGAGGCTCTGGCCAGCCCTCAAAGCCGGCCGCGTGGGCAGGCAGTAGCAGGCAGTGGGATTAACGGTGGCAGCCCCGGCCCACTGAAGTGCCCTCAGGAACTTCAAATGAGCACATTAGCGCCAAGGGGGAAGCAGGCCAGCTCCCTTTCTTCTGCAGGGAAGGGGTGAAAGGGAGCCGGTGTGAGAGCACCCAGCTACAAGAGGGCAAAGCCAAGCAAAGGGCCACTCTTTTGAGGCCTCCTGGGACCTCTGCACAGGCCTCCCCTGGGGGCCCCAAAGATGGGTATCATGTGGATCCAGAGATGGGTTCACTCCACAGGCCCCAGTCAGTACCCCCTGAGGAAAGCTCAGCCCTATTCTAGCCCTGGGGACCATGGATGCAAACAAGAAACTGCCCTGTTCTCAAGGAACCAGAGTCTACCGTTCATTCATTCATTCATTCATCCATTCAACAAAACTGCTGCCTACCTACCGAACCCTGGGGCCATGGTGGTGAACAAGACAGTCAGGATCTCCGCTCTCAATAAGCGATATGGAAGTCAGACAGAAAACAATAACCCAGTAATGAAAAACCAGAGAGGCAACAGAGTGGTCGTGAACACTGACTCTGGAGTCAGAAGGCCTGGGTTCAAATCCCAGCTCCAACTCTAGCTTCTGACCAGGAGGAAGCTACTTTACCTCTGTGCCTCAGCTTCCTTCTCTGGAAAGTGGGGATAATAAAAGTATCCATTGCGCAGGGTAGTTATAAAGATGAAATGAGTTAATAATTGTAAAGTACTTCAAACTGTGTCTGGCATATAGTAAATACCAGTAAATATTTGTCAAATAAAAAATAAAAAGTGTCAGGTAACAATAAATATTATGAGGACCCTACTGGGGAAGATGTGTGTGTCGGGTGCGGGGGAGCACATTAGAGAAGGGGAAAGTTGAAATGCTTTTGGTTTCAAGTAACAAGAAACCTGGAGGCTGGGCAGCTCCAGAACTAGCCAGTTCTGGTGCTAAATGTCTTTGAAGAACCAGTCACTTTTTATCTCTCTGTTTTGCTCTCCTTAGCCTTGCCCTCAGGCTAGCGCCCCTCAGAGTCTCAAGACGGCTGCTGAAGTGCCAGGCATTGCATTCATGCATGACATATTCACTGAAGAGATTGGCTCTTTCTGGTGATAGGAAAATTTCCCCAGAATTCCTCTAGCAAACTCTCCTTCCCACCTCATGTACCAGAGCAGCATCACATGCTCAAGATTAAAACCAATCACTGGCAAGGTAGCAGGGATCACCTTGACTGGGTTACCAATCAGGATCTACTTTGAACATGGGGTCTTTCAGAGGAGGCATAATAATGAAACAAGAACAAGGTTCTTAGGACTGGGACACCATATGGTAGTGGTGTAGGCAATTAACAAATTCTGCAGCAGAGTGTAAGGCAAGGCCTCATTAAGGATATCCATTTGACCAGGGATGAGAAGGAGCCATCCATACAACTATGAGCTTGCTTTTCAAGGAACAGAAGGAAGTCCAAAGTGGCTGTAAAATGGACTGAACAAGGGGGAGGTGGTGTAAAATGATAACATAAATGATAAATGGTGTAAAAGCAATCATCTAAGTTTCTACCTTAGGAAACTAGAAAAAGAAATGCAAATTAAATCCAAAATAAGCAGAAGAAAAGAAATAGGAATTAGAGCAGAAATAATTGAAATTGGAAACAGGAAAACAATAGAGAAAATCAATGAAACCAAAAGCTGTTTTTTTAAAAAGATCAATAAAACCAATAAGCCTCTAGTCAGGCTAACTATGACAAAAAGAAGATAAATTACTAATATCAGAAATTAAAGTGAGGACATCACTACAGATCCCATGGAAATTAAATAGATAATAAAGAAATACTATAAACAGAAGAACAGATAAATAAATCAATGGAACAGAACAGAAAACCAGAAATAGACCCATATAAATATAGTCAACTGATCTTTGACAAAGGTGCAAAGACAATACAAGAGAGCAAAGATAATCTCTCTAACAAATGGTGCTGGAACAACTGGACATCCACATGCAAAAAAATGAATCAGGATATGGATCTTACATGCTTCACAAAATTTAACTCAAAATGAATCATAGATGTAAATGTAAAACGCAAAACTATAAACTCCTAGAGGAGAACATAAGTGAAAAGTTAGATGGCCTTGGCTATGGTGATGCCCATTTAGATACAATACTAGAAACATTATCTATGAAAGAAATAATTGATAAGCTGGGTTTCACTACAATGAAAACTTTTGCTCTACAGTAGACAATATCAAGAGAATTAGGAGACAAGCCACAGACCTGGAGAAATTATTTGCAAAAGACACATCTGATAAAGGACTATTATCCAAAATATACAAGGAACTCTTAAAAACTCAACAATTAAAAAAACCAACCTGATTAAAAACTAAGCCAAAAACCTTAACAGAGACCTCACCAAAGACAAATAAGCATATGAAAAGACGGTCCAAAACACGTCATCAGGGAAATGCAAATTAAAACAGCAATGAGATTCCACTACACATCTGTTAGAATGGCCAAAATCCAGAGCACTGACAACCTCACATGCTGGCAAGGATGTGGAGCAACAAGAACTCTGATACATTGCTGGTGGGATGGTGGGAACGTAAAATAGCACAGTCACTTTGAAGATAGTTTGACGGTTTCTTACCAGACTAAACATACTCTTACCATATGACCCAGCAATCATGCTCCTTGATATTTACCCAAAGGAGTCGAAGACTATACGCACACAAAAATCTGCACAAGGATGTTCACAGCAGCTTTATTCATAATTGCCAAAACTTGGAAGCGACCAAGATGTTTTTCAACAGGTGAATCAATAAATAAGCTGTCCATCCAGACAATGGAAAATTGCTCAACACTAAAAAGAAATGAGCTACCGAGCCATAGAAAAGACATGGAGGGACTTCCCTGGTGGTGCAGTGGTTAAGAATCTGCCTGCCGATGCAAGAGACACGGGTTTGAGCCCTGGTCCGGGAAGCGTGCAACGAAAAGACCCAGCGCAGCCATAAATAAATAAACAAATAGATAAATAAATAAATAAATAAATAAGAAAAGACATGGAGGAAACTTAACTGCATGTTACTCACTGAGAGGAAACCAACTTGAAAAGGCTACATACTGAAAAGGCTGCAACTATGTGACATTCTGGAAAAAGCAAAATCTTGGAGACAATAAAAAGATAAGTGGTTTTTTTGGAGGGGAGAGATAAATAGGCAGAACACAGGATTTTTAGGGCACTGAAACTACTCTGTATGATATTATAATCGTCATTATATATTTGTCCAAACCCATAGACTGTACAATACCAAGAGTGAGCCCTAATGTAAATTATAGACTTTGGGTGATTCTGATGTGTCAGTGTAGGTTACCAACGTGTCCTGGTAAAGAAATGTACCATTCTGGTGAGCGATGCTGATAATTAGGGAGGCTGTGTATGTGTCGGGGCAGTGGGTATATGTGAAATCTCTGTACCTTCCTCTAAATTTTGTTGTAAACCTAAAACTTCTCTTTAAAAAATAGTCTTAAAAAAAAAGACTACTGAGTAAAGCAAAACTTAGAGTAAAATTCATAGCCTTAATATGGGTATACTAGAAGAGGGACTGAAAAATAATGAGCCAAGCATCCATAAAGAGGTTAGAAAAAGAACAGCAAAATAAACTCAAAGAAGTTAAAGAACGGCAATAATGAAAATAAAATCAGGAAATACGGAAATAGAAAACAAATGTACAACAGAGATGAACAACAAAAACCCAAGAAGTTGGTTTTTTGAAAGGACACAACTGATAAGCCTCCTGTGTCTAATCAAGAAAGAGAGAAGGCACAAATAACCAATATCTGGAATATAGATGGGACACAACTATAGATCCTGCAGACATTAAAATTACAAGAGGAGGGGGCTTCCCTGGTGGCACAGTGGTTGAGAGTCCGCCTGCCGATGCAGGGGACATGGGTTCGTGCCCCGGTCCGGGAAGATCCCACATGCCGCGGAGCGGCTGGGCCTGTGAGCCATGGTCGCTGAGCCTGTGCGTCCGGAGCCTGTGCTCCGCAACGGGAGAGGCCACAACAGTGAGAGAGGCCCGCGTACAGAGAAAAAAAAAAAAATTACAAGAGGATATTATGCTAAAAAATTTTGACATTCTAGATGAAATGGACAAATTTCTAGAAAAACATGTCATCAAATGTGCACAAGGGACTTCCCTCGTGCTCCAGCGGTTAAGACTCCGCACTACCAATGCAGGGGGTCCGGGTTCGATCCCTCCCTGGTCAGGGAACTAGATCCCACACGCATGCCGCAACTAAGAGCCCGCATGTCGCAACTAAAAAAAAGATCCCACGTCCCGCAACGAAGATCTCGCACACGGCAGCCAAGATCCTGCACGCCTCAACTAAGACCCGGCGCAGCCAAATAAATAAGTAAATAAACAAATATATTTTTTTAAAGCGACACAAAAGTAGAAAATTTAACAATCTTGTAACGGTTTAGGAAGTTAAATCCACTACTAAGAAAACATTCCACAAAGAAAACTCCAGGCCCAGATGGCTTCACCGGAAGAAATGGTGCCAATATTAGGCACTCTTCCAGAGAGTATAAAAAAGAGTATACTACCCAATACATTTTATAAGGTTATCATAACCTTGATACCAAACACCTAACAAGAAAGGAAAGTTACAGGCCAACCTCACTCAGGAATGTCTACGCAAAATTTCTAAAAATACATGCTATCTAATTTAGCATAGCAATAAAGTGAAAGGTTAATGCATCCAACCAAGTTACATTTATTCCAAAATTGCAAGATTGGTTTAACATTTGAAAAATCAATGTAATTTTATGTATTAAGAGGATAAAAGAGGAAAATTACATGATTATCTCAATAGATGCAAAAAAGCTTTTGATAGAATTCAACATCTATTCAAAGTAAAAACATTTAGCAAACTATGAATAGAAGGAAACTAATTTGATGAATGGTATCTGCACAAAAACCTACAGCAAACATTATTTTTAATGATAAAAGTTTGAAGGCTTTCCTTTTGAGACTGGCAATGACACAAGGATGCCTGCTCTCACCCTATCTATTCGTAATGTACTGACATGTCCTAGCTAGTGCAATAAACCAAAAAAGAGAATTAAAATGTGTAAGAATTGTAAAGGAAGGAATAGAACTATTTTTCTTTGCAGATTATATGATTATACACATACATAGAAAATCTAAAAGAATCTACATAGAAATTCTTATAAGAGTGTTTATCAAGGTTGCTGAATATCAAATCAATGTTAAAAATAATTGTTTCTGTATAAAATATAATAGAAACCAGAAAATGAAAAACTCTGAAAAGACATCACTTACAATACCACAAAAAAAAAAAAAGTACCTAGAAAGAAATCCAGCAGACATGTTTCATGCAGAAAACCATAGAACAATCTTTAGAGAAATTCTAGAAGACCCAAATAAATGGACAGACAGACCGTGTTCATTGATTGGACAACAATATTGTAAAGATCCATTCTCTCCAGATTGGCCTATAGATTCTATCCAGTTCCAATTAAAATGTCAAAGATTTTTATCTATGTTTTTGTTTGTTTTGGTGGAAACTGACAAGCTGGTACTAAAATGTATATAGAAATGCAAAGGACTCAACATTGCCAAGACATGTTGAAAAAGAAAGTGGGAGGACTTGGACTACTGGATATCAAGGCTTACTATGAACCTAGAAACACAGTGTGATTGTGGTGCAGAGGTAGATAAGTAGACCAAAGGAATAAAGTAAAGAACTCAGAGACAGACCTATTCATATGCACACATTTGAATAATGCAAAAGTGGCACTTCAGAGAAGTGGGAAAATGAGAAATGGTAGGCTTTTCAATAAATGATGCTGGGCCAACAGGATATCTACTTGCAAAAGAAAAAAAAGAAAGACAGAAATGGGATCCCTACCTAATATCATTTATAAAAATCAGTTGCAGGTGGATTACAGACAGCAGTGTGCTGATGAATGTTTAACCACTAATTCCCCAAAGGAAACAATCCCTGACTTTCAGTGTTTACTGAGTTCCACATTATAAATACTCCTACCATGGCTTATTCCAAGTAACCAGCGTAAGGTCATAGAAAACAGAGTAGGGGAAAAAATCCACAGAAGCACTACATAGATGGCATTTTCAACATACACATTCAACTGGCATGAAGAGAAGGAAGTGATGAATTTTGACTATTTATTACCTTTGGGTTTGTTCGTTTGTTTGTTTGTTTTTGTTTGTGCCCCGCTGCTTGTGGGATCCTAGTTCCCTGACCAGGGATACAAACCATGCCCCCTGCAGTGGAAGCGCAGAGTCCTAACCCCTGGACCACTAGGGAATTCCCTTACCTTTGTTTTTTTGTTGTTGTTGTTTTGTTTTTTAATATTTATTTATTGGCTGCGCCTGGTCTTAGCTGCAGCACGCGGGATCTAGTTCCCTGACCAGGGATCAAACCCGAGCTCCCTGCTTTGGGAGTGTGGAGTCTTACCCACTGGACCACCACGTAAGTCTCCCCTTACCTTTGTTTTTAATATTTTTGTTTATTGTAAGTTTATACAGGTTAATTTTTGATAATTGCTATGTTTAACAACTGGCTCACAAAATGCATGAAAAGTTAACAACTTTCTCATGAGCCAGTATGAGTCACCTCTAATGCACCACTGATTTTAGACCTGAATGTGAAAGGCAAACAAAGTTTTTTTTTTTAATATGGAATTATTCTTCAATTTTTGAAAGTTTATTATGAAAAAAAGATTATTTAGGAAAATACTTTCATGATCTCAAGATAGGGAACCATTTCCTTCCTTTTATGCGTAGGTTTCTTGAGGTATATGGAGAAAAGACTTAACATAGCAGGCCTGAGCATTCTGTCCTTAGAAAGACCTGCTTACAAGATTGGCCCTTGGCTAGCATCTGGGAACTTAAGATTTTGGAAGGGTTCTCACTGTTCCCTAAGTGGTAAGAGTTTAGACACTGTGCCTAAACTGTTCTGCAAACAATGCAGTTTATGCTGAACACTCGCCTTCTTTCTGGGAGACTGGAATTTTGGTACATGCTAAGCAGTGGGTGCCTACATAACCACTCGCCAGTAAAAACTCTGAGTCTCCTACGAGCTTCCCTGAGAGAGACCATTTCAAATGTGTTGTCACAATTCATTGCTGGAGGAATTAAGCGTATGCTGTGTTGAATCTGCCGGAAGCTCCTGGTTTTCTCTGGACTTTACCCTGTGTGCCTTTTAGATTTGCTGATTTTGCTTTGTATCCTTTCACTATAATAAATCTTAGCTGTGAGTCTGGCCACATGCCCAGTTGTATAAATCCTACTAGTGAATCATTAAAGCTGGGAATGATCTTGGGGAGTCCTGACACAAGGTATAAAATTCATCTTTTTGGGCTTCCCTGGTGGCACAGTGGTTGAGAATCTGCCTGCCAATGCAGGAGATACAGGTTCGAGCCCTGGTCTGGGAGGATCCCACATGCCGCGGAGCAACTAGAACCTGTGCGCCACAACTACTGAGCCTGAGCGTCTGGAGCCTGTGCTCCGTAACAAGAGAGGCCGCGATAGTGAGAGGCCTGCGCACCGCGATGAAGAGTGGCCCCCACTCGCCGCAACTAGAGAAAGGCCACGCACAGAAACGAAGACCCAACACAGCCAAAAATAAATAAATTAATTCATTAATTAAAAAAAAAAGAATGGGCAACCTCTATTTAAAAAAATAAAATAAAATAAAATTCATCTTTTTAAAGTGTACAGTTTCATGAATTTTGACAAATATGTATATTTGTGTAGCCATCATCGCAAGCAAGTTATAGAACATTTCCATCACTACAAGTTTCCTTATGCATCTTTGCAATCAATTCTCTCCATCCACCTTCAGACCCTGGCAACCACTGATCTATTCTCTGTCACTATAGTGTTGCCTTTCCTAGGATGCAAAATAAATGGATTCATACAGGATGAAGCTTTGTGATTCTGGCTTCTTTCACTCAGCCTCATGGTTTTTTTTTGTTTTTTTTTTTGCGGTACGCGGGCCTCTCACTGTTGTGGCCTCTCCCGTTGAGGAGCACAGGCTCCGGACGCGCAGGCTCAGCGGCCATGGCTCACGGGCCTAGCCGCTCCGCAGCATGTGGGATCTTCCCGGACCGGGGCACGAACCCGTGTCCCCTGCATCGGCAGGCGGACTCTCAACCACTGCGCCACCAGGGAAGCCCCAGCCTCATGTTTTTGACATTCATCCATGTTGCTTTGTGTATGAGTAATTCATTCCGTTTTGTTGCTGAATAGTATTCCATCATACAGCTGTACCATGGTTTATTTATCCATTCACAGTTTATGTACATTTGGGTTGTTTTCTTTTTTTGGTGATTATGAATAAAGCTGCTATATACATACATATACAGATCTTTGTATAAACACATAGTTTACTTCTGAGTAAATATCTAGGAGTGTGATTACTGTGTTGGTGTATGTTTATCCTTATAAGAAAATACCAAAGTGTTTTCCAGAGTGGCTATACCAATTTGCTTTCCCAGAAACAATGTTTGAGAGTTCCAGTGGCTCCACATCCTCACCAGCACTTGGTATTGTCAGTCTTTTTAATTTTAACAATTCTACTAGGTATGTAATGGTATCTTATTATAGTTCTAATTTGCTTTTCCCTAAAGACTAAACAATGTTGTATATCTTTCCACGATATACATGTATCTTTGGTAGCTTATTTGCTACCCACATCTTTTATGTTGACATGTCTGTGCAAATCCTTGCTCATTTAAAATATTAAGTTGTCTTCTTATAAGTGAACTGTAAGAATTCTTTATATATTTTGAGTACAAGTCCTTTATCAGATACGCGTTTTGCAAATATTTTCTCCCCTCTCTGGCTCATCTTCTTTTTCTTTTCATTTCATTTTCTTAACAATGTTTTAAGGACAGAAATTCTCAATTTTTATCAAAATTAAAAATGCTATAAAAATTTTATCAAGTTCAATTTAACTACAAATTACTTTAATAAATATAGGGTTATTATCGCTATGTATTTTTTTTTGATTGAGCTTTAGTACTATTTCTCTTTGAAGGAATTTGTCTCTCTTTTTTTTTTTTACATCTTTATTGGAGTATAATTGCTTTACAATGGTGTGCTAGTTTCTGCTTTATAACAAAGTGAATCAGCCATATATATACACATGTTCCCATATCTCTTGGAATTTGTCTCTTTAATTGAGATTAACAAAGGTATTGGCAATTAAATTGTTCACAGAGTTCCTTCGTTATTATTTTAATGCTTGTAGGACTTGTAGTGCTGCATGACCCTTTCTTCATTCTTTTTTTTTTTTCCATTCTTCATTCTTGGTTATTATGTACTTGGTGTCTTCTCTCTTTGTTTTTCTTGATCAGTCTTGGCTAGAGATCATAAATTTTATTGTTTCAAAGATTTAGTTTTTGTTTCATTTATGTTCTCTGTTGTTTTCCGGTTTTCTGTATCATTGATGTCAGCACTGATCTTTATTATTTCCTTCATTCCGCTTGCTTTGGGTTCATTCTTTTCTAGTTTATTAAGGTGGAATCTTAAATCATTAATTTGAAATCTTCTTTTCTAATAAGAGCATTTAATGCTATAATCTCTATCCAAGCACTGCTCTAGCTGTACTCCCCAAATTTTGATGTGCTTTCATTTTCAGTCAGATCAAAATATTTTCTTATTTCTCTTGTGATTTAGTCTTTGAACCATGGGTCAAAAATGTGTTAATTGCCAAATGCTTGGAGGTGGGGGTTTTTAGATATCTTTGTTATTGATTTCTAATTTAATTATATTGTAATTGGAGAACATGCTTTGTATGATTTCAATAGTTTAAAATTTTGAGATTTATTTTATTGTCCAGAATATCATCTATCTTGACAAAAGTTCTATGTGCACTTGAAAATAGTTTGTATTTTGCTGTTGTAGGGAGGAATGTTCTAGAAAGGTCAATTAGATTATGTTGGATGATGGTGTTATTCATGTCTTCCATATCTTTAATGGTTTTTGGTTTCCATATACGGAGGGAGGAGTGTTGAAAACACCAACTATAAGTGTAGTTTAGCTATTTATCCTTTTATTTCAATAAAAGGATATAATTTTCAATATATATATTTTGAAGCTGTCATTAGGTATATACCTTTTTAGAATTATCATGTATTCTTGATGAACTTGTTTATCATTATGTAATAATCCTCTTTATCCCTGTAATATTCCTTGTTTTGAAGTCTTTTGTATGTTATTAATGTAGTTGAAGGATTTTTTAATTTCCCATTTTGTGTTGATCTTTTTGGTGTTATTTCTAGCATTTTCATTACTTTTCTTGTAATTTCTATGTTTCTACTCAAATTCCCCATCTGTTTATGCATGCTGTTATTTTTCTACTAGATCCTTTAACATACGGATCAGTCTCTGTCTGATAGGTTCATTATCTGGGTCATCTCTGGGTCTGGTTGTTTTGACCATTTTATCATTTGACAGTGGTTTGTTTTTCTTTTCTTTTTTGTTTGTCTCTGAGTTTTTCATGAATGCTAAATGTTGTGTGTAAAAGAACAGTAGAGACAGGTAAATAGTATTTATGTCCAGAGTTGGGCATGCCTCTTTTTCTGTTAGGTTCTCAGTATAGGGATTGAGTCAGTCAAGTTGGTAGTAGGGTTGAGTGTGAGTTTTTTGTTGCTGGAGTTCCTCCAATGGTGGGTTACTGCTGTCTTTGGATTAATGGGAGGCCTGGGACGCTGAAGTGTTTTTCTGTTTCTGCATTCCAGTTTCAGCAGGCCCTGTATTCTTGAACCTCAGAGAAGGAAATTTCTTCATGCTTTTTCCACTCCCCAGCAGTAAACTGTTGTTGCTTGTTAATCAGGGTGAGGTCTGCGGTGAGGGCAGCTTTTATCAGCTTTCCTGGTCTAGCTTCAGTCTGAGGTAGGCCTTGTGCACCTGAGTCTCAAGGTGGGGTTTTTTAACTTTCTTGCCCTTCCCTTCCTTGTCAGCCAAACAGATTTGTATCTGAGAGGAGTCTTAGGTGGGAGCAAGATTTCAGATCCTCCTGCAGTGGTAGCAGACCTTTGCATCAGTGCAGGGTCTGGCCCCACCTCTCCCCCAGGGTTGTATGGGTTTACTTTTACCCTCCCCCATACTTTTGCTTGGAACTGATGGCAAAAGGATTCTTGCTCTCCCCCACACCCGAGAGTTTAAAATTTCTTAAAAATTTTATTTATTTATTGGCTGCGTTAGGTCTTAGTTGCAGCACATGGGATCATCGTTGAGGCATGTGGGATCTTTTGTTGCAGTGCGCAGGCTCCAGGGCGCATGGGCTCTGTAGTTTGTAGCACACAGGCTCTTTAGTTGAGGCGCGTGAGCTCAGTAGTTGTGGCACATGGGTTTAGTTGCCCTGCAGCATGTGGGATCTTAGTTCCCTGACCGGGGATCAAACCCGCATCCCCTGCATTGGAAGGTGATTCTTTACCACCAGGCCACCAGGGAAGTCCCCCGGAGAGTTTTTGAAGCAAGGCTTATAGTGGGGAGAGAGGCTTCCTGTCCCTTCTCAGAGGCAGACAGCTTTGTTTTTACCCCTTTCATTTTTCCTGGTCATGGGAACATGAAGATTTCTAGCAGCTTAAGGCTTTTGCTTTGATTGATAGACGTCTAGGAAGCGGGTGATGTTTTGTTCCTGTGCACCAGTAACTAGGGTGCTCTCAGGTCTTCTGCCACTTCCCTCCTGTTTTTCTTGTGAGCACCCAATTGAGGTTTGTGGAAAAGAGCTTGTGAATGGCTGTAGACAACCCTTATGTCTGGAGCTCTGGAGCTGGGATTCTGAACTGTCAGGCTAGCTCACACTCTGCCTTTATGAATTCATTGACATTTTAGCTGTCTTCTTTCCTACTTTTGTGGTACTACCTCTTCCTCCTGGGCTCTGCCATGGATGAAGTACATGTGCTCTGTGTCTCTTTGAAGGGGTTTATCACCCTTTGTAATTCAAATTATCTAGCTGCTTTGTGACCTTAGCTCTCTGATTGGGCTCACGAAGTTGTGACTGTAGGTTATCTGACTTTTTCTTGCTGTTAGGCTGTGAGTGATGTTCTCATGTGACTTTCAGTATCCTAGGTGGAAGCAACTCTTTATGAATGATTTTGTAACCAGAAAGGATGATTGGTAAATTTGACTTCATAAAAATTAACTTTAAGGGAATTGCCTGGTGGTCCGATGGTTAGGACTCTGCACTTCCACTGCAGGGGGCATGGGTTCAATCCCTGGTTGGGGAACTAAGATCCTGCCAGCCATGCAGCGTGGCCAAAAAAAAAAAAAAAAAAATTAACTTTAATATTAACTTAGTTAACATGAAGAGTATGAAACTGCAAGACACAGAGTGGGAAAAGATATTTGCAACATATAGGACAAATAAAAAGCTCATAAATGGGATATACAAAGAATGCCTGTCAAACTGTTATATATAGAATGGATATAAGGTCCTACTGTATAGCACAGGGAACTGTATTCAATATCATGTGACAAACCATAATGGAAAAGAATATGAAAAAGAATATATATGTATAACTGAGTCATGTTGCTGTACAGAAGAAATTAACACAACATTGTAAATCATCTATACTTCAATAAAATTAAGAAAAAAGAATACCCGGGAATCAGTAAGGAAAAGATAATCTAATAGATAAACTGGCTAAAGAGTTAAACAGGTGCTTCACAAAAGCAGAAATATAGATGATGAATAAACATATGAAAAGGGGTGCCATTTCATTAATAATTAGGGAATGCAAATTAAAATCACAATTACACACCATGAGGGAGCCTATAAAAGTGGCTAAAGTTGAAAATGTGTGACAATATCAAGTTTTGGCAAGGATATGGAGCAAAGCAACTCTCCTCCACTGCTGGTGGGAGTTATTAGTTGATAACAAGCACTTTCGACATTATCTTGTAAAGGTAAAGACAGGCTAAATTCCATTCTAGCAATTCTGCTCCTAGGTATACACCTCAGAATTGCAGGACACGTGTACCAGGAGGCTAAGCCCTCTGATGGACACATTCTTCCTTGGCTTTGATAAACCTTCGGCCAGAGTACTGCAGAGTCTGGCTGGCCATCTGATCTCTTCGCGTACCTATGCATATCTTTGCTCCCATGTACTTTGCAGAATCTCATTGTAACACACTCAGGAGACAAAATTACTTCCAAGTTTGCTTTAGCGGAGCCCCACATTCTTCCCCCAAGCCTCTCCGGTACCTGTGCTGAGGGAAGAGCCTCTGCTGCAGTTCTCAGCAGTGGCGGTACTTACACATCTCAGTAAAGCCGCCTTCATCCCCCTGCAGGAACTCACCCTTTCCCTTGGGCCTGAAGGTGGTTTTGTATAGCCCCTTCTGTGTCTCAGAATCCTTCCACGTACTTTACCTCGTATGACCCCGTGACATGGGAAGTAATCTCCACCAGGCGGGGCTTTTTGTCCGTTTTGGTCATTGCTCTATCCCTGATGAGCAGGTAGTCCTGTTAAAAGAGAGGAATTTTACAGGTGAAGAACCTGAGGCTCAGAGAGGTCACTTGACTCCTAAATGGAGAGACCTTCTAGCCCTGAGTTTGGTGTGTAGTGTTGCTTTTTGGAGTACAGGATAACTTTTTTATTTCTATAAATGATATGAGAAAGGACAAGGAACTGTAAATATAGTGTCTACAGTGTGATGTCATACAGAGGAAAGGACACTGAAAAAGTTCAAGGTCTGGTGTCTAATACTGTCATTGCTGCTTTCCGGTCCTAAGGCCTGGTCTCCAGGCTCTGGTGAGGATGTGATGAGAACATGAATCTGAAAGTGTTCTGTACATAGTAAGGTGTATTTGTGGGTTGAACTGTGTTCCCCGCAAAAAGGTATGTTGAAGGTCTAACTCCCAGTACCTGTGAGTGTAACCTTATTTGGAAATAGGGACTCTGAAGTTGTAATCAAGTTAAGACAAGGTCATACTGGATTAGGGTGGGCCTTAAATCTAATGACTTGTGTCCTTATAAGAAGGCCTTGTGAAGACACAGAGACAAGGACACACACAGAGGGAAGACAACCATGTGAAGGCAGAGGCAGAAACTGGAGTAACTACAGGCCAAAGAATGCCAAGGATTACTGGCAACCACCAGAAGCTAGGAAGAGGCAACGAAGGATTCTTCCCTGGAGCTGAGGGAGCACAGTCCTGCTGACACCTTGATTTCAGACTTCTAGCCTTCAGAACAGTGAGAGAATAATACGTTTCTGCTGTTTGAAGCCATTCAGTTTGTGGTAATTTGTTATGGCAGCCCCAGAAAACTAACACAGGTGTGCCATGTGTGTAAAGAATACGCCTTGTATCAACGGATGGTTCTGCATCGCATGTACACTTCTCCCAAGTGAAACGACCCATCGGTGCTGAAATGCTCCCCAGACTAATGATTTTCCTTCCTTGCTGCCTAAGTTACCCACATTTTCAGTTTGTCCTTTCTTTAGCGAGAAGGACACAGGACAAGCTGTGCAGTGGGGTGGAAAAAGCACAAAGAAGGTCTCCAGGGACTATCCTCTAAAAAAAAAAGCACCAAGGGGGATGCTGAAGGGGGATGTCTCAGTGCTAGGCAATTACTGTGGGCACAGATGAGGGAGGGAACAGCAGAGATGGAGGTCCCCAGAGAGGATGCTGGCCAGCCCCATGGAGCGTAAGCACCGAGAAGCACAAGCACAAGGCAGGAAAGAGGGTCGGCGCAGATACACATCAATATATCCTATTCCAACATGTCAGCCCCTCCTTTGGGTCAAAGACTCTTGGCAACACGAGGTAAGTCTATTCATTAGGCCTGCACTATCTCCTGTTGCCTTCTGATCTGGGTTTTCCTATCCCTCTTGCATGTGCTATGAAGGTAGGATAGGGCCGGGGCTTTCATCTGCATTTCATAATATTCTTGTGGGAAAAACAAAACAAACACAATACCAATAAACCTTTGTGTCTGGATGGGATTTAGAATTTACAAAGTGCTTTCACATACAATCCCTCTTGATTGGGCCTCCTTGTGAACGATCCAGAGGTGCTTATCCATGAAACACAGGTCTGTCCCCTAAATCAGAGATTACAGGAAGTCCTAAGCAGAACCATGCCAACCTCCCAAAGTGGATATGGGTCAGGTTAGGAAACCATAATACACACAGGCCAACAATCCCAATATGCAGCCTTATCCAATAGCAAGGAGCAGACTGAGCTCATGGCACCAGTGGAATGCCATCTGGGCAAGAGTCCCAAGATGAAAACAGAGGACTTCTGTTGTCAATAAATGGGAGACTAGGTGAATTGGACCAACCCTTCCACTAAGGACAATCAAAAGGCTGTACAAACATCTTAAAAGCATCAACAAGCAAACAAGATTCTAAAGAATTGTTAGGCTGACATCCCAGAGAGGACAGGAATCCAGACAGGTAGGCCCAGCATTCAGGGCCACTTTTCCCTGGAGGCACTTGCCCATTTGGAAGAGGTGACTAAGAGAATGAGCTGTGTGTTTCTGGAAGTCTTGCAAGGTTGGGGGTCAGGGGGTGTTGGAGTTCAGGGTCCACCAAAGGTGGGACACTGATAAACCACTGCCTGTTTTGGGCTGAGACCCCAGATGGTTGTGCCCTAAGGGGTAAGGATGAACCAAAACAAACCAGCCCTTGCACAATCTGATAGGTAAGCAGTCTGCCTTCAGTGGCCAGGAAATCTCCAACTTTGAATCTGGAATAATGTGATCTCAGAATTCTAGTGCCCCGGCCATGTGACAGAAGCAAACAAAAACCCCCTCTAAAGGAAGAGTCATCCTAGATCTGAAAATCTCAATAAACAATTTTTCAAATACAATGTCCAGCACAAAATAAAAAATAATGAGGCACAAGAGGAGACAAATCAGGGGGAATCAGCAGAAATTAGGCAAAAGAAACATACTCATGGGGATTCCAGTTATTGGAATTATCACAGATTGAACACAGGCAAAGTTCTAGAAAACTCTCACCACCAGTAGTAATTCTGGATATTTGAACTCTTAACACTCTCTCTAATCCATCCTCATTTGTTGCCTGGATTGCTACAATCCCCATTCTCTCTGCCTTTACCATTGTCTACCTTGGCAATCTGTCCTAAATTGCCCTTTCCAACCTCATCACATAGGACCTCTCTGTCTCACAATCTCTAGTCACATAGCACAACTTTCCTGTGAGTATTCTCCCTCTGCCTTGAATGTCTTCTCCTGCATCTTCCTGAAAAATGCCCCCTCAACCTTCAAAGTCCAATTTAAACCTCTCTCCTTGAAGCCTTTCTGAATTCATAACTCCAGCTCTCACAGCTCTGTATATACATCTATTAAGTATTGACACATTGTATTATAATTATTTGTTTATAAGACTGTTTCTCAAGTACACCATTAACTTCTTGAGGTTAGGATCTATCTTATTCATCTAGAGTTCCTGGCATCTAGCATAACGCCTGGCTGAGTATGTGCTGAATAAATATTTATGAAAGAAGGAAAGATAGGGCTTCCCTGGTGGCGCAGTGGTTAAGAATCCACCTGCCAATGCAGGGTTCACGGGTTCGAGCCCTGGTCCAGGAAGATTCCACATGCCGCGGGGCAGCTAAGCCCATGCACCACAACTACTGAGCCTGCGCTCTAGAGCCCACAAGCCACAACTACTGAGCCTGCGTGCCACAATTACTGAAGCCCGCATGCCTAGAACCCGTGCTCCGCAACAAAAGAAGCCACCAGCGAGAAGCCTGCGCACCACAACGAAGAGTAGCCCGCACTCACTGCAACTAGAGAAAGCCTGTGCACAGCAATGAAGACCAACGCAGCCAAAAATAAAATAAATAATTTTTTAAAAAATTAAAAATAAAAAAAGAGTATTCTTAACAGGTGCTACAGACTGTTATGGATCGAATTGTGTCCCCCCAAATATCACATGTTGAAGTCCTAACCCCTAATGTGACTGTATTTGGAGATAAGGTAATTAAGGTTAAATGAGGTCATCAGAGTAGGGCCCTAATCCAATAGGACTGGTGTCCTTATAAAAAGAGGAACAGACACCAGAGAGCTCTCTCTCTCTCCATATGCACACAGAGAAAAGGCCATGTGTGGACACAGCAAGAAGGTGGCTGTTTGCAAGCCAGAAAGAGAGGCCTCACCAGAAACCAACTCTGTTGGCACTTTGATCTTGGACTTCCAGTCTCCAGAACTCTCAGAAAATAAATGTCTGTTGTTTAAGACTCCCAGTCTGTAGTATTTTGTTATGGCGGCTCAAGCAGACTAATACATAGACCATTTCTGGGATTTCAAACATGTATAAATACACATGAATACACAATGAAGGGAAGAATTCAACTCAAACTGACAAGAAAGGGTAGGGAGTAGAAAAAATTACATCAGGAAAATGGCTTTTTAAAAAGTTTTATTTCAAGAACTTTGTTTTTTACTGGTATTTCAAAAAAAGGTGGGTCAAAGTACAAAAAAAAAGTCAGTTGAATAACAGCATAGGTTTAGAAATCACAGCAGCAGAAGCAATGTACAGACAGCACAGACAAAACAATCCAATGTATGCAATTCTCTTTAGGTTCTTTGCATATTTTGTGTTTTTTCCCTCCTGTACAAAATACACCAAAGCATGCCATGAGATCAGAAAAAAGAAAGGAGTTTAACAAATGGTTACAAGAAATACTCTGTACAAGAGGAGATAATTCTTCTCCCCTCCCCACCCCCCCCACCCCCATTTCCTCTCTTTTTGCTCTGCTTTAGGTTAAGTTGTTCTGAAGACAATTCACCTCCAAGTCGGCCTGGTCACCTTTGCCACCCTCGAGTTTGGGCGACATGGAGTTCTGAATGTTAAATGGCTCCTCCTCTTTCAGGCAGGACTTGAGAGCTTCCTGGATTTTATGGGGAGCACTAGAATCATCCTGAAAGAGGAAAAAAAAGGTGAGGGAGGGGTGGGAAGGAGACAGTGGGTAGAGGGATCAAATAACATCTCAGACTTTTCAATTTGGCTGAAAGAATCATAACTGAAAAAAGGAAGAAAGCTCTGAGACGTGACTGAACCAAAGAGACTCATTAGCAGCTACTTTTTAGGAACATCATCCTGAAAAACACTGGCCAGATATAGATGAAAACTTGACAGGTAATTGCATTACAAATACCTTTAACTTAGGCCAGTGTGAGGTTTTCTCTTTGGCAGAGACTGGGGAGAAACAGTCCCTTTTAATACTTGGCCTGGCCCCTCTAAAGCCTCACCTGTTGGTGAGCTCTGCCTGGCCCCTCTTCACACGGCCCTCCATCTTGTTGAGTTCTGCTCTCACAAAAAGGTCTTGTTCAGGAACATGACTTGTCGGTGTATTCAGTGGGGCACAAACTGGACTGTGGTCAGGTGCAGAGCTGTTCCTGGCAAAATTAGGGCCTCTCTCCCCACAGCAAATATATGTTCTCTGACTAGAGGCTGGAGATGTGTGAGCCTCTGCCTATCAGAATTTATCTACCAAAAGATGCTAACTTACAAGGTGTTTCCTCAATCCAAGCCCTGTGCTGCTGGTTCATGACCCATCTCTGACTGGTACTCGTGCCCTCCTGCCTATCCACGTGTGCTGCCTGCAGCCCTGTGACAAGCTCCTGAACCTGAACTGAATTTGTTAAAGGTTTTCAGGAAACCCACACTGCACTCAGAGAACTCTTACAGCAATGCCTGCCTTCCCACTACTCTTTTCCTTTAGGACCGCCTGAGGGGATTTTACCCTGTGCAACTCAATGGGTCTCAGTTCTTTCTCAAGTGCTTGGAACTGTGCTGATCAAAGAGGTCGTGTAGCTACCCAGGCAGGTTCATGGATGGCAAGAAGGGTAACGTCCCTATCTGATCAGCTAGCTCAGACCTTTCTTGCTTTAACCAAAATTCAAGGTACTCATCATGCTTAAGGACCAAGGCATTCTCCACAAAACTGTGAGCTTGGGTCTCCCTGGTGGCGCAGTGGTTAAGAATCCGCCTGCCAATGCAGGGTACACTGGTTCGAGCCCTGGTCTGGGAAGATCCCACATGCCGCGGAGCAACTAAGCCCGTGCGCCACAACTACTGAGCCTGCGCTCTAGAGCCCATGAGTTACAACTACTGAGCCTGTGCACCCAGAGCCCGGGCTCTGCAACAAGAGAAGCCACCACAATGAGAAGCCCGTGCACCGCAACAAAGACAAGCCCCTGCTCACCGCAACCAGAGAAAGCCCGCGCACAGCAAAGAAGACCCAACGCAGCCAAAAATAAACAAATAAATTAATTAAAAAAAACACAAAAAACTGAGCTCTTGTCCATGCTCCCTGCTACTGAATTTGACCCATAATGGCACTAGGTCAGGCAAGTGACTAGTTGGAAAGTAGGGAAAGGCTCCAGGCCTACATCGGTTGCTACGGGTGTTTAAACGTACTGGGCATGTAGAAATCACTGTTACCTGCCCCTTGCTCCAGCCTCACTTAGCACTTTCCCAGAAGACCAGCTTGAACAGAACAATTTGATAGAGTTTCAAAGACTTCAGGAGTAATTTACAGACAACAGCGGAACACATGTTCCCCATTTCCAGTGAGACAAGCACAAGAGGAAATGAACTTCATTCTGTGCTGAGGCAGGTTTCAGGCAAGGCAGCTGAGCACAGCACGCATAGGCACTTGATATTTTCTACCACTGCTTGCAGAGGTTTAGAAAAAACTGTTCAATGGCATAAATGTATATGTGCTGAGATGGAAAGATTGCCCTGATATATTAAGTGTATTTTGTGCGCGCACACACACACACACACACACACACACACACACACACACAGGTTTTTTATAGAGAGGGAAGCAGAATGAGGCAGAACTTCTGTATTGTGTGGGGGAAGACGTTGGGCATGATCGCTTGAGACCCTGAGTAGAATGGACTTTGGATCACAGCAAAACTAAAAGCAAAACAAGATGGCCTGTACTCGCCTCTCCTCTTACAAGTGTGGAAATCACTTTCATGTTTTTCAAGATAACTGCCCCCACTCCCACCCCATCACACACACCTTGGGGGGATGCAGGGGCACAGGGATATTCTCATAATGTGAAAAAAGTGGATTTGGTGAGTCTTATAGACCTGGGCATCAAAACTGTGATGCCATGAGGGTGGGGACCCAAATTAAAACTGGCACCGTGAGGGCTTATGGGATTTGGACAGATGAGAAAGCTGCCTTCTGGGTCAATAGGAGGAAATAGTAGATCCTAAAACTAAGGAACACACGTATCCAGACAATGCTATGAGATGAGCTAAGTACCTTCAACATGTAGAACGGGTGAGGGTGTGTCTGGACCAAGATGGAGCTATCCCAGTCCAAGTGTTTCCCTCAGAGCTCCATCCTCTTAAGCCTAGGGTTGCTGAATCCCTCAGCAGAAGGATTATGTGCCTTTGATTTGGTGGAAGTCCCTCATCAAGAGGGAACTGGACTTCCCTCTGGTCTACGTCCTGGGAACTGTTTCTGGCATTCTGCCCCAGCGGCATGGGCATCCTTCAGCCAGGGGTTCAGGCCTGGACACCTGCTTGTCCAGACACAAGCCTCTATCAGAATGGGGTGGGCAGTCAGTGTTTTACCAAATACATGGAAGAAACAGAGACTGGGAAGTAAGAAAGGTTTAAATTGGGGGGTGGGATGGCGGTGGGAAACACTAAGGGACATCTTGGAAGGTCTGTCAAATCGCAGGAGGACCAAGTTACAGCCATGCATTGCTCTAACAGCACAGCTGTGAGAACCAACAGGGTGGCTCTCAGCGCTTGGGCAGTTTGCCCATGGAGTTCAGGTGACTTCACTCATGCTGTGCAGCCGGAGAGCGCCCAGCTTCCTACACACTCGCCATTCCTCCTGGAAAACGGCAAACCTCCACAGCAGGGGCTGAGGAGCTTTGGGCTTTTCCTTTTCCTCCGAAGTTCCTTTCCTAGGCTGGCTGCTCAGCTCCAGAAGACTCACACGCACTCGGCCGCTGGCTCACCAGACACAGGGCCCCAGGTCAGTCCAGAGGGCCCAGGCGAGGAGCAGCACAGAGCGATG
Organism: Lagenorhynchus albirostris; assembly: GCF_949774975.1. Taxonomy (NCBI): domain Eukaryota; kingdom Metazoa; phylum Chordata; class Mammalia; order Artiodactyla; family Delphinidae; genus Lagenorhynchus; species Lagenorhynchus albirostris. Next base: position 40,348,080 of record NC_083104.1, on the reverse strand, counting down.
CGTGTAGCAAAGGAAAGGGACGTGCCCTCTACACAGACACCAGCCACGGACCCTTCCCCCACCAGACCCAAAGCAGCATGGTTTTTTTTGTTTGTTTGAAATCTTTTCAGAGTGTGGCTTACAGAGATCACTGAAACTGGGTAGGAAAATGACCCATTCAATCTCCTTGACTTATGTAAAAGAAAGAACCCCTCTACTAAGATAAATAAAACTCTCCAAAATTTTAGGAGATGCCAAACCAACAAGGAAATTTGAGGGGTGAAGGGAGAGGGATGGGGAGACTAAATGAGCAGGCTTGACTCAGGTGCCCTCGTTTCAGCTCCTAGCTCACCTGGAGGTTTTCTCACTTTCATCCTGCTGCTAGCATCGCTTGTAAGCAATCACTGTGGTGGCTGAAGCAAGGGCTAGGGCTCCACTTCATCATAAAGCGGCAACTGTCTTAACTGTCAATGCCCACAAGATCTTGACTATGACCGAGTCTGACTTCTGGGCTGGGTGGAGGGAATTAGAGATGAAGTTTGTAGAAAATCCACCTGCTGGACAGGAGAGTCACCCCCTCACATGCTCAGAGTTTTGGCAGAAAGGACAGGATGTGTCCTGGGGCACAAGCTGAGGGAAGGATGCCAGGTGGAAATGGCCCTCAAGATCCAAGAGGAGCTAGAGAGCACGACTTCGCTGAGGGATGCCCCGAGTGCTGCCCAGACAACCCCATGGCCCTTCTCAGGCAGAGTCTACCATGGCTGACCACCCTGCTCCATTCCATTTTTGTTTTGACATATTCTTTTTTTAAAAAATTTATTCATTTATCTATTTATTTTTGGCTGCATTGGGTCTTCGTACGTGCTTTTTTCTCTAGTTGCAGTGTGTGGGGGCTACTCTTTGTTGCGATGCGTGGGCTTCTCATTGTGGTGGATTCTTTTGTTGGGAGCACGGGCTCTAGGCGGGCTGGCTTCAGTAGCTGTGGCACACGGGCTAGTAGCTGTGGCTCGCGGGCTCTAGAGCGCAGGCTCAGTAGTTGTGGCGCATGGGCTTAGTTGCTTCGTGGCATGGGGGATCTTCCCGGATCAGGGCTCAAACCCGTGTCTCCTGCGTTGTTGGCAGGCTGGTTCTTAACCACTGCGCCACCAGGAAAGCCCCTCTGTTTTGCCATATTCTGAACTCAAGGTCAGTGGCAGCTTTCATGGACAAATGCCTTGCTTTCACAAAGTTGGCTCAGGCCAAGAAGAACTGGAAACCTTTGTATTGGCTCATGCAACCAAGGCCTCCAAGAGGAGCTATTTCTTTCCCCTCCATCTTGGTGAAGAGGAAAGGTGGACATAACAAGGGTGCCCGAAATGCATGAGTCGGAAACTTTGCTAAGGACCCTCACACTCCATGGACAATAAACACCCTGACTGCAGGCACCACTGTATGGGTCAGGCCTGCTGTCCCACATGTACGAGATGGCAGATCAGACAGTGGACCTGAGAGACCCCATGGCAGGCCATCATTCACTAGTAGTCCATAAATGACAACTAAATGCACATCACTGCAAGAGGCCTGGTAAGGTAGGGATAGGGTGTCCCAAGATAAGGCTCATCCTATATCCTTGTGGGTTGATTAAAGTGGTTACCAATCTCAGCGATTACAGGACATGTTGTTCTCTTGGTTATTATGTCCATCTTGAACTTATTAATATCTTGGTGCATAACAAGTATCTTCTTTCTCTACCCTTTATATCAAAGACTTTAAAAAAATTATCCTAAATTGGCCTCTTTCGTTTCTTATTTTAAATAGACCCCTTTGCTCCTCCTCCACCAGGCCAAGCTTTTCTTTTCTGGGATCTGGTGATCAAGGTCTCATGTACTATTATTCTCTCTTTCTCCTTCTGGGGCTACACTTTCCCCACTTATAAAAAGAAGACAATGGTCTAGATCTGTGCTGTCCAATATGGTGGTACTAGCCACATTCCGAGAGTTCTGAAGCCACAGGTAGCTGATGGCTGCTGTAGTGGACAGTACAGACACACAACTTTTCTATCTCACAGAAAGTCCCTCTGGACAGCACTGGCCTAGACTGTGAAGGCCCCTGTGAGCTCTTATACTCTATGGCCCATTATTTCAAAGAACTTCTTCAAAATTTCCTCTTAAACTCCACTGTTTCCATCTGAAAAGTCTTAGTTTCACTCCGTTATCTGCGTAATGATGCATTTACCTGGAGGTATGGAGCCTGTGTCATGTGCAGAATTCTTGCGTTTGGATCTGATATGGTTTGGGGTTTGGGTGGTTTCTGTTTTATTTCTGAAATTCTGACAGTACCCAGTATTTGACTGGTTAGTCTGGTCCAGATAACACACTGGGCCAGTGTCTTTAGAAAATGGTCTATTGGGACCTTTTATTGGGTTTCAACTTGTATTTATGAGCCTATACTCCTAAGGACAGATTCACCCCTAGACTTAAGCTTCCACCCTACCATAAGTGTTTTGTGCTTACCTCAGCCGTAACCAATGTATATAAGCCTGCTCATTTTTAGGGTCCTCAAAACAGTGTCAAAGACACTGTTTTTCCAGCCATCCCAGAGGTTTTCCCACTCATCCTAAAGAGCAACCACCATTTGCTTCAATGACCAGCAGGAAATTCCCTAGCAATGAAAGCGGAGCCTTTCTCCTTGATATAGAAAATAGAAAGACAAAAATCAGACTTCTAAAGCCTAGGTGAAGCTAAAAATCATGTGTCATCCTAGAAACAGATCTTCTGTACTTTGTATAACTTTGTTTGTCCGGGAAGTGGTACACCATCACGCCCTTATTCTCACTTTCACGGCCCCAACTGCCTGCCCTATCCTGATCCTCAGAGCTCTGAAGAGTGGCTCCACACTCTGAAGTGGACCAGAGATGTGGCCAGGGGCTGGAGCCTGCACAAGGACAGATGTGAAGAAGACAAGTTACCTGACAGATAACATTATCATAGAGAGCCAAGGCACAGGCATGGGGGGGAGCAGGTATGGGGAGCGTTGCAAAGTTTCCTTACGTTTGGGTGAGAGCCCTCAGCAATGGTGGAGAGGGAGAAGTTATCATTGTGGAGCTCAGATGGGGTCCGGAATTTGCTGGTTAGGACAGAAGAGAGAAGGGAAAAATGTAAGTGAAACGATCACAGCAAAATCTGATAGAAGCTTCATGGGTCAGGGACTGTATTTCATCAAATGCCACAGATGCACCACTATTTGATGTACCACTAAGAAAAATCTTCTACCATTTAAACCATGATCCAATGCTTTCTTATCACCTAGAGTTTTTATTACACACTTTAAGGAGCTCATTTAGACTTTAGATAAAGAACTGACAATGATATGAACAGCTATGACCACGTTTGTGCATGCCAGACAATTACAACTACATCATGACTGCCATCAGGCCAACAGTGGTTATAAGACGCCAGCGACTGTAAGACACAATCCAGTTTCAGAGATGTTAATATGTGAAAAAAAACGTGTATCTTAGAATCAATAAGCTGCAGCAGTATCTGTAGTGCACTGGGTACATGCAGCATTTTCAGAGCAGTAACCAGGCTTGGGAAAGAAAGAAGGTATGCAGAAGGAAAAAAGGGAGGCGGCATCTGAGCTGAAGGGCTGCGGAAGCCATGTTTTGCACAAAACACATAACCAACTACAGGAGGACGACCTAGGAGGCCCTTCCCTGGGCCTCAGCTCTTGCTTCTCCACTCGCCTGGCAGCTGCTTCTTCTCTCCTATCTGCAGCAGCCCTGATCGGTGGTCCCGTCCCCACCCTGACCCTCCCCGCCACTCCAACCCTCTGGTGTCAGCGTGAGGAGCCAAGGGTCTTGGCTTGTGATCACAGGCACAGATGCAGCCCGCCTCAATGCACAGGCACAATGCAGAGGCCCTTGCAGGCCCACAACGGTTAGCTGAAAGGCTGCAGAGAGCTGCTGGCATCTGCACATCTCACGAGTTCACCCAGCAAAGGAGCAACAGATGGCGTTTTGTCCTTTTCCCAGGACCCGGGGCAAGTCCTTTGGTCACGTTCTCTGGAGGGAGTCTCGGGTCAGGGGGAGGGGATTACTTGGACAACAGGTTGAAATGGGGGGTGGGCAGCAGGTCTGCATAAATTGTCTCTTGGGTCCCGAGGAAGCTGAACTCCAGTCTCCTCCTTCTGTGACTCCTGTGACATTTCAGAAGGTTCTTTACTTTGCTTAGTGACCACAGTGATTCTCTCATAGTGTGTAAGGTCACATTCGAGTGTTCAAGCATGGACTTAAAGGGTAAATGCATGCTGATTCTCACATGTGCACAGTAGTCACTCCTCTTCTAAGAGCTGAAATGAGACTCCATATCCCCACACGGCCCTTAGAATCCACAGTGGAGAAAGTGAGGGCCGGGGTCTCACCACCCCCCACATTCTACTTAGGAGGGCTTCCTTGAGTCCTCTGCCCTTCTGCCTGGACCAAGGATTGACAAGTTTGGAAAGCAACGCACTGCAGTGCTAGACCCTCTCACTGAGGAGGAGCTGGTATTGAGTGACAGCAGATCTGAGGGAGCTGGAGTCACTTCATGCTGATTTGTGAGCAAAATCCTCATGCTGGCCACTGGCTGTCAGAGACCCAGGAAGCAGGTGCAGTCAGGTGGGGGTTGTGTGTGTGTGTGTGTGTGTGTGTGTGTGTGTGTGTGTGTGTGTGTGTGTGTGTAATGGTGCTGGGCAGCTGCAGTGTGCTACAGGGGCTTAACCTCGGCTGCAATTCCAGCACATTCTGTGTAGGAATGGTTACGCTTGGGTGAATTTTTGGTATGAAAAACACAACCAGGGATGGAGAGCAGGTGCCAGAAACCCTCAGGACTACATCCCTGGGTCAGATGGGGTGGGGTTGGCTGTCACAGACTCACTTGGTCCTGCGCAGCTTGGTGTTCTCTGTCTTGAGCAGATAGAGCTTCTTGGCGAAGAACACCGTCATCATGAAGAGCAGGAGCAGCACAAGGGCGGCCGAGCCTACGGCCACACACATCACCTGGAAGTCAGTGATGATGGACTCGCAGCGCATCCCCTTGTGCCAGATGTAGTCCTGTGTGTTGCACCTGCAGCGGTGACAGGGTGAGACTGAGGCGATGGGCTGGCAGCCGTGGCCGCAGTGAGGGCCTGGCCCCTGACCCCAGGACTTCCCTCAACCGCCTGCTCCTAGTGGGACTTTGGGGCCCCCATCTGTGCAGACCTTATGGTTGCTATTGTTGCCCTGTCCTTACAACCATTCCATGAAGAGGTTCATGACACAAATGAGGTAACCGGGGAGCTGAGAAACTGAGCAAACTCAGTTTCCAGGAGGGAAGGGAACCCTCGTTTTCCACCTCCGTGAGAATAATCACAGGATTCTCCCAGATCCCCCCAGACCGCCCCAACCCCCCTGGGCTCTGGTGAAAAAAAAAAGATGGAAAACAAGACTAACAGGAGCTACAGCTACAAAGTTGTAGGATCCACCCTACACAACGTGAAAAACCTATCTTGTGGCATTGCAGTCCCATCTAGTTCACGTGGCTAACCAGACACTGAAAAATAAGGAAGCGACAGACAAGAACAAACACAAAGACAGATGTATACTCTCCCTTATCTCTGCAGCCCCCAAAGTGCTGCCCCTAAAGCTTCCAGTCCTATTACCATGAGAACTGTCATGAAAGCAGAGTGAGAATCAACCCTCTGGGTGGGTTTCAGTCCTTTCGTTGAGTGACTTTCTCTTGCCCTTGGGACATTCCCAGGCTCCAACTCTTCCAGTGACATTGCTGTTTCCATGGGAACCAGGCTGCTTCAGAGAGGAAAAATGTGGAAGGATACAGAGGCAGGCAAAGGAGGGAGGACATGAACCTCAGGGTGAATGACAGACAAGAGAAAGGGGTCCAGAAACGGGGAAATTTTGCATGGAAGAATTAGGTACTCCACACCTAGAATAGGGCAGGGGTACGAGGCTAGCAGGGAATTTTCTCTTTTCCAACTGCCGCTTTGCAGTCGTGGGGGGCTGTTGGAGGATGGCAGGGAAAGAAGATCCCTCTAACCGACCATTCTAGAGAAGTTCAGCCATAGCTCTGCTCATTTCTCTGCAGTGGTCGGTGTGACAGAGACAAAGGCATGCTGCAGTATGCAACCAAGGGCTCAGCAGCCTCCTGTGAGTGGAATGCAAAACAGTTTCCAAGCCAGGGCTGGGCCTGGGTGTACCCACCAGAGGAGGAATCTCTGCTCTGGTAGGGAGGCCCAGTGTGATCCTGGGATGGAAGCTGTGCAAGGGGAGCTGGAGTGGACTTGTGTGAAGCCCTTCTGAGGCAGGAGCCACTGGAGGATCCATGGTCAGTACAGGCATGCTGCTCAGTGAGGACATGCTTACTCTTCCATTTGGGAGTCCTCTGATAGCTCCAGGAGGTTCTGGGAACTGTCTAGCTCTCCAGAGGCAGCAAGGGCTCCAAATTTCATACTCTGATGGGGAGCCTACTTTGAAGGTGAAAACTCAGGCCCCCAATAGGTTGAAAGATTACAATTTTGCAGATTCCATAGTTCCCAGGCTATAATCATTACTGTAGTCCCCCCAACTAGAGGCTGAGGAGCAAAATCACAGGGTTTCCTCATTTCTGGTAGCCCTTAACCAACCAGCAAGGTCTCGTTGCCATAATTTCTTGATCACAGTCCCTCTTTTTGGCAATGGCTGGACAACTCCAATCAGAACTGTGTGGACACATCCGATATGAGTGACGCTAACGTCATGATCATTTACAGGGAAGAAGAACTTCATGGGAAGGAACTGGAACTTAAGCTTTAATGACAAAGGCGCCAAAGGCGCAGCATTCATGCATTCTGTATGTTATTCTTCTACCAGAACATTAAGACCTACAGAAATTTGAATTCTTCACATACCTCCAAAGAGACCAAGAAAAAGAAACATCAGGAATGACACTTTAAAAAGAGACACCCAGATTTGCTCCTCCTAGGACCAGTGGAAACAAGTCCCAGGAAGAATCTGAGGCCTCCATGCCACTTCTAGAGCCTGTAAAGGATGGAGACAAGCAAACCACCCAGGTCACCCCGGACTTGTGCTTCTTCCAGAATAAGCCAGTGAGCTCTCCAGCAGGTTAACTACCTTGCTGTGACGGCAGGTGTATGGGGTAATTACTGATGAGGCATGGGATGGTGGTTGCAGACAATATCCTTACTCTGACACTAAACTCTCTGGGTCTTTAAAATATGCTGGATTGGGTATCCCCAGGAAGACAACAATCAAGGTAGGAGGGACAAAGCCACGACCCAAAGTCAAGAAACCCCACCACAACTGCTATGCCAGGAAAGACACTCTGCTTGACTTGACCTGTTCGAATGGCTGCTCTCTGGGTCTGCTCCCAACGAGAAGGTCTTCACTGTGACTTTATGTGCCACCCCAGGCATGTGCCCCACAGGGTCACAGGGCCTTCCTCCTGCCACACACATGGCTCAGAGGAAGTGGTCAGCAGTTCTCTCTCCTCTCAGTACGTTTATGGGCCTACTCCTTCTACTAGTTTAGTCAGAACTCGCCAACAAGAACTGCCCTCAAGCCAGCAAAGGCCTTTTCCAAAATCTTTAGCCGAGTCCCTTCGTTTTGCCTCTATAGTTTACTGGTTTGGTAAAGGACACAACACTTAGAGGAAATACACAATCTTATTTCTGAGGAAACTCTCCTAGTGATGAGATCACAGGAAGTGCACATAAGATGTAATTCTATAGAATATCTGCTGTGACTATCACTTGACCTGGGACTTCTGTGAATGCACAACCTCTGGGAAGCTGTGCCTGTCACATTCCCCTCTCTGCTGAGACAGCCTCCCATGCCCTCTCCAGGAGTTCTCTGACAAGCCCCCGGGAACCTGCCTGCCACACCCTTACCTGCAGAAGGCCCCTATGTTCTCCACCAGGTAGCACTGGCCGCCATTGTGACAGTAACTTGGGAAGAGGTCGCACACTGACCGGCAGGAGCCGTTATGTCGCACAAAGCCACTGCGGCACTCAGTGACATTCTCGCTTGGGGCCAGGTCCCTGCCTGGCTCTCTTGGGCGGGGCCTGAGGGCGATGCTGCTGCCGGGGACCATCCCCAGAGTATGCTGTGGAGGGACAGCATGCCACCGACCGGTGGGCTGGCCTGTCCCGGGCCCCAGACCAGGTTTTTCAGTGGGCACTAGAAGGTCATTTTCATTTTCATCTTCCAGGTCTCTGCCTCCTGCTGCGTCCTTGTCATCCTCCTCTTCCTCCTCTTCTTCATCCAAGTCATCATAGAAGGATGTGGTAGGGTAGAAATCAGATTCATCAAAGGGGGTGAAGTCATCGTATAAGTCAAGCAGGCTCCAGGAAGGGGTCTCTTCCCCAGGATCAGGGTGGTGCTCTGAGGTACCTGGAGACCCAGGGAAGCTCCCCAGGTCGGCGCCACGGCCCTCACCATCCAATCCTTCGAAGTAGTCGATGTCAATTATATCTGACGCCGTGTGGGGCTCTAGTGTGCCCTGAAAGGGGTACGTGGGCTCTGGCCCATGAGGGTCAGGTGTGCTGCCTCCCAGGTTCAGCCAAACCTCCAAGGGGCTCTCCTTGGGGAGTTCAGGGTCTGGGCTCAGCTTGTCGCCAGGAGTGGGGGAGAGTGGCCCGTTGGCCTCTGTAGCCTCGGGGGTGGCGGGGGGCGTCGATGACTGCCCGAGGGCCTCGTCGGGAGCCGGGAGCGTGGCTGGAAGGGCCTGGGTGTCGCCGCTGCCCGCCTCTGCCGTCACTCCGCCCAGGCCTGGGTTGTCCGCCTCCAGCCAGGTTGTGTCTGTCACCGCCGCCGATGCCTCCAGAGCCTCCTCTGGCCCGACCCCAGGGCCCACCACCGCATGCTCGCCGCCGGGCGCAGTCCGAGAGGTCTCATCTTCCCCAGCTGCTGGTGGGCCGGCCTTCTCCCGCGTGTCGTTAGCACGCGGCTCCCATGCCAGGACTCTCTTCACCTGCCTGTCTGCCTCGACGGCTCTGCCCGCCTCACGCACTGTGGGAGGGAGGGAGAGGGGCCTGGCGTCAGGGCAGCGGCCGTGGTAGGGCCTTGGGCTGCGCCCCGCCCCGCCGCGGCTGCTCTCCCAGACCCCCGCCAGCCCTAAGCCTCAGCTTCAAGATTTCCCAAGGCCACGCCCCATCGTTAAGTCCCGCCCCGAGCCCGCCCCATAAGCCAGGGAACACACCCAGCCAAACGTTTCCTCGCTCAGGCCCCGCCCCCAAGCGTAAGGCCCCGCCCCCTACACCACCCGCAGTCTAACCAGGGAGGCCCCCGACTCCAGCTCCTGGCATAAATCTTACCCTCGGGGCTCCATTCCACCTCTAGGCCCCGCCCAGGAGTCGCACCCTTAGGGCCCCGCCCCGAACTCTCATCCTCTTGCCCCCCCATCACCTCCAGGTCCCGCCCCGAAGTCTCACCCTCAGGCTCCGCCCACCAGACCCCTTCCCCAGCCAACACCTGGGTCCGCACACCAGAGTAGGGGCCGCCACCCACCACTCGGCCTCCCCCAAGTCTCCCATCTCGTCGTGCGCCCCTTCCCCCGCCCGGGCTGCAGGCAAGGCGCTGCCCCGCCCCCTTGCCACAGCTGGCGGACTCCGCCTGTACCCGAAGCCAGTGGGACCCTGACTCAGGGTGGGGCGCGAGAGCTGCTGGGGTCCCGGTCGCCGTCGGTACCTACCCGGTGCGGCCCCAGTGGCGAGGACCAGCGTGGCCCCCAGAAGCAGCAGCAGCGGCGGCGGCCCCCGACCCGGGACCCCGCCCTCGGCTCGACCCATGGCGCGGCGTCCCGACCGCTGTCCGCGGTCTGCCCGGCTGGCTGCGCCCTCGGCTCGCCGGCCGCCGCGCCTCCCGCCGGTGCTGCGGGCGTATCAGCCCACGATGGGCAACGGGAGAAGCCGCATGCCGCCGCCGCCGTCCGCCGCTGTCCCCGGCGCGCCGCGCCTCCCCGCCTCCCTCGCCGCGGCCGCCGCGCTCTGCGCCGCCCCCACCCCGCCCGCCCCGCCGCACGTAGCTCTGACGCTTGCCCTGCTCAGTCCGCCTGCCAGGGGGACAGACAGACCCCCGGCTCCGGAAGCGGAGACAAACGGACGTTGGGTAGCGCGGGTGCAGGCGCACAGCGCCGCAGGTGGCGTTAGCTGCCAGGTGCACTGGCGGGAGACCTGCGGGGCGGGGCCACCAGTGGAGGGCTGGCACGGGGCCCCCACCCGCGAGGAACCCACCCGCCAAGCGACAAGCAAGGAGGCGGGGACGCAGACACCCGCAGGCTCCGGGCGGGGCTCGGAAGGGCCGCAGGGGGCGGAAGCCCGATCCCGCGGTGTGGCAGTGAGCCAAACCCGGGGGGCACGGAGCCTCTCGGATTTCTGCGCCAACCCTGTGTTCGGGGCGGAGAAGGGTCTCCGGGAGGTCTCCGAGTCCCCACGAGGGAGGGACGGTCGCTGACAGCGCCAGGCAAGGGGGCGAAGTGGACCTCCCAGGTCCTAATCGGATCAGACCTAATCCGTCTGCAGCCAAAGCCCCCGACCTTGCACAGCCAGGCTGGCCGGAACGCATCCCGGGGGCAGGGGGCAAGACCTTCCTGGAACTGTGGCTACAATGCCTTCCCTCTCGCCTCCGCAGGGCAGCCTGGGGAGCGGCCTTTAATGCCGGTTCCTTCCTCCCTCTCCAGGATACATCCCCCCCACCCCGCCCATGTGTCCCGGGCCACCAAAGCTCAGGTTGGTGGGTAGTCGCTAGCGGCTTAGATCACAGCCTGGGGACACGCGGACGCCAGGCCACCGTCTGTGTGCCCTGTCCAAAGCTCACTCTGCCGTCCAAAACCACTCATCTCTGGATCCCTGCTTGCTGGGGAGTCACAGCCTAGTCACCTAATTTGTCCACCAAACCGACTGTCTGCCTCTTGATCTAGTAACCCAAATGATATCTGGGGTTACTGCTCGAGATGTGGCAACTCTGGTATTTGAGAAACTCTCATTTCTGTCACTAGGGAATCACTTAAGTGACCAAGATAGAGATTCTCCTAATCTCTTTCTAGTACATGTCTCTGGATGGGGTTGCCTTGATTCAAAGTTCGTTTCTCTCACTGGAACTAGATCTGCTGCAGTCTACTTGCTTGTCCTGGTTGTTCCCTCCTCTCCAGGTCTGCTGGGCAAACTCAACCCAGAAAGCTCAGTTCCTATCACCTTTCCATCATCCCTGACGCCTTCTTAGCCTGACCCAAGTAGTTAGACACGTTGGCCCTGATGTCATTGTCTACAGCAATTCTCTATTGGACCACAAGACACTTGAGTGTACAGCTCCTCGTGCAGAGGGAGGCTCCCTAAGGTGGGGAGGAGGCATAAATGAATGAATGGCAACCATCGTACTCCCACCCCAGAACCGTGGGTCTGGAGCTTCCTGCAAAGTGGCTGACTTGCTGAGGCTCTTTCCATGGCTTCATGTTGCCACTGGGAGAGTAAATACCAGTTTGAAATACAACCTTTTCTAAGCAGAGGGCCAGGCAGGACTTTGCACTTGCCTGTTGCCAGAGGCACTAATGCACCCTCCAACACCATCTCTGCTTTCCTGTAGCTTTTTTTCTTTTGGCCTTATGTACAATTCTCTGTGTTGCTCTTCTCTGTGTCTCCTTGACTCTTGGGTGATGGCTGTCAGAGTGGAGGATCTTGGTGTACATGCCTACCTCCTCCTTCCTGAGGCCAGTCTTTGTGGGAAGGAAGCCTCACATATGGGTCCTTTGATGCCTAGAGCATGACAACCACTCCTGTGTTTTTCACAAGAAAGGTCTGGATGGGGGCCCTTTTCCCATCCCTCTGTTAAAGCTCTACTTACCCCAGTTTATTAGCTCATTTTAATATACTTTGTGAAATATTTAAGTATATCCTTTTACATTCAATTTTTGAATTAAGTAAAACAAGCACATGGTATAAAATAAAGTTAAAATATGAACTATCTCCTTCCTCAATGACCATCTTCCCTTCCCTGGAGACAGATTCTGTTACTACTTTCTTCATTTGGGGATTTTAAACTCAACTGTTGCCATTCAGTTTCATTCTGATCCTCCCTAGCAGATCTCACCACCAGTTTCAGAACCGAGCACAGCACACCTGGTTAGGTGACACCTCCACAAGACAGACAGCAGAAGCTCATCAAGGAAGTGGAGTGTGACTGCAACAGCAGGATTTGGCATCAGATCTGTGTGACGTTGGGAGAGTCAGTATCCTGTCTCATGTGTGAAAGTGGTAATAACCATACAGTATCAAATGAATGTGATATATATATTTTTTTCTGAGCACAAGGGCTACTAGGGTAGGCATAGAAACTGGAGTGAAAGGGAAATTGACCTCTCTCTAGAGCTTACACCCATGTCCCCACATTCAAGTCTCATGCATTTGGGCATCAGGGATGCTTTGAGGCAATGGCTTCTGCATGCCTCTGAAGTTCCCACTGGGTTTGGCAGTACCAAGGCAGGCACAAGGCCCATTGCCATGGCTACAGCCTGCCGCCCTGTGCATAGAAAGCCACCAACTTTGCCAGGGGGCTGCTGTCCAGGGCATAGCTGCTCCTGTTGCCGTCGCTGGGGGCATACTTCAGTCTGAACAGGAAGTAGCACAGTTCCTGGCTTTAAGTCCTCAGTAGTAACCACTACCATTTTCCTGTTTTCTTTTTTTTGGGGGGTATGCGAGCCTCTCACTGTTGTGGCCTCTCCCATTGCGGACGCACTGGCTCAGCAGCCATGGCTCACGGGCCCAGCCGCTCCATGGCACGTGGGATCTTCCCGGACCGGGGCATGAACCCATGTCCCCTGCATCGGCAGGCAGACTCTCAACCACCGCGCCACCAGGGAAGCCCCATTTGCCTGAGTTTTTAGTTTTCTTAGTGCTCTAATTTGTCTTATTCTGCACAACCATACTATTAATGTTTTACTGGTCATTTTACACACTTGCAAATGGACGCTGAGATCATGCTAATGAAGTGGTAAGGCTAGGATTTGAACTAAGATCTTAATTTCAAATCTTTTCATTTTAATATGGAGGCTTTTCATTCTTGCTTCTTGATTTCAGAAGAGGAATCAGGATGCAGAGGTAGGGCCTCACTTGGCTGAATGGAAGCCCAGCCTCTCGCCCTGCCCACCACTTCCACCTGGGTGTTTAAAAGTTAATGCTGTGTTCTCTTAACAGAGTACAACACAGCAGTCCAGACTTACATTCTGTATCAGTCAGAAAGGGACATCTAGCATGGCTTCTCTCCTGCCAGTGTGCTGCATAGACACCTGGTTCTGGGCTGCAGGGCAGTCAGCTCTGCGACATTTTTGCTGATGGGCTGCTGGGAATGGTCCTTCTTGCACCTTTACCAGAAGAAGGGAAGAGCCAAGGGGTGGGGGCCTGAGTTCTTTGTGCTGACCACCACCTCCTCTCTCTGCAAGTTCTGGATTCTCAACTTGCACAAGTGCTCTCATCTTAGAAAAAGACATTACAACCTGGAGGCGGTCATCTTGTTTGGGGAGTGGGTCTGCTACAAAATTGGCAAGTCCCCTGAACTTCATTACCCCAAAGCCAAGTCAGCTGGGAGAAAGCCACACAGCCTCAGACATGGAGCAACCAGGCTTGTCTTCTTGCAGAAAAGTCCTGCTGCCTCAGCAGGCAACCTAAGTGCTTCTCGGGAACCCCACAGTTAACACAGAATAGGCAGACTGGAACAAGGAATGCCACAGTCAATTTGGATGGCCGTGGGAAATCCATTAGTGTCAGGGCCAAACCAGCCAAAGAAATCAAGAGCCCCGCCCACTTCCTAAACCCTTCAGGACCACCTGATAGTGAGGGAAGACAGCCGCAGAACCAGAGTGGGAGGTGTTTTCCTTCGTGTCACAGCTGTTTGACAGTAGTGGTGACTGTACTGTATTCAGGCATGGTGATTTTGCTGAGGCCTGCAAAGGCTGTACCCTAGGGGTAGGTGGTGGTGTAAGGTGGCTGCCAGAAATCAGTCACCTGGCTGCTCCCTATGCATTTGGAGGGGCCTGGAAAGGCCTCTGGGGGCAGTAAGGAGTAAAGATGGCTCCAGTTCTACAGGGCACGCCAGGAGCAAGACAGGGGACAAGACAAGGCTCTCTTCTGCTGGGGTCCCATGAGAGCTGGAATAGGGATGGGTGGTCCAAGAGAGAAGTAGTTATAATTAATTTTGGAAACTTTGTCTAGGTTGATTTATAGAACTCTCTCCTTCTACCCTTTTAGTCACCCTTTGGGTATGGCAGTCCTGTCTCAGCTCTGTATTAAGGAGTTCAGGATCAAAGATGCTTCCTAATGACAAGAGTAGTGGCAGGGCTAAAGCGAGCCACAGGGAAATGAAGTTCAGGGGAGCTGTTCACAAGGAGGTCCAACGTCAAGCGTCCTGGGCTTGAAGGCAGGCAGCATTTCCTTCAAGAATGTATCTTTCCATCTCCTTCTGAAAGATGACTTCAGTGGAGATAATCCATTAACAGGGGATCAAGGTGCTTTCACGTTATTCCCAGGAAGAAGTCCCCCTTCAACAATAGTGGAGCAACTGAATAACAGCTATGCTCTTGGAACTGTAGAAAGCAGGAGCTTTATAATAAAAATCACAGGCAGAGGTTTGCAGAAAGAACAGGGGTTAGTTGGCATTGGATACATTGGGTATCCAGATGAAAGAGTTCTCTGATTATTCAGATGGAGGTTTTCAGGAATGAAAGTCAACCCTCAGGTTACCAAACCTTGCAGGACAGAAATCATGGAAGAACATCCAATTCACAGACTAATATACACTGTCCCCCAGAAAACAACTGATTAGGCTGTTCCTTTTACTTCATGAACACTTGGCACTATCTAAACTATTTATGGTCTGGTATCCTCCAGACCATACACCTTATCCCCCATTTTTCTACAAAAATGTAAGCGGTCTGGAGTACAGGGGCCTTGCCTTACCTTATTCATAATAATGACTGCATCCAAGTTTTAGTGCCTGCCACACAGTAGGCTCTCAAATGTTTACTAGACTAACGGGCTCACAGAATGACTGTCAGGAACTGCAGAGAGCTTGCTCTACCATACAATCTTCTTAACCAGTAGTTCTCAAAGAGTGGTCCCATGACTAGCTGCATCAGGATCTCCTGGGCATCTGTTAAAAAGGCAGAATTTCAGAACATACCCCAAACGTGCTGAATCAGAAGCTTTGAGGATAGGGCCCAGAAGCTGTATGTTAAACTCGCAGGTGATCCTGACCTGCACTGAAGTTGGAAAACTGCTGTTCTTAATCGCATTTGGGGGAATCATTCCACAGGAAGGATCTGAGGAACCTGTGGAAACCTGGTTAATTGTACACGTCTTGGTTTGCTCTAAAAAGAATTCACACTCAGGTTTAAAAACCAGTCTTCAGACTGAATCAAGGATTAACTTTCCTCAACCCTGAGGGAAATGTAGGAGTCCTGTGAGACCCAGCTGGCTCTAGCACTCTCTTCTAGAGGGAAGAGTCGAACAGGTCAGAAAGCACAGCACAATCGGGTGACACACTTCCGTGCAGAGCCAAGTGTTCACCTCCTGGTAGACACAGAATCCGCTTCTTTTGCTCCACTGGGTTCACAAGCATCTTGAAAGCACTGGTTTCCGTTTTCTGCACAGGGCGTGCACCTGTGGGTGCTCAAAGGCTGTCCATGAGAGCGTATCAAAGTTCACAGAATCATCTGCCCTCAATGCCGGCCTCCAACTTGAGGCTGTCTAAACTGCAACCTGACAAACATTCTCTACTGCACCAAGCAGAACTACTCCTCTCTTGGAGGTGCCAGGATGTTGGCCACCCTTCCTGGATAACTTCTACTCATCTTTCTCCACTTAGACCATGGAAATAAAAAGTGGGCAAGGCACATCAACCATATGTTCCTTAAGCCTCATGAAGGTGAGAAGGTGGTCAGTCGGTCAGGAAACCCGCACCACTGAACATTAATTGATGACCAAGACCAGGTGAGGCTGAGTATTTAGACTCTTCTTGGGACACATGAAGAAACTGGTACATGAACGCAGAGAATGGGACTAGAATCCAGAAATGATGTTCCATTTATTCACTGAAAAAGAGGGAGATTAAGCCTTCTTGATGAACTTCTTCCAATCTCCCAAAACTCCCTCTCTTCACTTTTCCAAAATAACACATTGAGAAACATGTTTGTACAAAAACCACATATTATTCCCCCCTCACAAAATCGGGTGGCTGTATTACAGGAATGAAACCAGATCAGACATAAAAAGTCACCACTTATACTGAAACATAACAGTGTAAGAATTCAGGTATTCTGTAGATTACCAGCATAGTAAAAATACTTCCACCTGGATCTTTTAAATTTGAAAGTGATCACATTAAAGACCTGAGGTTACAAGAGACCACAGTATGAACCAGAATTCCATTTTCTTTCTAAGACCTCAGTGGAAAAGGTAAGTATTTGGAATGAATTTCCTTTGGGAAAGACTGGTGTGAAAATAAAACCCTGGCCATTGTCAAAAGGCACGGGGGTCTTTCTGAAGTCAAAAGCAATGGAATTAAACTCCAGTAGGAACAAGCTCATTTCCACTCCAAGAGTCCAGAATAAACTCAAAAAAGGAACAAGGTCTCCTTGGTTCCAGTACTCTGATGGTGACCAGGGCCACCTGGTTAGAGGTAACACCTGAGGGTTTGAAAGGCAAATCTTAACTGTGGTTTAATTTTTTCCCTTTTTTTTTTTGCTTTCTGACATTAAGGAAGAAAGTTCTAGGGTGTTTTATAAACACCTTCCCACACCCTCACATATGTAAAGCTTTATAGAATATATAGAAAAGGTATCCAAAAGATGTTCCACTTTGCATTCTAAATGAAACTGCCACTTGAAACTGTGAAGAAGCCAGGTGTTTTGGAAATCAAGCTCTACTCAAAACACCCTTTCCCCACCCATGGAAAGACAGGGGAGGGAAGAAGGACAAGAAGAGAACACCAAGAACTCTTTAAGTCACTCATCAGCAGGGGTAGAAATGGGCTCATATTAAGGCATTTTTGTGGCTCTTCCTCTGGAATGGTATTCCACTCTCCTAGCCCGAGAACCTCACCCTCAAAGCATGATGCTCTGATTGCCAAGTGAGCTCCTTGGTACCCACAGCATCTCCTTGACAACCCTGTGATAGATGGAATGTGAGATCTCAGACAGGGAAGGGAGAAGGGATGAGAGGCTGTTGATCCTGCCCCACTTCTCCAATCCCACCCCAAACCTAAAGTACCGCTTCACTAAATCCTTCACCCTGGCTACTGCAAGAGGTAGTTTGGGGACTTGTACCCCCAGCCAACCTAATCAAGTTCCATGAGCTAAAATGTTTATCAGCACTATCTACTTACTCTTTTTTTTTTTAAGGTTTTTTTTTTTTAAAGAGGGAGAAAAAAAGAATGCATACAAAGCAGTGAATAGTGGGCTACATTCATTGGGTGGCCGTTGCCCTAGACGCCCAAAACTTTCCTGGCTAGTCTAGGAAACTAAGGAATGCCTCCCAAATGCAGCCCTCAAAGCTCACACTGCCCTCAGAAGAACAAGCCCCCCACCCCGCCCCCGGAATCTAACAAACCATCTGCATAGAAAACCAGAACCAGTGGGCCTGGGGAAGAAGTGGATCTGTTCTAATGCTTGTGCTCTCCCTTACCAGGGACTAAAGGGGGATGTTCTGCCAGGCAGGCTGGAGGTTCTCACAGTCCTCACTAGGGATGAAGTCAGTGGGATCCCTTTCCCCATCTCTTTTAATTCTGGTGCGTCCATGTGTGGCAAAAGTCTCATGAACCTTCACCATCAGCACCATTCTTAGCTCAGATAAGCAGAAATAAGGTCACTTATAATGCCTTAAGGTTTATCCCTTCTGGCTATCCCCTCTGCCCATCATTATTTTTTGGTTCCTATTAACTTAGGATGCTCTCCTTTAAAGCAATAATGACCCATCCCCCCCAAAGAAAGAAAAAGATAATGATTATAAAGCATTATCCATAAAAGCATAAGACAAAGCAAAAAAACTGCAGGAGAGCAAAAATGACAGACATAGAAACACTACTGTTGATAGGACCTGCAGATAAACTGTCAGCATACCCCATACCAGGACAGGGAGACACTGGGTATTTTTAGGATGACCAGGGCACACTGTCACCACAGGCTTCCCCCTGAGTGTTGGAGGAGGACCTAACACAAGACATGTCAGAGCACGGACAGGGGTGGCAAGAGAAATGGGGAAATAAGGGATGTGTGCTTGGGGCTGCAAGAATAAAAATCCTGAAAGAAACCCAAGGAAGCTGAGTAACACAAGTCCTGTCATCCCCACTCCAGCTGGTGGCGCTGGGCGTGGACGTCCCCTGCATCTTCCAGGCTAGGGCGCAGCCGAGGCTGGTGGGCCTGGAGCGGGAGGCGGAGGGACTCCATCTGTAGGTGGTGGAGGAGGTGGCTGCTGCTGCGGCGGAGGGGGATCTGCAAACACATCCAGAAGTTAACTCATCATTGCTGGAAACACAGGGGCTCAGGGAAGAGCCCATTTAGAGAAAAATGACTTAAGAAGGTTTCTTTATCGCCTGTGAGGCACTGCTGCCGCTGCGATCTACGTGGCGCAGGTCCATCTGGACCTCCAGGTCACTGCTCATGTTGCTTCCCCTGACCCATGAGGTTGGGGGAGTGGGGAGGTGTCTGAACCTGCCCCAATCTCCTTCAAGGCCCACCCCTTCCAAGAATCACTCCAGACCTTTTCAAAACTTAATTATATTTTGATTTTATTGTATTTTAATGGTTCTCACTGCTAATTTTATTTCTTCAGTTAAATGATAAGCTCCTTCCTGGGCAAGTTCTGTGTCTTCTTTTCTTTCTCATAGTGCCTAGCCTAGCTGGGCACAAAATAGATTATCAGAAACTTCTTGCTGATATTAACTATCTCCAGCAGGGCCAGACAGCTTCACTTGAGACAGCTGCTGACAAGTTGGACAGTCCTGGGAGGCCCCACAGCTCCTGAACTGCAGTCCTTGGATTTTTGGCCAAAACTAGGTCAGGTCCTGAAGGGAACAATTAGTATGAGTGTCTGGGGCTCTTTCCTGTTTCAATTTTAGCTGCTTTTCAAAGGAACCCCGGATATAATTTAATCCAGGGATTTTTTAAACTAGATTTTGCCGGAAATGAAAACATATGAAACAAATAATTAAACTGCAGCCTTCCTTACCAGTCAATTCACCCAACTTTCCCCCTAGGAGATTTCCACCAAACTGCTAAGGCTCTTCAAAGCATTTTGAAGCCCACTGATCTAATCCCTTGTGTCATCTTGCAGTGGAGGAAACCAGGGCCTGGAGACGGGAAGCGACTCGCCTGATGAGGCCTGCCCAGTGACCTGGAGCCAAGTCAGCGGTTCAGAATCCCTGAAATTCACTTGTGGCAGGAAGTGATCGGGAGCAAACCTTCCACATTCTCAAGGTGCTCCACTGAGGGCCCTTTAGGATGGAATCCTGTACACAAATCGCGGGTTACCAGCAGGACATGACCGTGGTAAAGACCAATGACATTATCTCTGCAAAGGGGATGGGCAAACTGGTCAAACCTCCTTATCAGCCAGCACATTTGTATACTGCCTGTAAGGCGGCAAGGCAAGGATTTTCTTGCCAAGGAAAAGAGGTACCCACTAGACTACAGCCTCTGATCACTGACTCAGAGATACCTTTTTCTATTGTTGTGATCCTATACTGACCCAGCTCAATTGCTGTCTTTCTTCTGTGCAGCTACTTTGTCCTTGGACCCTGTGGGTCCAAGGAGATGTACCTCTGTCGATAGTCCCTGCCTCCTGGCCCTAGGAAGTCTCCCAGAGAACTACAGTGAACTCAAGTCACTTCACAGCCTCGCGTAACTTATGGTAAACCCTATACTACTATCCACTTGTTCATTTCGTATTTTCCCAACTAAAGCTCCTGGAGGCCAGGAATTCCTATACATCCTAGCTGTGTTGTGAACAGAAGCTAACTCCTCCTCACATACGTGACTTCTAAATGGACCTGGGATCACAGATGTGGCTGGGAACATGGCCACTATCGGCTGCATTTTGGGATCATTACTCCTGCTCTACAGGAGTAAAGAGCAGGCCAAGCTCTGATGCAGTCCTCTGGAGGCCAGGGTTGGAGTAGAACAAGGGCCCCATGGCAGAAATGAGCTAGCTGGCTTTGCACATACCACCAGGCAGACATCGTTCAGCAGCATCTGTGCCTTCTCCATGGAGCCTGCTAAGACCTCAAATTCCTTCTCAACACAGCCCTGAATACTCCTTCCTTAGTCTAAGCAGCCACTACAAATATATCAAAATGGCTACAAGAAACTTACTTGTTATTCCTGCCCTAAACCAGATCCTATTCTTTTTTTTTTTTTTTTTTGCGGTACACGGGCCTCTCACTGTTGTGGCCTCTCCCGTTGTGGAGCACAGGCTCCGGACGCGCAGGCTCAGCGGCCATGGCTCACGGGCCCAGCTGCTCCGCGGCATGTGGGATCTTCCCAGACCGGGGCACGAACCCATGTCCCCTGCACCGGCAGGCGGACTCTCAACCACTGTGCCACCAGGGAAGCCCCTATCCTTTTCTTTACACCTGCCACTTTTAAACCCTGAATCCATAAAAGGCTCCTATAGGGAAAACAACTACCAGTAGCTCTGTATGTCTTCCAAGATTCAAATTACATAGGCTTAATCAGGAGTGGGCAAGGCATGCCCCTGGCCTCCTAACAGACCCTGGAGTCACGAGTGCATGTCACGAAGGCTATGTATGGCATAAGAGCCCGACTAACTGGAAGCACTTTGCACTCATCACCTGGGTACCTGTCCACCAGGGGTACTGAAGAGGAATGACTAAAAAAACAGTCTTTTGGAAACCACTCTCACAGGTCATACTGTCCATGGACCTGTCAAACCCCAGAGAGAACAAAAAGCCTGCCTCCCTGTGTATAGCCCTCCCTAAAAGACCCGGGGGTAATACATCTCCCACCTTGCTACTTACACATGCCGTTAGGTGCCGTGAGGGGTACCCGGGGTCCTAAGATGTTTCCTGGGATTGGAGGCATACCAGGAGGGGTAGGGCCACTCCCAGGGGGGTGGATGTTGGCTGCAACGGTGGACATCATGCGGCCTGGCATGGGCTGCCCAGACATCATGGAACCTGGACCTGGTATCTGACCTGTGGAGGGAAATTTAAAGTACTGAGGTAAATGTACTAGGAAAAAAAGGAATCAACTCACTGCCCGAGACTGCTAAATACAGACAAATACCTAACCCTCCAAAACAATTAGAAAGATCAACAGAGCAATAATCTGTAATAATCTCTCTGTCCAGCTTTTAATTTGGGGTGGGGTGGGGGGACAGAGGGATAATGGGGCAGATCGGTGAAGTGAATGATTACCCCAAACCCTGCTATAGGTAGACAGTAGCTGTAAGAAACAGTTACCAAACATCCTTAAAAGAAAGCATTAATTCTGGTTAGTTTGGGTGAACAATGGATTGTCCAATATCTTCCTGAGGACACAAAATGCCAAGCAAAGACCACAGGGAGTGGAAAGAAGGACTTTAACAGCAAGTCAGCGCACAGTCCAAGGACTGAAGCTCAGTCCAGATTGAGCTTCATGCACAGGCTATGTGGGAATGTGTATGCCTGAAAGGGTATTGATCAATACTGTGAAATCACAATTAAAAAGGGATTCTAATTGGAATCCTCAAGTCCTGTTCACAAAAAAATCTCTCCCTCTCTCCCCAACCAGGAAGAACTGGCTCTGGAGAACCATGGTGGGGGAGACATACGGGAAACAGGCAACTCCTTCACCTCTTCCTCTTGCTTTGATGTGCACAATGGGAGACACTAGACATAAGGACCATGAAACACCTCCTGCATTCAGTTTCACACTGAGTCTTTAGAACTTTCAGCAAACTTTTTCTGTAGAGCCAGACAGTAAGTATTTGGACTTGGCAGGCCATATGGCCTCTGTCACAACTATTTAACTTTGCTACTGTAGTATGAAGGCAGTCAGACAATGTGTAACAAATAGGTTACCGAAACATCTTTGTTTATGGACTCTGAAATGTGAATTTCACATAATTTTCATGTGACATAAACATTCTTTCAAGTTTTCCCCAACCACTTAAACTGTAAAAACCATTCTTAGCCTATGGCCCCTACAAAAACAGGAGATAGGCCAGATTTGGTTGCAGTTAGCCAAACCTCCCTTAGATATGGTGGTGGATATGTATTAATTCTTCAACTCAGCGGTCTGGCTCCTGGGCTTGGCTTTAAAGAGCCACAAACAAAGGAGAATTGTTTAATGGGCACAAACCAAGGCTGAAGCTATATATAAGGACAAATCATAATCTCTACAGAATAAGGAAAGAGAATCTATTGTAGTTTTTTCTTTCTTTCGTTTTTTAATCTAGGGACATTAGCACACCTATGTAAGGTCAACTATATGAAACTGAACACAGGCTTCTCTAGGCATAGTCCTGAGACAGCTGGAAATAAGAACGCTTGAGGTTCAAGCTTGGAAGATGGGACTACCAGACAGCTAACTGGCAACTAAAATATATAGAGCAGTACTGGAGATAACTCAAGGGAAGAATTCTCTGTCAGTGCTTAGAAAAAGGCCTGTCTTAAGACAGACACACAAAGCTTCAAGCCTCACACCATCCATTTCCAGTGTCTGTTCCATGAGCCAGGACTCAAAGAGCAGAGCTTTTCACTACAGGGTGTCAATGAAGAGAACCCCAGTGAGATACAAGATTCAGGAAGAGAAGTGGTCCACTGTCTTTGGGGGACTATTTTTTAAAAGCATAGGGAGGCATCAACCTTATGCCTCAGAATGAAAAGAACAGCAAATTTTGGGTCCTCTGGCCCACCTTCCTGTGCTCTATAATGCAATCATGCAAAAGTACAGCAGAGGAGCCCCAGAGGCCCATCTGCTGGAGGACAACTTGATCAAATCACCTCAGAGAAAGCAAGAGCAGGTGCTGGGCTGAGACTACCACTACTACTACACCACTGAACTTCAGTAATTAAAGCTGGGTGCCTGTGCCACAGTGCTAGGACAGATTTAGGCTGTGCTGAAGAGTCTATCCACGTAGGGAATGACACAAGAGATAAAAAAACAAATGCCAAGTATATTACAAGCCATACAAAGGATGAGTACACATGAAGGTGTGGCAGGCAAATCAAGGGAAAACTATGGAAGAAGCAAGTAAAAGAAAATAATACCTTCTGGTTAACCAAGAGCAACTTGTGAATGACTTGAGACTTTGGATAATGTGTATATAAAGTGAAGGAGGGGAATTAGGAACAGGATAACAGCAGACTATCCTAAGCACAAGGCCTAGCCTGAGTTACACAATCAGAACATAATATGAATATTGTTCCATTTATACGTAGCATCTTCATACTCGCCATCCCCTCTGAGGTAACTGCATCACCTTATTATCTATCACTTGCATTTCACCGAGGAGTAACAAGCTCAAAAGGTTATTAAAAAAAGTGCCCAGGCTACAGAGCCAAGTTGTCCACGGTTGGTTTGTCTGACATGAATCAAAGCAAAGGGGACCGGATGAGTCACACACACAGAATGGGGTGAGGGACTTCGCCCGGTAAGGCTACAGGGGACTGGGTGAAAGGTTCTGGAGAAATGAGGAACATGGGCCTGATTTTGTGTGATGGAAAGCTTTAAGAAGGGATGCAGAGGAGTCTGAGCCTAGAGCAGAGGAAGAGAGCTTTTGCAGAGAAGTAGGGGCTGCATGAGGGCAGGATAAGTAGATAAGAGTTGAGAACAGCACCCTACAGGCTTCCTGGGGATGGGTAAGAGAATGAGGAGGAGGGGTGAGTATGAAGCTGAGAAGGAGAAAGAATTCGGGTTTGGCACCTAACTGGCATGTGGAGTGTAGAGAATGGGGAAGGAATTTTGCTTTGGGAACAGGAGGTGTGGAATTGGCTGTCATTCCAGTGGAACACAGAGATGGGGTGAAGGGAAGATACAGAACTCTCAAAAGTTTTCAATGGGCAATAAGTAGCACACACAGAGCCTTATTATTCTAAGAATCAGGGTCTGTCCTCTGTAACTCTCCCAGTTTCCTTCCTACCAAACACCTGTGAGGCCATTACTAAACACAATGCTTTTTTTCCCCCACTCTCTGAGTCTCTACTAATGATTTTTTGATGGTATTCCAGGTGGTGAGACAAGGCAAGAGGAGATACTTTTGCTGTTGTTGGGGACAGGAGGCCTAGTATGAAGTCCAGACCTACAGAATCCCAACCTGGAGATGAAAGAACACTTTCAATGGACTTGCTGTGATGAATGGAAGCCATTCACTAGAACAGATAATACGGCCCGTGTTTATCAATGGGTGCAGATTCCCTCCTTCTACCCAGTTCAACCTGGACAAGAGGCCTTGAGCAAGTCAGGAAGAACATTTTGCCAGCCCGTCTCAGGTCTCTCTCTCCAGAAAACCAACAGCAGAACACTGAAGAATGCCTTTACAAAAAGGCCAGAAAGAGTACTGAGTAAGGGAGAAAGAAAGAAGGAAGAGCATAGACCAGGTGTGTGCTAAGTAATAAGACACGCAACTGTTCAGTCCTAACCAATGTCGTCCACAACAGTCTGACAGAGTTTTTATACTTTGATGTCTAGAGCAAGGTGTGGGTTGTCCAAACTCCTGGCTGACCAGTGAGCATCCCAGTCAGAAAGCCACCCAATACCATTCTCGACAGGGAAAGTGAAGATGAACGTGCCTGGAAGCTGAACAGTGCGATCTCACTTCTACTTCACGCCAACCCAGATGAGTGGTCTTGACAAGTCATTTAGGATGCCCGGAGCCTCAGTTTCCTGAGATTATTATAAAGAGTGATGCTAAATATCTGCTGTACTCTCTCTGTATGATCAGGGAAACTGTTTATTTCTTATGGTGCCTTATTATGTCACTGGCTCTGCCTTATGAGAGGCAGGGCAAATATTCTCATTTTATAGACAGTAAACAGAAGCTCAGAAAAGTTAAGAGACTTCTTTACGGTCACAGAACTTGTAAGAGGAATGAGATCCAAGTCTTCCGATTCTAAATCCAATTCTCTTTCTACCACACTATTCTGTGCTCAAATGAAACAGTTCCTATGAAAGGACTTAATATAACAGTCAGTATTTAAAAAAAAAATCTGAGATGTAAACTTTAATTCCAAACACCATGTTTTCTTCTTCACTATATCAACAATAAGGAAACTGCTCTGCTTCCTGCAATACATAATTTTATCAAATATACTTTCCAGTACCTTGCAGTGGGT
This sequence comes from Lagenorhynchus albirostris, assembly GCF_949774975.1. NCBI lineage: Eukaryota > Metazoa > Chordata > Mammalia > Artiodactyla > Delphinidae > Lagenorhynchus > Lagenorhynchus albirostris. Next base: position 40,322,774 of record NC_083104.1, on the reverse strand, counting down.
TGGATGGTGGCCCCAAACAGATAATGCACACGTTCTAATACCTGGAACCTGCAAATGTAACCATATTTGGAAAAAGCATCTTTGCAGATTTAAGTTAAGGACCTTAAGATCATCCTAGATTATTCTGGTGGGCCCTAAATCCAATGACAAGTGTTCTTATATGGGACACATGGAGGAAAAGACACAGAGGAGAAAGAAGGTAAAGATGGAGTAAAGAGAGATGTGGCCACAAGCCAAGGAATGCTACCAGACACCAGAAGCTGGAAGATGCAATGAACAGACTCTCCCCTAGAGCCCCTGGAGGGAACATGACCTTGCTCTAGCAGCTCCCAGAATTGTGAGACCTACATTTCTGTTGTTGTAAGTTACCACGTTTATGAAAGGGGAAAACAAAGACTGAGTAGCTCACCCAATGTCATAAAGTGTATAAATAAGGGAGCCCAGCTCTGACCTGGGTACTCTGGCTTCAGATCTGGTGTTTGCAATACAGTGCACTCTGAGGATGAAGGTCTGGAGGAAGGGGGCCCATCTGTCTTCCAGCAGACTATGTGATACAAACCCTGCTGCCAATAAAGTGATGGGTCAGGTATTCAACCCACACCTAGCTCCAGAAACAATCTGGCAAAGAGGAATCACTGGCACATGGACACAAGGTGATAACTACCAAAACACACTGGGATAAGCCTTGCAGGCTCGGCTGTCAGGCCCATCAGTGCTGTTTCCAAAGCTACCTGCTCAGCGGCAGTGGCCCATTTACCTATTTCCCTATATCTTTATGGCAACAAGCTGGGATAGAATAGCTTTAGGGTTTTCCAAGGCTATTTGCCCAACAGCTGGAAAAAACCTTTCCTTTCTCTTGCTGTAAATCCTGAAGCTTTCTGTAAAACAAAGTTCTTCTATCCTCCTGTCACAAACAGAGCCATAAAGCCACTGGGGTATGGGTATTTAAGGTATGAGAGGACAATGGCTCCTTGGGAAAGGTGGCAGCAAAAAGGAAGAACTAGAAGAAAAACCATTTACTTCCACTGTGGGACCTTGCACAGACAAACATTTCTCAGGAAAGCAAGAAGCACCAAGAGTGAGGCAATGCCCCTGTGCCATCCAAAGGTGCTGGTGTGCCTATGGCAGTGGATTTAGAGGACAAGGAGGGGACAGAATGTTGCTCTGAGTTGGGGCCTGTCACTTCCCAGGCAAAGATAGTTGTCTCATGGAATCCTTCAGGTTGTTAGGAAGGCTGAAGTAAGGGCCCAGTTTCAAGATAAGGAAACAAAATCTTAGAGAGGCTATGGAATTTGTTTGAAAGTCACAAGGAACAAGAGACTGAGCTGTCTGACCCTGAGGCTCATTCTCCTTTCCTTTACACCACCCTGCCTTAAAAGGGTATTTCTTTCCGTGGGAAAGCCGATTTCTCTTTTTTTAAAAAATAAATTTATTTATTTTGTTTTTGACTGTGTTGGGTCTTCGTTGCTGTGCATGGGCTTCCTCTAGTTGTGGCGAGCGGGGGCTACTCTTTGTTTGGTGCTTGGGCTTCTCATTGTGGTGGTTTCTCTTGTTGCTGTGCACGGGCTCAGTAGTTGTGGCTCGCGGGCTCTAGAGCGCAGGCTCAGCAGTTGTGGTGCATGGGCTCAGTTGCTCCACGGCATGTGGGATCTTCCTGGACCAGGGCTCGAACCCGTGTCCCCTGCACTGGCAGGTGGATTCTTAACCACTGCGCCACCAGGGAAACCCAACCCCTGTCCTTTTGAAATCTAAATGTCCTTGGGTTTTCTGGTTTCTGATATAGGTCTCACCACTTTTTTTTTTAATTTTTGGCTGTGTTGGGTCTTTGTTGCTGCACGCAGGCTTCCTCTAGTTGCGGCAAGCGGGGGCTACTCTTCATTGCGGTGCGCGGGCTTCTCATTGGGGTGGCTTCTCTTGTTGAGGAGCACGGGCTCTAGGCGCGCGGGCTTCAACAGTTGTGGCACGTGGGCTCAGTAGTTGTGGCACGTGCTTAGTTGCTCCGTGGCATGTGGGATCTTCCTGGACCAGGGCTTGAACCCATGTCCCCTGCATTGGCAGGCAGATTCTTAACCACTGTACCACCAGGGAAGCCCCTCACCACTTTTAAATGGATGACAATGTCTGAAGGCATTTCCATTAACTCTTTTTTTTTTTTTTCCATTAACTCTTAATAAACATGAAGAAGTCTGACCTACAGATACCTAAAATGAAGCGGAGCAGGCCTTACCAAACAAAATAAAGGGTGTGTATATGTAGTTTCCATTAAAAAAAAATTCAGGTGTTTCCTTTTCCAGTAGAGAGGAAGGTGAGAGATAAGAGAGATGTGGCTTCAGAACAGCAGTATCAAAGCATATACTGGTGGGAGTCTGACCTACATACAAGCTTTTTTTTTTTTTTTTTTTAAAACAGCAGGCATCTGAAGCCTGAAAAATGGAAAGGTTTGCTAAAATTAGGCTTTGCCTAGTGGAAAAATCCCTCACACTCTCAGGTTTATTAGATCTTATACTAAAGCGTTAACGGCCACCATGCCTAAAAGAATATTAAGGATTTTATTTTTATTCTTTGGGATGGGAGAGGCAGGTGGGTAAGGAACACAAAACTAGGAGAGGGAACCTATGAATTTACAAGCTTAAGCATACTTCATTGCTGTTTCTAACCATCCATGACACACTCTCTGGCTGAGTATCCCAGAGAACAGAAATAACAATCGGGGCCAAGCGAGGGGGAAGCCCAGGCTCCTCGGAGATTGCTCCTCCCGCAGCAGCTTCCGGGGGGCACAGACGCTCTTTGTTGAAGACTGTGCCCTCACTGTTCTCTCTGTAAGGATAACCTGCTACTCCGGAAAGTGGCACAGCAGCCTTGTTATCACATCATGCAAGCAGGACCAAAGGCACCGCAGATAATAAAGACTTGGCTGATGTGACGAGCTAGTCCTTTTCCCTCTTCAGTGTGGGGCTCCGAGTTGGGTGGAGAGGGGAGGCTGGGAAGTGATGAGTAGTTGTAATCCTTTCCTAAGTAGTATTTCCCACGGGGAGGGTTCTGTAAGTGGGTCTAACTTGTGGGCTTAAAAGTCAAGTGCCTAATGGCTTGCTTGAAATTTCCTTGAACAACCAATATTTTACTAACTGATGCAAAATATTCTAGTTTTATTATTAAAACGTCTAACATCCCTGAGTTCTCATCAAACCAGATCAATTCCTACTCTGATTTTTCTTAGGCACTTCTAAAAATTCTTATGTTATTAATGAGGAAACCATAAAGATATTTAAACCAACATGTTCTTTTCTCTCTGCTTTTCACACACAGAGACACATAACAAAGGCTTCCCCAATGCAGGTGGCTCACTCCAGATCCATGAGGCACTAATACTCAAGAGTGCCTCATTTACTATTTATTTTTAATGGAACTTTATTGGAGTATAATTGCTTCACAATACTGTGTTAGTTTCTGTTGTACAACAAAGCGAATCAGCCATATGCATACACGTGTCCCCATACCCCCTCCCTCTTGAGCCTCCCTCAACCACCGCTCTAGGTCATCGCAAAGCACCAAGCTGATCTCACTGTGCTACACTGTTGCTTCCCACCAGACAACTATTGTACATTCGGTAGTGTATATATGTTGATGCTACTCTCACTTCACCCCAGCTTCGCCCTTCCACCCCACGTCATCAAGTCCATTCTCTTTATCTACCTCTTTATTCCTGCCCTGCAACTAGGTTCAAAAGCCCAAGGGGAGGGCAGAGCTTACACTGCACTTACATACTAGATTTTTAGGTAATCTTCCTGTAAATACACCTGGCCCTCTGTTCCTCCGTATCCATGGGATCTGCATCCATGGATATAGAGGGATGACTGAATTCACTGTACAGTGCCATTTTATATAAGAGACTTGAGAATCCATGGATACTCATGCATCCCCCATTGGGGCTCCTGGAACCAATCCCTGGTGGATACTGAGAGATGACTGTAGGTGCCAAGGCCCCTGGAGGGTACCCCCTGCAGTCAGAAGTGTCCTCCTTGCTCACAATCAAGAACATCTCAGGACACAGCAGCCACTACCCAGGCCACTCTCCTTGGTTCCCCATGTGCTGTCATGAATACAATGGTCCAGGGTGTGGGCAAGGGATACCATGCATGTGCTCAAGAACTGATGGCTGTCATGACTATTCACCTTGTGCCATTTAGAATGGCGGTCTTACAGGAAGAACCAGTAAGCCTTTAATTTAGGAACCACTTCATGAAATCACTGTTTTTCAATTTAAATGAAAAGACGACATGTAGTGCTGTGTATTTTATGAAGAGCAACAAAACCTAAGGGTGGTATAAGGATGGCTATGGCCACCTCCAGTTTCCATTTGCCAACTTTATACTATAGATTCTTCCTTTGACTATCTGTTTGGTGGAAACAAATCAACTTGGGACACTTTATCACAGATAAGAACAAAACCTACAAAAAGCTGGAGCTCCCAAGTGAGTTAGGAGTAGGACCAAATAATAAAAGCCAAGGAGGAGAGACAGCAGCATACAGATGGTACTCTCTATACAAAAATTCTAAGCATTTGAATGAATTAAAGGGGTGGAGGGGAGGACTGCAGAGGTACAAACTAAATGGAATATGTACAGGTGTCAGTTTATACTAGCCCTGCTGGTGCCTGGGACCATACGTGTTTGACAGTCTGGCAGATTCACAACAATGAGCCATATTTTAATGGGCTCTACCACTAACTGATGGCCAGTTAAGTGGAGAAAGATTACATGTGATTTATCTACAAAATTATTTAAATTCTAAGAAGTCAGAGAGCTGGACAAATTCACCACTCAGTAATATATTTGTTTTGACTTTCTTCTCACCACTTCCCCAACCTTGCTGGCTTTCAGAGGCTGATTTTTCTCCTTCCTTCACACACCATAAATTCCGACCAAACACCAAAACCTAGCAAACTGACTTGGATAATTACCCTCAGCTCCTAACATAAACGTTGTGGCCCGCTAACTTTTCTAGAACCTAGGAAATATTAGTTGGAAGGACCATGCTCCCATTTATTAACTTACACCTGTGGCAAATAAGAGACTAAAGCTCTTCTCCACCTAAAACACTACAGACTCCCTCACTTGCTTTGATATATAAGGCCTCTTTAGCCAATTTCTAGAATATGGTGTACGAGACTCAGCTGTTACAATACAATCAGCCTTTTCTGAACTGTCAATATTAAGAAAGCTTTTAATTATTGGGTTCAATTTATTTTTCTTCATTTTACTTTCCAACACACCTGATTTTTACATTCAAACTCCAAAACAATCTCACAAAAGGGGCAACTATGAAAAATGATTACCTTGAGCTGCTGGAATTCTCATACACTGCTAGAGAGAATGTAAACTGGCATTATCATTTTGGCAAAATTTTGGCAGCATCAACTAATGTGAATACATGGATATCCTAAGACCCACTCTAGGGACATAACAAATTCCACCACTTAGGGGCGCACATAACAGAAATGTATACCTATGTCTCCAAAAGACATGTGCACATGCATGTTCACAGCAGGAGTTACTATTCGTAATAACTAAAATGGAAATGAATCAAATGTCCATCAACGGGAGAATGGATTAATAAATCATGGTAGAGCCCCACAGTAGACACGTACAACAAGAAGAAAGAACAGCAAGAGCGAAAGACACGTACAGCAAGAGTGAAAGAAGGCAAACAAACAAAAATCAGTACGTGATTCCATCCAGATAACATTCAAAACCAGCCCAGGGACTTCCCTGGTGGTGCAGTGGTTAAGAATCTGCCTGCCAATGCAGGGGACATGGGTTCGATCCCTGGTCCAGGAAGATCCCACATGCTGAGGAGCAACTAAGCCCGTGCACCACAACTACTGAGCCTGCACTCTAGACCCTGCGTGCCACAACTACTGAAGCCCTCACGCCCTACAGCCCGTGCGCCGCAACTACTGAGCCCACAAGCCACGACTACTGAAGCCCACGCACCTAGAGCGTGTGCTCTGCAACAAGGGAAGCCACTGCAATGAGAAGCCCGCGCACTGCAATGAAGAGTAGTTCCCACTTGCCGCAACTAGAGAAAGCCCACACGCAGCAACGAAGACCCAATGCAGCCCCCCGCCAGAAACCCCCCAAAAAACCCAGCCCAACTAGTCTATGATGTTAGACCTCGGGACACTTGTTACCCAAGGGCAGGGAGGAGACTGAGATGGGTATGAGGGGGCTTCTGGGTACCGGTTACACAGGTATATTCTCTTTGTTAAAAATCATCAAGCAAAATATTTATGGCTTGTGTATTTTTCCATATGTACACTACATTTCAATAAAAAATGTTTAAGAAAAGAGGGACTTCTCTGGAGGTCCAGTGATTAAGACTCCACGCTTCCACTGCAGGGGTGCGGGTTCAATCCCTGGTTGGGGGGACTAAAATCCCACACACAGCATGGCGTGGCCAAAAAAAAAGGGAGGGAGGGAAGGAGGAAGGGAGGGAGGGAGGGAGGAAGGAAGAATAGTTTTTTAAAATAGATTTTAAAAAACACTCTCATCATACACACAATGATCATTTTCTTTAAAATTCACTTAAGAAAAGCCTATTTCTGTGAGAAAGTAAAAAGAGAAACATAACCTATTTTTATTCTAAAGGCTATTTTATGAACCCTAGTTTTTTACCACTGTCTCCCTAAAAGAAGAGATGTATCTGAGTCTGCTCTAAACCCTCTTGGTTCTCCATCATGGAAGGTGGCATTGTGACATCATTTTGGAATAGAAGGAGCCCAGTATGAATCCTGGCTCCACCATGCAGCAAGGTGACATGGCCTTGGCATGCACCAGCTCTTCAACTGTAAAGGCAGGACAATGAGAAGTAAGCAAAAATACTGGGGGTGAAGGGCCTGGCATACAAACATCTGTTCTCACCAGGATGTAATTTAGAAAAAAAAGGAAGAAGGGTATCTTTTCTAAATGCAGATGGTGGAGCTCCTGAGAAGTTCTCTGTGAACAGTTACTGTGGATGATGATGCTTTAGCACCATTAAGAACCAAATACCAAGGAGCCACAGCGAACCCCCTCCTAAACATTTATCCCAAGAGTTTTAGGAATTAAAAATTTAAAATAACTGTTTCTGAAAAATCACTTTGTGATCATCACTCTGTTATGCATTCATAGCTTTTAACTTGGAAGAAAATTAGATCTCACAAGGAGGTTTTAAAATCCACTCAAGCAGACAGACAGGAAAACTGAGAAATAAAGTATCCTGTGTCATGAGCCTGGCAGACTTCTAAAACTATCTCCACAAATGTCATTTAGATCAAGTGGCAAGTGGGACGATGGTAGCAAATTCCACAACTGCAATTTAATAGTGTGTGTGTGTGTGCATGCATGTGTATGAAAATGAATGATTCCCAAAGTGAACCTAGCGCCATTTTTGGGTCAAGGCAATAAGAACTAATATCTAAACATGTTTGGGGTTGTAAATTAAAAATTCATGTTGGTAACACAAGTTGTCAGATCATAGTTTTTTCCGTCATGGCTTCCTCAGGCAAACATGCCTGGTTATTTCCATGAGATTTAGAAATTCTGTCATTTGAGGAAGTCAGGGCAACTGACATTAGTCATGTCGGGAATCTTCTCAGGGCTCCAAGGGTCTTTCTATTTTTTATTTTTTTAAATTTTTATTTATTTATTTATTTTTTGCGTGGGCCTCTCACTGCTGTGGCCTCTCCCGCTGCGGAGCACAGGCTCCGGACGCGCAGGCTCAGCAGCCATGGCTCACGGGCCCAGCCGCTCCGCGGCATGTGGGATCTTCCCGGACCGGGGCACGAACCTGTTTCCCCTGCATCGGCAGGCGGACTCTCAACCACTGCGCCACCAGGGAAGCCCGGGGTCTTTCTATTTTTATTTCAGCTCACCTCTACACGCCTGGCCAGAGAACATGCATACCTCCCCAGAAAGCACAAATTTTGGCTCTGGCAAGCACTTGACACATGGTTATAAAGTACCTATAAAAATCTTACAGGGGGCTTCCCTGGTGGCGCAGTGGTTGAGAGTCCGCCTGCCGATGCAGGGGGACACACGTTCGTGCCTCGGTCCGGGAAGATCCCACACACCGCGGAGCAGCTGGGCCTGTGAGCCATGGCCGCTGAGCCTGTGCGTCTGGAGCCTGTGCTCCGCAACGGGAGAGGCCACAACAGTGAGAGGCCCGCGTACCGCAAAAAAAAAATAAATAAATAAATAAAAAAATAAATTCATAATACTAAACACATACACACACAACAGAAAAAAAACCCTTATTGGTAACCTTTGGAGACTGTGTGTGTGTGTGGGTGACTTGGCAGAGGGGTTGAACTCATTATTAAATAATAAATAAATAAAGGGAATTTATTTATCCCTGATACATAAAGGGAAAGGATGAAGCATTTATCCAGCCTTTCCTGTAAGGATTGATTTTCAGGGCAACTAAATGATTGGTGAAGAAAAGCTTTTTAAATAAAAGAATCACTGCTAATAAATGTAAATATATTTATAAATATATAATAAATACATTTATTTACATAAATAAATAATAAACGCACATTTACATAAATAAATGCATAAATAAATAAATGCAGACAGAATAATAAATTTAGAAATCTTATCATTTTGTAACACTTGGTAAAATAAATGATCTAGGAAGCAACTCTCAATGGCAGGTAAAATCTTAAGTGAGTCTAATGGGGAACTCTGGAACACCAGAACCACTGACCAATCTGAACGCCACCAAGAAAGAACCAACATTACAGGAAAAATGCCTGCACCGCCAAAGTGAACTTGAACCTACTAAAATATCCAGCACCATCCTGTGGTTTATTTATGGGAGACGTGTGGGAGGGAGGAAAGGAGGGGGAAGGATATGTGAAATGACACCATGCACTTTGAGTGCATGATCGGGTACAGCCAAACACATGAATGGCATTTTAAAAAAGAAGAAAAAAAGGGAGGGTGAATTGTTAAAACGTTAAAATAGATTTAAGAGAACTATTAGCGAATTCAAACAAATGAAGCATTCAAAGACATTTAATTAATGTTATTAGGAATTATGGTTACTTTTGTTGGGTGTAATATAGTAGGTTATGTTAAAGAATAAGATTTCCATTGGTTAGAGATACGTTTTGAAGTCTCCCACACCAAAGCGAGGAGGAAGAGATAAAATGTTGATAATTCTGAAGCTGTGCAATAGGTATTTGAGGGATTATTATGCTATTCTCTCTACTACTGTCTATAGTAGAAGATTTCTATAACAAAAAGTTAAGAATGCCAGAAAGGTGATGATCGTTATCATAAGAGTTCATTGTGCTATTCTTTTTGTGTGTGTCTATCTTCGAGAATGTCTATAAATTAAAAAAAAAAATGTAGACAATCCAAGAATGAATTTTTAAGGATCTCTGGGATATATTGTCGACCCACCCAAGAAAAAGGCATAATGCCAAGAGGACCCTGGAAAGAGAACATGGCAGGCATTATGTGGTGATGGCTATAAAAGCAGATTCACTTGTGTGTAATATCCTAGATGACAATGGACATTCTGAACAGTTTTAGTCAGAAATCACCAACAGTGTGGTTTGCCCCCTCTGATGCTCTGTGCCACAGGGATGACCCCAGACTGAGTGGTGAGCAGAGCATTCCTCTCACCTGGCTGAGGTGGATGAGGCGGCGGCATCTGGTGGTGCATCAGAGGGTAGGGAGGGGGCTGCTGATGAGGCATCATGCCAGGGTGCCCTGCTGCTCCCAGTGGTGCCAGGCCAGGTCCCCCTGAGTGCTGGTGTGCCTGTTGAGGGTTCTGCCCATGCTGCTGCTGTTCCATTTGCTGTCGGGCTCGCAACTCAGCGTATTTCAGCTGTTCCATGTGGAAGTTCTGGCGTTCAGTAAGCAACTGCTGCCTCTGTTGTTCTAACTATTAAGAAAAGGAAGGGGAAGAGAAATGAAATCCGGAGAGTCTTTCACGATTGGATGCCAACACAGGATATCTACATGATGCCTAAGTTCCACATAGCTCATCACAGTTACATAGTCACCTCCTCTCCTGAAACAACCACAGTGAGAGAAAAGGCATTATTTCCTGAGTAGAATGAAGTCAAGTTCTTCTCTATGTTAAGTATAAGGCCTGCCTTTCCTTGGAACCTTCACCCAGTGGGGGGCTATTATACTCAGGACACTTGTAATTCCCTCTGTTTGGCGGGCCTTCAGATATTTAAAAAACTGTTTCCATGACTGCCTTACTCTTTCCCAGGTGAAACAAGCCTCTCCTGTCCTCTTAATAGTTCCTTAGATACTAGTATTTCAAGTCAAACCAACATTTCCAGGTGCTCTCTTCTGCATGTGATCCTTTTGGTTACTATTTTAGAATGTGACACCAGAGTTAAATCCTCTGGATGAGTGGACGTGGCCTTAGCTGCAAAGATACACATTTTCTATATGGAACTTTGGCAGTACCATTGTAAATCTTAGCTTCCAAGTACCCAAAATTATACTGGGTGACACTTTCACAGCATATTTTAGAAGCTTAAATAAAAATTTACATGAATCGTGGTTTGAAGAATATAAGCATTTCAATATTCAAGATAATCTTTCTGGGGGCTTCCCTGGTGGCGCAGTGGTTAAGAAAACGCCTGCCGATGAAGGAGACACGGGTTCTATCCCTGGCCTGGGAAGATCCCACATGCCACGGAGCAGCTAAGCCTGTGTGCCACAACTACTGAGCCTGTGCTCTAGAGCCTGCGAGCCACAACTACTGAGCCCGTGTGCCACATCTACTGAGCCTGCACTCTAGAGCCCGCGAGCCACAACTACTGAGCCCAAGTGCCACAACTACTGAAGTCCGCGTGCCTAGAGCCCGTGCTCCACAACAAGAGAAGCCACTGCAATGAGAAGCCCGTGCGCTGCAACTACAGAAAGCCTGTGTGCAGCAATGAAGACCCAACAGAGCCAAAAAATAAATAAATAAAAACAAATAAATTTATTTTAAAAAAAAGATAATCTTTCTGGGACCCAAATTAAAATACAGAGAAGTTAGGAAATTCAGAAGCCATATGCCTGACACTAGTGCAGAAAACGGAGCCCACCTTAAAAGCTATGAAAACTAACTTAACCCAGGGTTGACAGAGAAAATCACATTTAACAGGAATGGAAATAAAAATCCAGATTTCTAGTAGTATAAAGATCATACGGAGGGTTAATAGCACTACTGCTTTTCTATAATGTTCTATCTCACCATTTTTGACAGCAAGATTTTATTCACTGGGAGGCATTTCTACAGCAGCCACAACAGCTCTTGGGCACTTGAGATGTGGCTAATCTGAAATGAGATGTACTATAAATGTAAAATAGTCACTGAATTTTGAAGACTCAGAATGAAAAAAATAAAATTTTCATATTGATTACATGTTAAAATACCATTATATACATATACTGGATTAAATAAAACATCATTATAGGGACTTCCTTGGTGGTGCAGTGGTTGAGAAACCACCTGCCAATGCAGGAGTTACAGGTTCGAGCCCTGGTCTGGGAAGATCTCATATGCCGCAGAGCAACTAGGCCCGTGCACCACAACTACTGAGCCTGCGCTCTGGAGCTCGCGAACCACCGCTACTGAGCCCGAGTGACACAACTACTGAAGCCCCCACACCTAGAGCCCGTGCTCTGCAACAAGAAAAGCCACTTCAATGAGAAGCCTGTGCAGCGCAGCGAAGAGTAGCCCCCGCTCGATACAACTAGAGAAAGCCCGCGCACAGCAACGAAGACCCAATGCAGCCAAAAACAAAACAAAACAAAACAAAAATTATAATTTTTTTTTAACGTGGCTACTAGAAAATTTTTAATTACATATATGGCTCATGTATTTCTGTTGGAGAGCACTACTCCAAGGCATTTGATAAGTTAAGGAAATGTAACATTTTAGCTTTCAGGAATAGTCAGTTTTATAGATAAATACTACATACTATCATTAGCAAAATCTAAGTGGAATACCCATGAGAATTAGCTTATGAATCTGGGCTCTTAGCAGAGAGCAGCTTGGGGAGAAGTCCCCGTGGAACCTAGTGAGAAGCCTCACTGGCTATCAGGAGTAGCAAGCAGGGAATGTCCATAGACAGATGGGGTGCTGGAAGACAGGCCGTGGACACAGCATGAAGACAAGCGGCATGGCCAGATGAGGAGAAGAAAAGGAAAGAACAGATGGTAACGCTTATATCCCCGTTGTTGGTTCGCTGGCTTGCAGAGTCTCCCTTGGGAGAAGATCTGAAACGAACGATTTTGTGAGTGGCTGAGGGTTATCACAGGAGGGAGGAAACATGGTGTTACCATGGTCTAACAGGCTGGTGCGGGCTCTTCATTTTCTAACGGTGACCCGAAGAGGCTAAACCCTGGCTCAGTTTGACATATCCTTCTTTTCGTAATCAGAAGGGAGTTGCAAGGTGTAAACAGCAAGAGAATCCTCTGGAAGTCCAGCTCTGCAAGATGACTAATCAGTGAGATAATGTAAGTAAAAGGCAGACTGAAAAAACAGAATTTAAAGATTCTGAAAAAACAGAATTTAAAGATTCTGACCATAAGTGCTATGGTCAGAAAGGTTTTGCTTTCTTCTAACCATTCTTTCCAGGAAATTTAGCACTTTGCTGAGGTTAGACTTAAGAGGTTGTCAGAAAAGGACCTCAACCTATGTTTTTGTTCAGCCACTATTGGTCTGGACAGGTCAGCTGAAGTCCAGCAGTTACATAAGAACTCCAGAATATAGGTCAAGATCTGCTTTATAAAAACCTGAACTGTTACTGGAGGAAGACTTTGTGTCTCTGAAGGGAAATTTTAGTCTCTGCCTTACCTATCTCAGTGTTTTTTTTTTTTTTTAACTGAACCAGCCTTTCTTTGGGAACTGACCTTAGTATTGAAGTATTAATCTTGGAAAGAAAAATTTGCCCAATCTTCCTAGTTTACAAATGAATTAACGTCAATTATACGATTTTTTCCTGAGCTTCATCTGTCATTTCAAAACATAGAAGGTAATTAGAAGAATTAAAAAGGACGTGATTAAACACACACATCCCTGAAAAGAACCCAGTTTAAGCTTTAGATCCAATGTGGAATGAATAGGCCCTCTGAAGTGAGAGCAACGTCCAGACAGCAGGCTACCAGTTGGCTCCAGAGGGCCACCTCTGTTCTAGGGCACATGCAACAGAGCTTATGGACACATACTGGCCCCACCATCCAGAAGAAATACCTCTCTTGTTATAGATATCTTACTGTTACTGAATCCAACTGAAGACTGCATTCACTTCTGTGGCAATGAAATGTGGGAATCTTTGAGGAGAGTTTGACAGTACTGAGCAAATTTTAAATTCACATAACCAATGACCCAGTGATTCCACATCTGGAAATCTGTCCTAGAAAACTGTATGTATATTTGTATAAGGCTAGTCATTAAAGTACTATTTTTGATGTACATTTATGTCTGAGATGCACTGAGTAAAAAAAAAGCAAGTTGCAACAATATTTATGTCTATTATATTTAAAAAAAAAAAAACCTTTGTGCCCATGTATAAACATTACATATACACTGAAAATGTTCTGAAGACACTAAACTATTAACAGTGATTATTCCTAGGAATGAAACTGAGGGTAGAAGACACTTTTTAATTTATCCATTTCTTTATTATTTGAAAAATTTTCATCACACCTATTTTTGTAATTACAAAACAAAATACTAAAATTACCCAAGTTATATGCTTCAGATAACTCGATTTTCTTCTCTCCCTTTTCTATTTCCAAGGACTATAGATAAAGCCCCAACAGCTAAACCAGATAGTGTAAATTACTCACGTAAATAGGGCGCTAATGAATCTGTCCACTTTCTTTCAAGACTCTGATCTGGCTCTAGGGAACCCAGTTTCATACAAAGATGCCTGTGGCCCTGATCTGAAGACATCCCCACCCCCACTGCATTCAAACCCTGCCTTCCTCTCCCCCTTCATTCCTACACTGTGTATGTATAAAGCAGCCGAATCCAAGTGGAACCGGAACATAACAGAGCACTTTTCTACACCAAGACCCCAAACACACACACAGCTGCAAGTGCAGCTGAAGTTCACACAGAGCTCTTCTCCCAACTTCATTTGCATAGAACAGGGAGGCGGGGTGGGAAAGAGTAAAAGAAGGTGGGGGCCTCAAAAATCCATCTACACTGCTAAGGGTCGAAATACCAGCCAAGACTTGAAGCCTCTGACTACTCGGCCTCAGAACTGAAGTAAACACACCTTCCTTTGAAAGGTTTGGTATCAGTAACCGGACATCCACTTAAGAGAAAAACCAGACATACTCATTCCTTCTTACACCTCTGGCAAAACAAAACAACACAACTGCATCTTTCTGCTCCACTGGAGGCAGAAATCCAAAGGGGGACACAGCACCACTGTTGTGACTGTCATTCTGTCCTTGTAAAGTGCTTGCTGCCTGAGGCCCTACGTCTTTTTTTGAATCAGAAGTAAACCTGCTCAGTCCTAAGTACAGCTTTCTTAATCTCAAATAAAACTATCCATAATGTCACGGTGCATGTCTAATAACAGTTTCAATTATATGACAGGCAGTACAGAGATGAATTACTACAAATATGCAGAAAACAAAGTTAAATACAATTCTCCTGGGGCAGTATAAAATTAACTTTTTGTTCTTTTTTCCTTAATTTATCACAGAGTACCACAAACTTTTCTAACCCTACACCCTGTGTGTGAGGACGTCCCATTAGTAATAACTTTAAATCCATCCAGAACTTGACCGTTTCTCCTCACTTCCACGGCCCATCACCACCTCACGTGGACTTCCCAACAGCCTCCTCACCAGTCTCCCCTTTTCTAAACTTGTCACTTTATATTCTCTAGACAGTGGAGAGACTGATCGCCACTTAACTGTAAGGAAGATGATGCCAGTTTTCTGCATGTATTCCACATTTTTATGGAATAAATAAAATAGGCCCTGCAATTATTCCACATTTTAATCACAGTAAAATGAAAGGCCTCTGGATGGTTTACAGGGACTTCTGTGATTAGGGCACCATCATCTCTGCCTTCACCATCTTATCTCTCCCTACTCACTCATGTCCCAGCCCACCCCACCTACTCCTTAGTTCCCAAACATGTCAGTCACGCTCTTGCCTCAGAGTCTCTCTCTAATGCTGGCTGTTTCTAGGGCTTAGAGACATTCGCCCAACTGTCAGTTTCTCAACAGGGCTTACACCGATGACACCACTTAGAACTGAAATCTTTCCCTTGCCCCGCCCAATCTCACTTACACAGCCTGAAACATACACGTATGTATACATACACAGTATATATGCATGCATATACATACAAAGTACATAACATCTAACATCCTTCATTAATTATTTAAGTTCTACCAAGGCAAAGAGTTTTGTTGGGTTCTATTCACCAGTGTTATCTCCAGTACTTAATACACCTAGAACAAAGTAGGTGCTCAATAAACATTTGCCAAATGAAAAAATGAACTTAATCCATCATCTATGATGTGAAAGCCATCAGCTCTGGGCAAGCTGACTCTTCAGTCTCCTCAGCAATCATACCCTTCTCTTCACAGTTTTGGATTTGGACCTTTTCTACAACTCACATCAGTCCTTCCTCTACCAGGAAGCTTTCCTTGATAATCTGAGCCAATCACGGCCTCCTCTCCTCTGACTTTCCATAGCCTCACTACCTCATGGTATCTTTGTGTCAGTTTCTCATCTACCCTCTCACCTCCTTAAGGACAGGGTCCAGGTTTCTCACAGCTTTGAGTTTCCTACAATGTCTCTCTTTTCAAAGGTATACAATTTCTATACCTAGTCAAACGAGAGCATTAAGTACAGAAGCTATAAATGAGATCAACACAGAGATTCTCACTGGTCTCAAAGTATTTTTTTCCCCCTTTAATCCAAATAAGAATGCTTTAGGTAGGACCCAGGCCCTCCAGTTCTCTTCAGTCCCCAACACAGTCCATGTCTGACACCTGTTCTCTTGAGTGATGTCTGCTATCTGCTTGGCATGGAAGGCTGCACACTTGGGCAGACCCTCTCAGTTTCGAACCCAGGGCCAGCTCAGCATCCTCACCTCAACTGGGGTCAGTAGTCTTCGTCGGGCTTCCCTGGTGGCACAGTGCTTAAGAATCTGCCTGCCAACGCAGGGAACATGGGTTTGAGCCCTGGTCCGGGAAGATCCCACATGCCGCGGAGCAACTAAGTCTGTGTGCCACAATTACTGAGCCTGCACTCTAGAGCCCGCAAGCCACAACTACTGAACCCACGTGCTACAACTACTGAAGCCCGCATGCCTAGAGCCCGTGCTCCACAACAAGAGAAGCCACCCCAATGAGAAGCCCGCGCACCACAACAAAGAGCAGCCCCCGCTCACCGCAACTAGAGAAAGCCTGAGCACAGCAACAAAGACCCAAGGCAGCCAAAAATAAATAAATAAAAATAAATAAATTAAAAAAAAAAGTCTTTATCATGTCAATTCCTGGACAGACTCTGTATACTCCATAACTGACTTCCTCCAATATTAGTACTTTATGAGAGGACTGTAACAAAAGCTACTGAGCTCTAATTATAGCTGTATACATAATATCTATAAAAGATATTAAATTGTTATATCCTTATTCTTAATTTCTAAATAATTAAGACTCAAGAGAACATCTGATTTTACGTCATTAGAGAGAGAAAGAAACTTCATATCTGATTCTGAAAGTATATGAAAAGATTCTTGAAATCTGTTGCTATATAAACAAAACCAAATGTTTAATTCAAAAAAGCATGTCCTGAAGCTACTGGTTCCTAGGTGAAGATGAGCAGGACCTCACCTACAGTGAACTGAGGAGTGTGGTAGGCAGAGCACTAGGCAGTGGGTTAGAACGCGCCGCTCCTGGCTGACCTGACCCCTTTCCACAATTTCAACTTTCATGAGTCATATAACAAAGGGTATCAAAACCCTGCATATCTCAGAGTCTCTAGGTTAAAATGCGGTAAGAATGGCTCATTTCTTTATAAATTTTGAAGTACTAGATAAAAACGCAGAGGTGAACAAACACAGGTTTGAGACCCAGCTCTGTTATTTATGAACTGTGTGATCTGAGATACATGAAGTGTACCTTGTTTAAGCTCTAGACTCTTCATCTACGAGAATGGTTAACAAAGAAATGGCCTCATGTTCCCACCCAGCATCACTGCTGGATTCTAAATGTTCATAAAGCCAACAAAGACTTATAAATATTAAGAATTTAATGTATAATTGTTGATTATTGGTTTGCATAAAGGGAGGCATAGAAATATTTACTGAACACTTACTCTGTGTTCTAGGCAGTGTGCCAGGCACATGCCATAGTTCTCTCATTTAATCCCCACAACAGTCCTGTGAGGAGAGGAAATCATCAGTAGGAAAATAGCCACGGCTTTGCTCGCTCACAGGGAAGGACAGGATAACTAGTGCTGGGAAGGAGAAAAATAGATTATGTCTTACTGTGCATGAAATGAATGGAAGCCATTTTAAAGTTTGTAAGATTTTTTGGTTCTTGTGATAGTGAGCCTCCAAGGTTGCCCCCAGTGATCCCGCTTCCTAACATTTAGGCCTTCTCCACTGAGCCCTGCCAGCCCACAGCCCCACCCAAACCCAGAATCAAGGTTGGGCTGTGGGACTGAGAGAATATAGCAGGAGTGCAGGAATGTGCCTGCCAAGTTTAGGTTATAAAAGATACTGTGGCTTCCACTTTGGGTGCTCTTTCACGTTCTTGCTCTTTTCAGTCACTTGCTCTGGGGGAAGCCACTTCATGAGGAGTACTATGGAAAGGCCCACGTGGCAAGGAACTGAAGACTCCTGCCAACAGCCACATGAATAAGCTTCGAGGGGTATCCTCCAGCCCCAGCTGAACCTTATGAAGACTGCATCCTAACCAGAGACCCTGAGCCTGATCCACTCAGGAAAGCTGCTCTCAGATTCCTAATCCTCAGGAAATGTGTGAGATACTGTTTTCAGTCACTACTTTGGGTTAATTTTTTACATAGCAATAACTAATACAGGTATGGTACTGACATTCAGTGGCTAGGGCTAGGGACTGTCTTATATAATGAATTTTACTGCCCCAAATGCTGATTAAGAAAAAACAGGCCGACCACCAAAGGACTTGAGAATATCAACCTTGTGTGGTGAAAAAGATTCAGTAGAATGTTTTCCCACATTTTTGGTTGTGCTGTTTTATTCAGAGACCATTCTGTAAAATGTTTTATGTGCTCAATTAGAATTTAAGATAAAAAAAATAGATTCAAGTAAGAAAAACCCAGTGGACTCAGATTAATTTGAGATAAATAACTATGAGAAATCCAGAGCACAAGGATGTCTGAGAATCAGTGGAGAGAACTGGGAAGGGCCTGAGTACTCTGCTATTCCAGGGGACAGTTCCACTAGGGGGGTTTAAAAGAGTGAGGAATCCACAAGTTCACCCTCCGAAGATAAAGCAATTTAGAGCTGAGAAAAGAGCCCCTTGACAATCTAGACATAGTTGCATTAAGTGCCCAATCTTCCAGGCTAACAGCATCAGTTCTGCTTCATGAATGACAGCAAGGCGTCTGGTTGCCAGTGGGAACTACGCAATGATCACTTGAATTCTGCATGTGCCAATAATCCATTATGTAGCCCCTGTTATCCCGAGTACCCCAAAAAATGCTATCAAATGACAAAAGGGCAGCTTATTAGGGTAAGATAAACACACTCACTCTTCAAAGCTCCAGCTCACCTCTAGGAAGTTTTCTCTAATACCCTCTCCTTCTCCGCATCTTCCATGTATGTTCCCTTAAGAACTGAACACACGATACTGTCATTTGTCTTCTTGACTGTCTTCCCTGTTAAACTAAAGTAAGGTCCCCTAGCGTAAACTCTCCTTTCCACTTTCCCAGCTTCTGACACTGATGCTGGCATACATCCATTCAACAGACACGTAAACAAGGGCCTATGATGTGCCAGCTGTGTGTGAACAAAGACACTTAACAAACTTTGCCCTCAAAGAGAATACACTCTGGTATGGGAGGTGGACGCATGAACTAGCATTTACAATATAGTAAGTGCTCTGTTAGGCTGCTACAAAAGCAAATGGGGAGGGCATGTCACTCACAGGTTCAGGGCTGAGGGATGCAGGAGGTTGGCAAAGAGTAGGAAAAAAGGCCTTGCTGGTGGAAGAGCAGGATGCACTCAGGTGGCAGAGAACACACACGGCCATGAGGGAAGCCTGCATGTGGCGTGCTATGACATGACTGGTGCACAGAGAGCAATGGAGATGAGACTGGGGTGGCCTGTTGCTCCTGGGACAGGAGAGGGCTGGTGATGTGAGAGATACTTACAGGATTAGGGAAGTGGGGATGAGGTAGCATAGGGTGTGGGTAGGATAGTTACTGAAGCAGCCTCTTCCTCATGGGGCCAGAATGTAAGTGGAAGAACAGGTCTTAGGACAAAATGAAAACGGGCTATTGTGATAGTTACTAAGCTACTCATCATGAAGAATCTGCCAGAGGACTTGCTTGGATTAACCACTAAGAAAGAGTTTAACAAATGCAAATGGATCCTTAAAATTAAAACTCTTCTGGAATGGTTAAACTTAAGGTTCTCCCATTTAGAGATACCAGTATCTGGTATGCTGATAAAAACGTCAAAACAATCAGAAAATCAGAAAAAGTCCTAACTAAATCCTCAAATTTAGCCCACTGTTTAGAAAGGCATTAATTCCTTTCCTGGTCAACTCATTAAAAAACAAACTTCTCAAAACAAACAAACAAACCCAAAAAATTTCTCCAAAGAACTTCATCTCTGTCTCTCCAAAAAATCCCCTGAAATAACCAAATGTTCCCCTGATTGTATATTTCTTACTTTTTGTGGCTTCCTTCCTCATTCTTGGCCTTTTCCATAATTCTTTTTGTCCTGTTTGGGCCACGTCCTTATATCAAGTGTATGCCAGAGAAAATGCTGCTTACCAGTACTCTGCTAGGCCTGGTTCCACCTGCCCTTCCCTATACAGGAGAGGGAAGGTAACAAATAGGTAATAAAGTAAGTCTAAGATCCGACTATTATAGAAGGGAGAATTTGATACCATCATGTATCTGGAAAGCCAAGAGGTATAAGAAGCTGAGGTTTAGATAATTATTTTCAGAGTTCCTTTTATTTATCATCACTGGCTGATAATCCTTTTGAAAGGGCAAAAGGTTAGAAAAAAGGTTAGACGATAGCCACGGAGACCAACAAATTACGTTACTGTATTTTCTCTATTTCTATTTCTCGTATTTCATGAAAGGTGGTCAGAGTTTAATTGTGAAAAAGCCACTATAAAATTCCCCTTACTTACAGCTTCTTTCTCTCTGTCCATGATGGTTTCCAGTTCCTCAAAATGTCTAAGTTTGATCTCCAGTTTCTTCATTTGTGTCTCAACCAGGAGAGCTACCAGAGACTTGATCTTTCTCTCTTCCACGGCAGCCAAGTGCTAAGGGCAAAAAAATCATTCAAAGTATTTAGGTAAATGTTTGCTTAATAAACAGTAAGAAAATGCTGAAATTACTATTATAAGTGGGAATTATGGAATTAAGAATGGCGCCCTGGATGCATGTTTCTACTATTTATTTCAACTTAAAATAACAGGGACTTCCCTGGTGGCACAGCGTTTAAGAATCCACCTGCCAATGCAGGGACAAGGGTTCGATCCCTAGTCCGGGAAGATCCCACGTGCTATGGAGCAACTAAGCCCATGTGCCATAACTACTGAGCCCGCATGCCACAACTACAGAAGCCCTTGCACCCAGAGCCCGTGCTCTGCAACAAAGACGAGCCCCGCAATGAGAAGCCTGCATACCGCAACAAAGAGTAGCCCCCGCTCACCGCAACTAGAGAAAGCCCATGCACAGCAACGAAGACCCGACGCAGCCAAAAATAAACAAATAAATTAATTAATTAAAAAAAAATAAAACAAAAAATAAAACAACTATCCATGTCTGAATTTCTGGTACTTACAAATATAAATCTATATATAGATATGAATCTATAAATACCAGAAATTAAGGATTAAAAGGAAACTTCTTCCATGCTAATCTACTCTCTTCAAAGAGCCCACTAAGGAGAAAAGGTTGAATCAGGGCCTTGAAAGGCAAAGGAGGACCCCATGGCCTGGAAGGCACTTCCCCATCTACCACCCACTTACCTCCCACCCTCACTCTGTAACTCTGTTTTTCCCTCCTTATGAACTGTCCAGGAGCAGGCAAGCAGTGCTCTCCCTCAGCAATCAACCCTCAGATGCAAAGCCCCTACTGAGTGTCTACTATGAATAGAGAGGAGGGGGTGAACAATATTCCACCCCTAGTTTGGGGATAGGGTATAAGACAGGAGGTTATTCTGGAAGAATGTACCACTCACTCCCCTGTACAGGACTGATGAGTCCCACTCATGCTTCCTGTCAAATCAGCAGCACACAGAGGAATATGCCACATTACTCAGAGAGGATGAGGATCCCATATTTGGCCAACATCCTGACTATGTGCAAAGGATGAATACCACCTTCTCCAGACACCATCCAAGAGCTTATACCAACAAACTCCCAACACTATTTTGCACTATTACATCTACTGAATTTATGTGCTTATCTTGCTTCTACACAAGGTTTTGAGAAGTAACACGGAGTGGCTGACTTATTGATCTGTGTTTCTTATAGAATCTAGAAGGAGTGAACATACAGAAGGAGTTTAATATAGGCTTTTGGGAACTAAACTGGTAGAGAACACTTAAATAAGAGCTTTATTTTTCACTCTTTCACAGTTGATAAAGAAAAATATAGTTTTATACCTATAGAGACCCATCTGCAGGAAGATTCCGAAGTGTAAGCAAAAGATTTTATGAAAGAATCTACAGCTATTAATGGTCATGTTTGCCTCCCTAACTACATTAAGCTGCATCAATAACACCAAAAGTTTAAATAAAGATTACATGATTCTAAGCCTGTTATCACTGATCATGTTATGCAATTTTATATTTCTAATGAGATATAAAAAAACAGGTTACAAAAAAAAATTCAGACTGTCACAGACTTCTCAAAAGCAAAAACTAGGTTTTTGAAAACAAAGGTAAAAATGCCTTCCAAATTGTGAGGGCTAATAAATTTCAGTCTAGAACTTCAAGTACAACAACTTAAACCAATTAGGTGCAGAATAAAGACAAATTTCCAAAGTCAAGGACTCAAAATCCTACACATGCTTTTGAAGGACGTGCTCCAGTTAACTTCGTGTAAACTGAGAAAAAGATAAAAGACATGAGATCCGGACATCACAGACTCAACCTAAGAAAGAAGTCCTAAGTTAACAGGGTGGCACAAACAGGCCAAAAGCAAATAGGGACAAATGAAAGAAGACTGGCAATATAATGATAACCAAAGCTGGGTGAGGGGTACAGAGTCATTACACTATTTTGTCTACTTCTGTATATATTCCAATAGTTGCATAATAAATTTTTAAAAAGGGCAGAAGGTGGGTCAACAGACGGTGCTGGGACAACTGGATATCCAGAAACAAAATGATAAATTTGGACCCCTACCTCACATAATACACAAAAATTAACTCAGTAGATCATAGATCTATATGTAAGAGCTAACACTAAAACATTCTTAGAAGAGGTGGTGCAGTGGTTAAGAATCCAGCTGCCAATGCAGGGGACATGGGTTCGAGCTCTGGTCCAGGAAGATCCCACATGCCATGGAGCAACTAAGCCAGTGTGCCACAGCTACTGAGCCTGCGCTCTAGAGCCCGCGCTCCACTAAAAGAGAAGCCACCACAATGAGAAGCCTGCACACCACAATGACGAGTAGCCCCTGCTCGCCACAACTAGAGAAAGCCCGCGCGCAGCAACAAAGACCCAACGCAGCCAAAAACAAATAAATAAATTTATATTAAAAAAAAAAAGAAATTCTAGAGAGTTCTTTGAACAGAAGGAAAAAACCTCTTCCATTAAAAGAAAAAACTGAAATGGAGATAGGAACTGAGAAGCACCGGACAGGGAAAACTGAACTTAGGTTCTAGCATTACTGAAGAAGTTATAAAAATAATTTGGATTAAATTGCAATAACTCAAGAATGAATTGTGTAATCATTAGAAAAAACACTAAAAGAACAAAAGTGTATGTAATGAACAAGGTCACTGGAAAAAAAATACTAGAATAAAAATTATTGAATTAAAAATAAGATGTTACAATCAGAGGAAACTGATGAACAGCACACAAAATTGCTCTAAAATATTTTTGCAACTTCTATGAATCTAAAAAGTGAAAAGGAAAAAAAAAAAAGGCCTGTCTAAGGCTACATAACTATCATGTGGGGGGAAAGGGGTTAAAATCCTGGTTTGAAGACTATAAAACATGATCTATAAGGTGTGATGTAGAAGAGATATTGAATAAGTAGCTGTCTAGGCAAATGATAATTTTACTGCCTCATGCATTAAGGGTGGTTTGATTATGCTGAGAATTTAAACTGGACCAGCTTTAGCCTGCCTGCCTTCCTCCCTCCCTCCCTCCCTTCATTTGGCTGTGTGGGGCTTTGTTGTCGCCGCGTGTGAGATCTTTAGTTGCGGCATGTGGGATCTAGTTCCCTGACCAGGGATCAAACCTGGGCCCCATGCATTGGGAGCGTGAAGTGCCAACCACTGTACTGCCAGGGAAGTCCCCAGATGTTTTTAAATGTTCTTTGCTTTATATGTACTCACCTTGTCTCCTTTTATGCTAAGAGTTTCTTGCCATTCTGGTCCATGAATTATAATACATTTAATTCATGGATGGATGTACTTAGAACAGTGCCTGGAACATGGTAGGCGCCTGATACCTGCGAGCTGTACCCTAAAAGCCCATTTTGTTGGAAGAGCCTCCTATGCCTGCACTGGACCGCTTCTAACATGTCTTTTAAGACTTGGCCTTAGGCATCACTTCCTCTGGGTAGCTCCCTTACATCACGGCTCCCACAGCCTCCATGACGATTCTTACTGCACTGTATTTTATCTATTCACTTGACTTTTACTCCCCAGGGTCAAGGCCCGAGGAAGCCCCATATTTATGACTGCTTCGCAATTTTAAAGATGCAAGAAATAAGGAGATGAGGTGGGGAGTAGAGAGGACACGGAGAAGAGGCAGCCTTTATCCAAAGCCTAGAATTCACCTGTGACTAAGGTTAAAAAACCACTAGAAATCTCTAGAAGTAAACCTGGGCACTTTGAATGCAGGATGAGAATATAACCAGCAAAGCATGGCCTTCAATCTAAAGAAACAAATTTGAGTAAAAAACTCAAGAAAAGAAAAAAACAAATCAAAACTTGAACCTGTAAACTCTATGGCAGTTGCATTACTAAAGACTTATAGGATTATTCAGTCTGATTTCTAGTTTAAAAAAATTTTTTAGGGCTTCCCTGGTGGCATGGTGGTTGGGAGTCCGCCTGCCGATGCAGGGGACACGGGTTTGTGCCCCGGTCCGGGAAGATCCCACATGCCGTGGAGTGGCTGGGCCCGTGAGCCATGGCCACGGAGCCTGCGCGTCCAGAGCCTGTGCTCCGCAACGGGAGAGGCCACAACAGTGAGAGGCCCGCGTACCGCAAAAAATAAATAAATAAATAAAAATTTTAATATGTATCAAAATTAACCCACCTCAAATTTAAGAACTATTCATCGGCATGGTTAATCACATCTGGGTTTTGAGTGAAAACAGAAGAACTAATGTTGCACACTAAATTTGGCGTTTTCATATTTGAAGCCTTAATAACATTTATTTAAATATTAATATAGGGCTTCCCTGGTGGCACAGTGGATAAGAATCTGCCTGCCAATGCAGAGGACATGGGTTCGATCCCTGGTCTGGGAAGATCCCACATGCCACAGAGCAACTAAGCCCACGTGCCACAACTACTTGAGCCTGTGCTCTAGAGCCCGTAAGCCACAACTACTTAAGTCCACGCACCTAGAGCCCATGCTCCACAACAAGTGAAGCCACTGCAATGAGAAGCTCACTGGCCGCAACTAGAGAAAGCCCGTGTGCAGCAACAAAGACCCAACGCAGCCAAAAAATAAAAATTAACATAAACCGTGATTTTCTGTATAGAATTATTTAAAACAAATCACTGCATCTTCTCAACTTCTTCCATCTTGCAACCCCTATTTATAAGAGGAGAGATACAACAGATTTCTCTGAAAGAACTGGCCTGTTCCTATGTAATCTCACTATCTGAATTTTACTGACTGAACCCTAATGAACTTACTAACGTGCCATTTCTCTATCTCCTACATTTCTAGATCGCCTACATTACTAGATTCTTTTTGTTGATTTAACCTCCATGACTATTCATATTTTTACTGGTAAGAGATTCTGATCTGGAAGAAGACAAGAAATTTCCTTCATGAAACAGCATGCTTCCTGCTATTAAAGATTCTAAGAAATTCTGCTAATTTATGGATTTGGTGATATATATGTACCATCCAAGAAGTCAGCAGAAGTCAGAAAGGCTTAAGAAGTAGATTCTGAAGGGAATTAAAAAGACTTCACAGGGGCTTGAAGTGATTAGACAAATGTTACTAAGCACTGGACCAAAGCTGCTAACGGATCGGATCCAAATACCACTTCTGTCTGCTTTAAGAAGAAAAAAAGATGGTAAAAGTGAGAGTTAACTGTTGGAATGCATTATGGGAATAGGGTGAAATATGTCATACTACACACCCTGGTAGGTATTTTCACACTACTTCTAATAATAACCTACCAAGAAACATGTTATCTCCATTTTATATAGAATGAAACTGAAGCTTAGAGAAGTTAAATATCTTGCCAAAGGTTGCAGTTAAATCCACTGGGAATTGAATTCAGTTCTGATGAGAGCCTAGAAGCAAAGCGGGGCAGTAAGAAAGGTGACACAGAGAGACAGGGAGGAACTAACAGTACTGTATAAATGTTTCCATCTTTCCCTGTTTTTTTTGGGGTGGAGTCCCTAAAAATTAGAACTCAAATCATAATTAGTATAGCAGAGGTGCTAAACAAAGAAAAAAAAGATGGACACTTTTTTAAGCTAGCTGTTGGGTTTTTAATTGTAAAATGTTTGAAAACATTTTCCTTGGAATGAAGAATTTTTATCAGATTACGTTTCTGGGTTGGTTGGGATCACAAGACTCTAAGTCTGGAGATCTGGGTTTTGGTACTAGTTCGGTCCATAACTAGTTACACTAGTTACATAATTTTAGGCCCATCATTCACTTAAAAAATTATTTATTTTATTTATTTATTTTTGGCTGCATTGGGTCTTCGTTGCTGCACGCAGGCTTTCTCTAGCTGTGGCAAGCAGGGGCTACTCTTCATTGCGGTGCGCAGGCTTCTCATTGCGGTGGCTTGTCTTGTTGTGGAGCACGGGCTCTATGAGCACGGGCTTCAGTAGTTGTGGTGCACAGGCTTAGCTGCTCCACGGCATGTGGGATCTTCCCGGACCAGGGCTTGAACCTGTGTCCCCAGCGTTGGCAAGCGGATTCCTAACCACTGTGCTACCAGGGAAGCCCCTATCATTCATTTCTATGGATCTGTTTCTACATCAATGAGATGAAAAAGTTCAATAAATTCTAAAATCATTGTGTGATAACACACATGAAACATTCGTTGTTAGGGCTTATAAGTATCTATCAGACAGTAATCCATTTATAAACAAAACCTGTGTGAAAATCACTGTGCAAAAGTAGAATAAATTTATGTGTTGTGTCTATGTGTGAGAGAGGAAAAGAGTTTCATTCCAAGAAATTTTGAATAGTATATAATCCCTAATTAGATTTCACCTAATAGAGTCACTCCTCAAGGTTACATTTCCAACATTTTATTCTTTAGTTTTTTTCTTATCCTTCACACTAAAATGTCTAGTCTAATGTCTCCACTCAAATGACTGTGAAGTTCAAGGTTAATGACTGATTTTAAGTTCCTAAGAGGCAGGGACTATTCGTATCTATTTTAGGCATCAAAATAAACCTAGTATTGTAGTACAGTGTTTGGCACATAATGGGCACTCAAATACTGAATAATCAAAGTATGGCACTTTCCATCTTACAGAATGCTTTTTTTGGGGAGCCACACCAGTGCCATATGGCTCGTAGCAGGATCTTAGTTCCCTGAACAGGGATCGAACCCGGGCCCCCTGCAGTGGAAGTGCAGAGTCCTAACCACTGGACCGCCAGGGAATTCCACAGAATGCTTTTTTATACATAAATTTGACTGATTCTCATCGATAATCTGGTCAGAAAGGCAGATCAGAAGGGACTTCTGATTTAAAAAAAAAGAT
This sequence comes from Lagenorhynchus albirostris, assembly GCF_949774975.1. Classification (NCBI taxonomy): domain Eukaryota; kingdom Metazoa; phylum Chordata; class Mammalia; order Artiodactyla; family Delphinidae; genus Lagenorhynchus; species Lagenorhynchus albirostris. The sequence continues at coordinate 40,295,408 of NC_083104.1, read as the reverse complement.
GTAGGTTCAGAAAAGTTATGTTAGCTGCCCAAGAGATTAGTAAACGGCAAAGCTCGAACTAAAATTTAAAATTCTAAATCCGAAGGATTTTAGTTATCACCCAATGTCTATTATTAACAATTAACAATTGATATTTTAGTGGCTACTTTCCTGCAGAATTCTTAGAAGGGACTTGTGGTAGGTTAAAGACGGCCATAAACTCATCGGCCTTTCTTCCACTGGAGAGAGAGGGACTACGACCCCTCCTCTCTAACTGCCTTGCCCTACAGAAAATAGTGGTGATATTTTCTGGGTCCCAGCTTGGGAACTCCCATGTCTTGTCTCTTGCAATGTTCTTTCTGGGAGTCCCAAGCTTCCATGTGAGAAGTATATGATCATTCTGTTGAAGCGACTACAGGGAGAGACCTAGAGACTACACAGAGAGGAAATTGGACCCAGCTACCCCTGCCAAGGACTAGGACTTAAGGAAGCTACCTTGGACCTTTCCAGATGAACATACCTGTAAGGTGAATACCACTAAATGACTCAACAGATAAAGCATGGAGCAGAATCACCCAGCTGTTCAGTGCTCAAATTTCACAAAATCATGAGATATAATAAAATGGCCTGCCTTTTAAACCACTAAGTTTTGCTATTGGAAAAAAAATGTGGTACCTGGAAATAGGGCGCTATTTGAACAAAAACCTAAAGTGTGACTTTGGCTGTGGGATCATGTGGTGAGTGCATTCTCAAGAAAACCACTGGTGAGAGCTTAAAAGAGAGGGAAATATTACTGTAGATTGGACAGAAGTAGATCTTTGCTATACAGAAGCACAAAGTTTGGAAACATTGTCACACTAGTGATGTGGAAAATAGGGTAATTAATAAATTTGTGGATCTGGCTGGAGTGATTTCCAGGCAAAATGTAAACATTCTTTTTGTATTTTATATAAGAAAAGAGAGGAACCAAAGAAGGAAGAATTCAGTTTTCAGGTACAATTTAGACGAAACAGAGCAGGGTTTGAAAATAAAACTGCTTCTCATCACTGGTTACTCCCAGCAAGAATTTGAAACTTAGAAATGGCTTTAGGACAAAGATCAAATCCAGAGCACTACAGTAAAATTTGAACTCAGAGTAAATACCTCCAGGTGTGCCTGGCTGTTAGACCTTTTGAAGGGAGTGCATATCAGGGTTTCTAAGAATCCTAAGGGTATGCCTCTGCTAGAGAGGAGGGCCTCTAAGTATCTTTAACAGCAGGTCTCCTATATTTTTTCATTGAGCTTCTTGGATCTATAAGTTAATGTCTTCCATCAAATTTGACAAGTTTTCAATCAGCCACAATTTCTTTTCTTTCTTTTTTTTTAAATTTCCCTGCATCTTTTTCATTTCCTTCTGGGACTCTCGTTACATGTATGTTGGAACACCTAACTTTTTCTGCAATTTCTGAGCTGAAGCTCTACCACTTCTCAAGAACAACTGATTCTCCTTTTGTTGTCTGCTTGGTTGATACCAGTGCCCTGAAATGTTTGTTGTAAACTTGTTTTCTATGTTGGCCTCTATATATCCCCTCATCACCCTGAATGTGGACAGAATGTCTGACCGGTAGACCTAGGGAGAAGTTACACAGTGTCAGGTATGGGCCCAAGCCACAAGACATTGGCAGGTTTCCCTTCTTATCATCTGGGACACTTTTCTCTTAAAGTTTCAAGCTGCCACATAAAAAAGTCCAACACATTGATACCACCCTAGTATGAAGAAGCCCAGGATAAGTTCTTAGAGAGGCTGTGTGTAGACAGTGATGCCAGCCAGCCTCCAGGTGGTACAGCCACCCCAGCCTAGGCATCAGGCGTGTGAGTGAAGCCATCTCAGGCTCTCCATAATAGCCCAGGCATGAGATGAATACCCAGTAAACTAGCCAACGCCACACAGAGCAGAATTTTTCTAGCTGAGTCTACCAGAATTTCTCACTCATAAAAATCATGTGAAATCATAAAATGATTATGATTTTAAGCCACTAAGCTTCATGGTAGTTACACAGCAATGGATAACTGGAGCAGGAATACTGCTAATGCTCATGCTATGTATTCTTAACAGATCTGGCAACAGTGATGACCAAGGCCTTCCAAAAACAGGGCTACAGAGAGAGCCCCAACTTTTCTCATAATGGCTTTATAGAACCTAAGAAGAATAAGATGGTCTGGGAGTGTGACACAGATGACGTATGGAAGGTGGGAGAAACAACCTAAAAAACGATTAATCGTAAAAAGTAACTCGATCGGGACAGCTATGTGAACTTTACATAAAAAATCACGGCTTCTAGCCGGTAGAACAGAAGTAGTTTCTATTTAGTCATGTAAGGATGGAAGTGAACAGGGCTAACTGTAGGCAAAATGATCAAATAGGTCAATTTTTCCTTCTGTCTCCTCTCCACAGTATCATCAAATAAAGAGAGATGGCATCAATGATCAATGCGTATAATGCAAATCAATTCAATCAATGTTTATCTGGTAAACCATTGTGACTAAAATGTACAATGAAAATTCTCCTATCTCAAGAAAAAAGTTTAGGCATAAGGGAGCAAGTTATGGGGTATTTCTGAGAGTTAAGAAAAAAATCTTCCTGTTGCTCCAGAACTAACACCCAGTTACCATAAAGACAAACCTCGTTTTTAAAGTATGTGGGCATGGGGTGGTAGTAGAAAAAATCTGAAGGAGATGTCTGTGTGTTCTTAAAAAAATGTGATTTCTGCTATTTTAAAAGAATTGAATCCTACTGCTGCTGATAAAAGAGGACCTACTCTACTTTCTGGAGTTTCTAAGTTTATTCCAGCAGTAGTTCTGTATTCTTACTTCCAGCTAAACCTAGATGGAAGGGATGGAGAGCACCCAGCCAACAGTGCTCCTTTTCACACCCACATACCACTCTTCAGGTGGGTTAAGTCCATAGCTTGTCAGTAGCTGGAATGAAAAAGTGGATGTGATACCCAAGAGCTCCTCATATGGCAAGGGTGGGGAAAGCCAGAAAGCATGCCCACCCTATCTGTTTTGGAGCTAGATCTAGAACCTCTAATTACTACTCCATGTCAGAGTGTGACAAACAATTAAAATGTATCAAGGAAAACTCTTAATAACAAAGCTGTTTATAGACTGAGAAGAATAAAAAGAGAATAAGAGATAACTTGGATAGGCTAGATAAGTTGTACTAATTACAGTAATTTAAGTGAATTCCTTACCCCTTAATTACCATGTAGTACAAAAATGATTATGTGTGCTGTGAAATGTATCAGATACAGCTCTAAGTGGCACTGAACAATTCATGTGTGCCAAGTCATGTAGCATGAGCATGTGAACACTTTCACAAATCAGTGGAAGACATAGGTGTTCTGAGAACGAAGACCCAAGTTCCCAGTTATTAGAAGTAAGAGTGAGTGATGATGAGGGAGTATAAATTCAGTGACCTGAAAAGAAAATGTTCTTTGGACACTCTTCTAAACCTTGTATGGACTATCCAAGGGCCAGGGCAATTGATCCATAAAAGCAGTTTCTCTGCAGTGAAGGAGTCAAACAGCTGTGGCAAAGTGGTCAGTGGTACACAGTATACAAACTTTTGTGCCCAAAGCTGCACATATTAACAGCTATGAAAACATCATGAAGCATTCGTAAAACTTTTTATGGTAATCTACCATTTTAGTTCCTTCTTTGGCAACTTACAGTGAAGCACACATAGTGATATAGAGAGGAGAAATAATGGGAAGCAACAGTGAGAGAGGCGTGCTCTGTGAGAGGGGAGGGTATCCAAAAAAGCCCAGCTGGAGATGGGAGAAGGGGGCAGTTTGTCTGGTAGAACTGCAAGAAACAGTTCAGGACAGACAGGCAAGAAATGACACTTGAGAAGTGAGAAGGGTCCCGATCATGAAAAACTCCCAAATTCCCTAAGGAGTTCGAGCCTGAGAGAGACAGGGAGGTTATTTAAGAAGGTATCATGCTCATATTTGTTTGTTTAAAGATTCTTCTGCATATGATTCCTTTCATATGAAGTCATGGTGTTAGGAGACAGGCTAGCATCTACTCCTGAAGGGAATCACAGTAACTGGAAGGGACGTGAGGAAGCTTCTGGTGAGCTGGTAAGGTTATGTTGCTTGATATGGGCAGTAGCTGTTTGTGAGTCTATAGGTGGGTTCAGCCTGTGAAAACATTCACTAGTTTTAGACATATATATCTACTTATTTGTATATAAGTTATACTTCAATGAACAACTGAATAACAAAAAAAGATTACTCTGGCTGATGGACAGAGAATGGGATGAAGGAAACAGGCAATATATGATGGGGGGTGGGGTGGGAGGGCCTGGGCATTATCGGATGAACTAGAGCACCAGGAAGCATCTGGTAGCTGAACAGCTATGGAAAATGAAAGAATAAGAGGAGTCAAAAGTGACTTGAGTGAAGACTGGGTGGATGGCTGTGCTATACCCTGATAAAAGGCATACAGGAAGGAGGCCCTCCTGGCTTCCAGCTCCTCATTTATAAAATGAGAAAACATACCCAAGACAATCCTTAAGGTCTCTGAGATCCTTGATGACAGTATGAACAGTAAGAACCTGGACAGCTTAGAGACAATGAGATAGCCAGGAGTCCAACCTGGCAGAAGACAGAGACTAAAAAAAATGCTTCCAACAAAGGAAGAACAAAACCAAACAAATGTGAAACAACAGTCAAACTGGTGTCTACATCAGTATTCATTTAAACAAGAGTACATCTCATAAATTCCTAGAGGTTGGGGGTGGTAGAAGATATAGAATACCTAAAATTGTACTTAAGAACCATGAAGATCAGGAGGCATCTTTGGAAAAGACTGGCTAGTATGAATATGCAGAACCTCGATCTACTGTGAAGTAACATTCAGCTGGGGTATCTGTCTGAACTGACTCAGCAAGACTGTGACCTGTAAACATCCTCCCCCACACTGTCTGCACCTACGTCAGACGGGTAGGCTCTCAAAACAGTAGTCTTATGGTTTGAACTGGGTCATCTATGGATCTGTTATAAATCATGCTACACAGATTAAACTCCTGGAGAAGTAGTTCACAGCGGCTAAACAGTCTAGGGGAATTAAAGACCATGAGAAACATCTTTACCAATGGATCAAGAACAGCTCAAGATAAAACGATTAGCTATATTCTAGTAACCACTGCTTGAAATGTGGTGACCTATAATGACAGGAAACTACTTTTGAGGGTAAAATAGAAAAGGGGTAAATAGATTTTTTAAAACTTGACATATTCATGCCTGGAATGCTTTGAAGTGCTAAATTAAAACAAAGCAGGGAAAATGACATTCTCTTTTCTTCTTAAATATGTTGGGAAGCCAATACTATGTTATAAATAGAGAAAACCACCCCCAGGAAAGCTGGCAAATTCAAGAAGAAAAAGAGCTATTTAGGTTCCCTCTCTTTCTGTCTGTAAGAGGAGGGTAAAGTATTTATACAGGGAAACAGATTTTTGTCTCAAAAATTACAAATACTTCAATCTGGTAGAAATTATTGGAACTATAGTCCAAGACACGTTCTGCAGGCACATTGGAGGGGCTTTAAATTCTGCCTTCAATCACTGCGGTCTTCACAAGACTGAAGGACACAATGAATAAATTGAAGGCAGCCACCTTTTAGGATCAAGTCTGCTATTTCCATCATTCTCCTGCCTGTGGAATTCCTAACCGAGAAATGTCACTCAAGCAAATAGTCATCTCCTATGGGGTGCAAGGCTCTTTATACTAAATGTTCCCAAGAACCTCAAAACAATACAGCCATTCACGGCTTAAGAGAGCACTAGGAAAAGAGCTGTCAGGGGCAAACCTTGGCTTTGGTTGCAGCTGAGGCAAGAGCAGCTGCTGCGGCTGTGGCTACATTTCCTTCAGAAATTTCATGTTCTACTTTCTTCTTCCCAATATCACTTTCTCTTTCTTTACAAGTATCAGTGAGTTCCTTGTTCTCTTCAGTCTCCTTTTCTTCTGGGGGGAAAAAAAAACAAACCAGAAAGCTTTATTACCAGTGTGCCCAGTCTCAATAGGCCATCTTACTTCTCACCTCTGCCACATGATGAACTAAGACTGATGCTACAAAGAGATCTCTGTGCCTTTTGCTTCTTAAGATTTCTACTAAACCATTCCATGCATGTAAGTCTGCTTCTATTTGAGATGGATGTTCTAAATAGTATACTTTGTCTTCTCTTTATTTCTCTAAGCTCTCTGTGTAGTTCCCTTGAATATAAAGGAAAATTCAGGGGAACTAAGTCCTAAGACCATATGTTTGCTCATCAGTCAATGAAATGCTCTGGGAAACCCGAGGGTCTGGAGAAAATCAGAAGCTGAGACCAGAGTACTTCTGCAAGTCTTTCAAGTCAGGCAGGATGGGACACACCAGCAATGGACTGGAAATAAAATGGCAGGTGTGTGTGGTGATTTCAGTCACAGCTGAACAACTTGTTTGTCTATATATCACTGAAAACAATGTAGCCACTAGCATCAGCACTGGTACCTAAGTGCAAAATAAAACTCAAATGCATATTTACTGTTATGTTAAGAAACACATAATAAATGAGGGAATATTTCTACACAATTTAACTGCCTACATTTCTCCAGTGCTTTTACTGGTTTACATAATAAAGTCCAAAGAGTTTCCTCAAATTACCTGATTTGGTATCTTCACTAACTTCACTATCCTGTTCTTTCTCACTATTTTTTTCATTTTCTCCATCTTGAGCTTTATCACCTTCATCCATTTCATTCTCCCCTTTGTTTTCTGCCTGAAAGGGTTACAAAAGAAGAGGACAGAGAATGAGAAAAAAAATTATCCTTTTACAAGTGATATTATCTTAGAATAACAAAAGGTTCCACTATTTTTGGTAAGAAATGGACTAGGTTCAGAAAGGTCTTGGAGAGAAAAACTGGAAAAGAAATAAATAAATTCAGAGAAATACCTTTCACTACTCTCAACTCCTGAGTGCTCACGAGACTTTAAGTCTCCAAAGCACAAATTCCCCACCCTCTCTGCTATAAGGCTAGGGATACAGTGTCCAAAGGAATGTCAGTGGGACTCATTTTCATTATTTACTGGTTAAATACTAGATAACTAAACAAACAAACAAATAAATAAATGGTTAGCTGGCTAGAAGGACTAAGAGCATTTAAAATGCACAGTACTGTTTAAACAAGGTCCTACTGTATAGCACAGAGAACTATATTCAGCAAAGAACTATAGAAACTATAGAAAACTATATAGAACTATACAAAACTATAAACTATAGAACTATAGAAACTATAGAACTATATTCAGCAAAGAACAAAGAACTATATTCAGCAAAAACTTAAACCAGCAAAGCCCAAATGGCTGACAGAATCACTTATAGTCCTCTGAGAGGGACCCAAAAGATCAAAATAAACCCAAACTGTTATGCTGAGAAAGGTAGTGCTCTCTGGCTTGCCTGTTGTGAGAGAATTCAGACAGACTGATTTTTTACCTTTTCAGGCTGCTGACCATCAGTATCTGTTTCCATTTTTTCCTCTTCAGCTCCTTCTACAAGTAAAGCAATAAAAACAGGTAGTAGTACAATGTGGGGGAAAAGTAAAAGCTATTATAAAGCTGTGAAAGTGTCTGAAATACCACTACACACAGTAATACGGACAAATCTCACAACCATAAGGTTGACATAAAATAACACATACTTTATGATTGTACTAATTTAAAGTTCAAAAATAGATGAATGTAATCCGCGGTGTTAGAAATCAGGACAGTGGTTAACCAGGAAAGGGGTGGGTTCAAGAGTGGCTTTGGGTGCTGGTAATGATCTGTTTCTTGATCTTGGGGCCGCCTACATGACTGTGTTTAATTTGTGAAAATGCACTGAACTGCCCACTGAGGGTTTTCATTTTTCTGTATGCATAAAAATTAAAGTTCAAAAACACCTTTTAAGTAAAAAAAGGCAAAAATAAAAATAATTTATTTTTAAAGATACTTAACAAGTTATATATTTTGAGTCAGTCAGATACTAGAGAAACAGTGCAGAGCTAGAGATTCACTGAACCTCAAGAGCATCACACTCTGGCTGGGGAGGACATAAGCCAACAAGCCCACTGTGTTTGCGTACAGATGAGACGCTGTGGGAAGCACAGAGGGTATGGCTATCTCAGTCAGGGAAGGATAATTGTGTGAGAATTTTTGAGGCAGACATGGCTGGGGGGTGGGGGGCGGGGGCAGTGGTAGTACTTGTATAGAGAAGGACATTTCAAGGAAAGGAGGCAAAAAACTCAAGGGAGTAGGGGAAATTTAAGTTGTGGTGAGACTAGAAAAGAGACAGAGATCAAAAAGAGGGAGATAATGCCGACAGGGGCTGTATAATGAAGAGAACTGAATGTTGTGCTAAGGAGGCCTTAAATACATCCTGTAGATAAAAAGTTAACAAAAACTTAAAAACAAAAACATGATACAATCAGATAAATACTTCTGGTTTTAGAACTTTATACATAAACAAATGTTTCAAACATAATGAGGGTTTGCTGTGGTTTTAAATAAAAACATTCAAATATCCTATAGCTTAAATTTTTATATTGTCCTCATAAATTATAAGGCTAATAGCATTTATACTCAATGAGAATATTTAAACAATGATGTTTAAAACTAACAGTGTTAAAGTTACTAAATAGAAAAATCTCTATTTTTCCAATTCTTAAGAATATAATAGGATCTTCTTGCTTCCAGAATTACGGCTGAATAGGAGCTCCAAAGGACATGATATTTTAAAACATCATGAATCTCATATCAGGTAGAAGAGCTTTTAAAGATCACCACCTTCCCCAAAATGCCCAAGGCCTACAGAACCAGAAGTGGGACCAGAGTGTGGAAGTAGTGGGACCAGGTTCTGATTATTTGGGAATTTGAAAGGGAATGGTTGCCTAGACATATTTGCTTCTAATACCTCACCATCAGGAAGTTGAGCCCATGGACTAGCCAGCTGCAGGGCAGGAAAGGAAGACTAGGATTCCTGCACAGAGAGCCAGCCACAAGGATGGCCAATGTGATCTCAAGCCAGTGGCAACCCCTGGCTACCTGAAAAAGCAGCAGAAGCATCCTCTGCAGACAGTTTTTCCAATTCCAATTTTAGCCAAAAAGACATCAGAGTAATAATCTCAACAAAGAGCAAACATCAAGAAAGAAAGCCACTAAGACTGAACAGAAACATTAATCAACAGATTCAGAACCTGAGGACCGCCAATATGAGATCTGTCAGACCCTCAATCTAGTGTAGCCATGGATGTAATATGTAGAGAATCATAAAGATCTCCCATCAACATGAGAGTATTACAGATGATCAGAAATTTAAAAAAACAAAACCCCAAAAGATAAAAATATTTCCTAGAAATGAAGTCAGGGTAAACAGATTAAACCAGGTGAAGAGAGAATTACAAAACTGTAAAACATATCTAAAGAAATGATCCATATATAGAACGGGACAATGGGGAATATGGAAACATGGAAAAAGATATGCCAGGCAAAACCGAATCCAAGGAATGGCGGTAGCCTTTTTGTGGTACTGTAAGTCAATAAAGGCATTAAGAATAGAGTATTATTAGAAGTAGATGGTAAAACATAATGATGAAAAAGGTTTAATTCACCAAAAAATTGTTAATTTTTTATACTTTTAGGAACCTAATAAGAGTGTCAAACTATATAAAGCAAAAACTGACCGAATGGCAAAATGAAAATGTACATCATAGTAGGGAATGTGAACAGACTTGTCTCAATTTAAGACATACAGTGGATGGTTCTAACATATACATGTAGAATTCTACACCTAACAATTAGAGAATATATACACATTAATTTCAAGCTTACATGGAACATTAAAAAATACTGATCACATCTTCCAGCGCGCACACACACACACACACACAAATCAATAAAAAGTTTAATCCATTCTAAAACAAAGAAAACTGATCACATATTAAGCCATAAAGCTAGTTTTCACAAATTTCAAAAAGTCAATGGTATACAAACTAAGTTCTCTCACCACAATGCAATGAAATTAGAAGTTTAAAATATAAATTTCTCGGGCTTCCCTGGTGGCGCAGTGGTTGAGAGTCCGCCTGCCGATGCAGGGGACGCGGGTTTGCGCCCCGGTCTGGGAAGATCCCACATGCCGCGGAGCGGCTGGGCCCATGAGCCACGGCCGCTGGGCCTGCGCGTCCGGAGCCTGTGCTCCGCAACGGGAGAGGCCACAGCAGTGAGAGGCCCGCGTACCGGAAAAAAAAAAAAAAAAAATTTCTCTGTGCTTGGAAATATAATTTTGAGAATCAGTAAAAATAGCACTTAGGAGGAAATGTAAATGTGAAATAAGCCTTCTTATTTTTACATTAGAAAAGAAATAAAGGTTCAAAGTCTACAAGCTGTACATCTTTTTTAAGAAAATAGAAAAGAAAAACAGAATATAGGAGGTAGGGAGAAAAAAATTACAAGAGTAAAAAAAAAAATTAAAGAAATTTTAAAAATAGAGTTTAAATATATAACAGAATCCTATATCTCTTCCGTGACAGATCAAGAAAAGAGATGAAAGGCACAAATTAATAATATTAGGAATGGAAGAAAGGCCATAACTATTGATAAAAAAGCAAAGGTCTGGGCTTCCCTGGTGGCGCAGTGGTTGAGAGTCCGCCTGCTGATGTAGGGGACACGGGTTCGTGCCCCGGTCCGGGAGGATCCCGCGTGCCGCGGAGCGGCTGGGCCCGTGAGCCATGGTCGCTGAGCCTGCACGTCCGGAGCGAGAGGCCGCAGCGGTGAGAGGCCCGCGTACCGCAAAAAAAAAAAAAAAAAAAAAAAAAAAGCAAAGGTCAAAAAGGAAGTTGACAACAACCTACTGAAGAGGCAAAAATATTTGCAAATAATATGACTGATAAAGGGTTAATATCCAAAATATATAAACAGCTCATACTACTCAATATAAAAAAAATCCAATTAGAAAATGGGCAGAAAACCTGAATAAACATTTCCCAAAGAAGACACACAGATGTCCAATAGGCACACGAAAAGATGCTCAAAGTTGCTAATCATCAGAGAAATGCAAATCAAAACCCTAATGAGGTATCACCTCACACCTTTCAAAATGGCTCTCGACAAAAAGACCACAAACAACACATGCTGGCAAGGATGTGGAGAAAAGAGAACCGTAGTACACAGTTGGCGGGAATGTAAATCAGTGCAGCCATTATGGAAAAACAGTATGGAGGTTCCTCAAAAAACTAAAAATAAAACTTCCATATGATCTAGCAATTCCACTCCTGGGTATATATTCAAAGAAATGAAGACACTAATTCAAAAAGATATAAACAACCCAATGTTTGTAGCAGCAGTTACTTAACAGTGGCCAAGATATGGACACAACCTAAGTATACACCAAAGGATGAATGGATAAAGAAGATGTGGAATACACACACACACACACACACACACACACACACACACACACACACAGGAATATTACTCAGCCATAAAAAACAATGAAATTTTGCCACATGCAACAACATGGATGGACTTGGAGGGTACTATGCTTAGTGAAATAAATCAGACAGAGAAAGACAACTACTCTATGTTATCACTTATATGAGGAATATAAAAAATAAAACAAACTAACATAACAAAACAGAAAGACTCACAGATATAGAGAATAAATTAGTGGTTACCAGTGAGGAGAGGGAAGGGGAGAGCGGCAAGACAAGGGTAGGGGATTAAGAGGTACAAACTATTAGGTATAAAATAAATAAGCAACAAGGACATATTTTATAGTACAGGGAATACAGCCAATATTTTATAATAAATGTAGTGTAAGCTATAAAAATATTGAATCACTATGTTGTACATCTGAAACTAATATAATATTGTAAATCAACTATATTTAATAAAAAAGTGTAAGTGACAAACTTCTGAAAAACTTTAGGCCAAATGAAATAGAAAAATTAGATTAAATGAACAAATTATTAGAAAATTTATTTACTAAACAGATTTGGGAAGAAAAAGAAGTATACTAACAGAAAAACTGAAATAGTTTTAAAAAAACAAAAACACCACAGGTTCAGATGTTTTTACTGGGGAATTCTATTTTTTTAAAAAATAAATTTAGTTATTTATTTTTGGCTGCATTGGGTCTTCGTTGCTGCGCGCAGCTTTCTCTAGTTACAGTGAGCAGGGGCTACTCTTCGTTGCTGTGCACGGGCACTAGGCGTGCGGGCTTCAGCAGTTGTGGCTCACAGGCTCTAGAGCACAGGCTCAGTAGTTGTGGCTCACGGGCTTAGTTACTCCGCGGCATGTGGGATCTTCCTGGACCAGGGCTCAAACCCATGTTCCCTGCGTTGGCAGGCAGGTTCTTAACCACTGTGCCACCAGGGAAGCCCTCTACCAAACTTTTAGGGAAAAGATGATTATAATCTTCATAAACTTTTCCAGAGAACAGAGAAAAGGGAATACCTTCTAACTCATTCTATGAGGTCAGTATAACCTTGATTCACAAATCAGATACGGACAACAGATAAGGAATATTAGAGGACACTAGACTAAATCTCATTCATAATCACAAATGAAAAACTCCTAAACAAAATATCTAAAGACAGAAAACAGCAGTATATAAAAAAGGCAATACATTATGACAAAATAATATGACAGTAACAGAAGAGTGATATAACATTAATATGTCTATCAACTTATTTGCTCACACACATAAAAAGTAATAAAACTCAGTATCTTTCATGACAAGCTAGCTTTCATTACAAGGGCTAAAAGGAAAGTTCCTGTGCCCTCCAAAGATTGTTACTGATAATCCTACAATAAATGTCATTCTTCATGGAGAGATGCCTGTAGTATCCCCTTTAAAATCAAGAGCAAGACATGGATACCAGTATTACTACTTTCCTTTGATACTGCCACAGAAGTCTTGGTCTAGGTAGTCAATAAAGAAAAAGAAATTAAAAGAGGACTGGAAAGGAAAGAAGAAAATACTTATGATTTGCAGAGAATAAAACTATATACCTAGAAGAATCTGCAGAAAAGTTATTAGAAATAATGACAGCGTTACAAGGCAGTTACCTATAAAATTAACATGCAAAATCAACTGCGTTTCGATATGCTAACAAAAATCAATTCTAGATAAAGACACATTAAAAAAAAACTTGAATCATCTCCTAATCACAACACAAAACGTGCCAACCATAAAACAGAAGACAAAACTCTATTAAAATCAAGGACGACTTTTCATTGAGATGACAAAAAGAACAAGTAATAAGAGAAAACACACGCAGCACAGCAACTAGAAGACTAGTACATCAGATTTATAAAGAAAAACATAAATACTATAGAAAAGTAAGTAAAAGACAAGAACAGTTATTTTACAGAATGACATATGACCAGTAAATTTAAGATACTCAAATTAGTTGTAAGAGAAATGTAATTTAAAATTATAAAAGAACATCATTTTACACCTGCTACATCAGCAGAGTCTAACACTAGGAAGGTGTTGGATCAAGTGTTACTGGTCAACTTTGGGAAAAAACTTGGAGTTTCCTAAAACAGTGCTGCTCATGTTCAAGGTTCAACGTTCCAAAGTGTTCAATGCTCTTTTCTCCTTTCCTTTATTAATAAATTTACTTCATGAAAAATTGACAACCGAATTAAAGAGAGCTTAGTGATGCATATTTCTTAACTCAGTGTGGCAACTGGTCCACACTTCAAGTAGCACTGCATCTAAGCAAAACCCTATATGTGTACACTGTGAGGCATGTACAAGATTGTATGTACATGCATGTTTGAAACAGAAAAACAGGAAACAACCCAAACTGTCTGTTCAACAATAAGAGAAGGGATAATTAAAATGAGTTATAATCACATACCAGAATATCTTACAGCAGTGGAAATAAATTAACTATGGTTACATGGATAATGCAACTTCACGAAAAAATACTGAAAATATAATACTGAGTTAAAAATAGAAGTTTTAGAAGTATAAATCTATCATACTTTCTAAAGCTTAAAAACAAACAAAATTATAACCAACATATATTAAGTACATCTTTGTGATTAAAAATTGCTTATGGGCTTCCCTGGTGGCACAGTGGTTAAGAATCCACCTGCCAATGCAGGGGACATGGGTTCGAGCCCTGGTCCAGGAAGATCCCACATGCCGCAGAGCAACTAAGCCCGCGCACCACAGCTACTTAGCCTGCGTTCTAAAGCCTGCGAGCTACAACTACTGAGCCCACGAACCACAACTACTGAGCCCGTGAGCCACAACTACTGAGCCCACATGCCACAACTACTGAGTCCACGTGCCACAACTACTGAGCTCATGTGCCTAGAGCCCGTGCTCCGCAACAAGAGAAGCCACCGCAATGAGAAGCCTGCGCACTGCAACGAAGAGTAGCCCCTGCTCGCAGCAACTAGAGAAAGCCCGCACGCAGCAACAAAGACCCAACACAGCCAAAAAATAAATAAATAAAATAAATATTTTAAAAAAATTGCTTAAAACATAGTTGAACAATATTAAAAAATTCAGGATTCTTAGGGCTGGGAGTGGGAAGGTACAAAGATGAGGTAAGAGGGAAACAGAGAGAAATTACTGGTAATATTCTAATTAGTTCAGATGAAATATGTAACATGCCTTAAGACACATTAAAATATAACAATAAAATGACTTGAACAAAAAACCCAAATGCAGATGGAGTTTTTTTAAGCCCCCAAACCTCACAAGTTATTCTTTTTTTTTGAGAATCATACAGCAATCATAAATCATTGCTTTACAATGGTGTGTTAGTTTCTGCTTTATAACAAAGTGAATCAGCTATACATATACATATATCCCCATATCTCCTCCCTCCCACCCTCCCTATCCCACCCCTCTAAGTGGTTACAAAGCACTGAGCTGATCTCCCCTCACAAGTTACTCTTAATTGAATGTGCATTAGGCCACCTTTGCTGAGTCAACAATTACACACTGAATAAGTATTATGGGGGAGAAATGCGGTATTTTTTTTAATAAAAATAATCTACATTTGAAATAACTAACCACAATCTACAGCTCTGCATTCTAAAAAGATAACACTCTCTATTGTAAGGCAAGCCAAATTTGATATCAACTCTTTAATTAGCTATGATTCCAAGATGAAGAGTTACATAATATTAATATCTATTCATATAATGATGGTGCAGTTAGAGACAGACCCTCTGTAAGGGGGAAAATCTCAGACTTTTAAGGAGATGTCTATTAACAGTTTAATTATGAGTTGTGTATTTCTCAAGATGCTACATGGAAGAGTATGTAAAGTGTCTTCTATCAACATTTTTTTAAAGCTGCTATCAGACATATTCTTGGGGAGAGACAGAGAGAGAAAGAGAGGGAGGGAAGGAGAGAGGGCGTGCGCACGTGTGCTTGTCTTTGGTGTGAATTCTGATTAGAACTGTAAACCCTGAAGAGGTTGCAGCCGCTCACATATCCCTTAATGTCATATTTTTTTAATATTTATTTATTATTTATATGGTTGCATCGGGTCTTAGTTGCGGCAGGTGGGCTCCTTAACTGTGGCATACGGCATCTAGTTCCCTGACCATGGATCGAACCCGGGACCCCTGCAATGGGAGCGTGGAGTCTTAACCACTGTGCCACCAGGGAAGTCCCCTCCCTTAATGTCACCTTGTTGGTGCCAATAAATGAAATTCACAACTTAAATAAGAAACACATAACATAAACTAGTGAGCCACATGCCAAAGGCAAAAAGAAAGAGAAAGCAAAACAAAAAAAAATCCTCTTACCAGGTAATTAATGCCTTGTCAGCCAGGGGAAAATACCAACATCACAGTTTACAATTAGCTCTTTAGGCTGTAGAACGGGTTGGTAAACATTTTCCGTAAAGGGTGAGATAGTAACTCTTTTCAGCTTTGCAGGCCCCACAGTCCTAGTTGCATCTACTCAACTCTGCCATAGTAGCACAAAATCAGCCACAAAAGCCGCTTGGAAATGAATGGGTGTGGCTGTGTTCCAATAAAACTTCATGAAAAAAAAAAAAACTTCATGGACACTGAAATCTAAATGTTATATATTTTTGCATTTCACAAAATACTATTCTTTTGGTTTTATCCAAACATTTAAAAATGTAAAATCCATTCTCATATATTGTGGGCTAAATAAAAATAGTCGGCAACTTGGATTTGGCCCAAGAACCAAAATTTGCTAACCCCTGCTCTAGAAAAATAGGATGAGTTCGGGATACAGACTAAGTACGAATCCTGTCCCCACAATTTACCAGCTCAAGTGACCCTGGGCAAGCTCCTTAGTTGACAGCGGCTTCAGTTTGCTTATGTACAAAAGGAGAATAATTATTATTTCCTTCACAAGGGTAGTGCTAAGGATTAAATTAATTATTTCATGTAAAATGCAATAACTGTCTGGCTCATAGTGAGTGCTCAATGACAATTATTAATATTATCAGAAAGTTCAGTTGGCTGGACCCAGGCCCTATCTCTCTATTAACATGAGCCCTTTTCGTGGCCTTTGGCACTGCTTCAGGGAAAACAAAGGGCTCTCATTCTTCCCTGGACTGTCAAAGATCCTTCCCAATCCGGTTTATTATCTGACTTACCCTCCCTATGTGATCTTTTCTGTAAAGGACCAGTTAGTTTTATAAAATGACCTGCCCATGTCCCATTCTCTTAAAATGTTACTAATGGGTCAGCGATACCTGACCAATCTGATCGACAAGGGGTCAGCAAACGATGGCTGCTTTTGTAAATAAAATTTTATCACAACACAGCCGAGCTCATTTATTTAAGTACTGTCTATGGATGCTTTTGCACCACAAAGGCAGAACTGAGTAGCTGTGACAGAGGCCGTGTGGTCTGCAAAAGCCTAAAGTTTTTACCATTTGGCCCTTTATAGAAAAAGTTTGCTAACCTCTGTGATAGAAAATTCATGCTAATATGATAGTCCTGCTTATGAACAAAGATACTCTGGAGATACTGTCGGACTCTCAAGGTCTCAACTTTAATGTTGGAAATTGAGGGACACTGGTGGTGAGACACGAAGGTGGCCTCATACGATCCCTGCCTCAAGGTTTTCATGTCCTTGTATGAACCCCTTCTCTTGAGTGTGAGTAGCATCTGTGATTTGTTTCTAGCCACAACAGAATACAGCAAAGGTGACAGGATGTTAGTTTATATAAGACCCTGTGCTGTTACTTGCTCTGGAGACTCTCCTTGCTGGCTTGATGAAGTAAGCTGCCATGCTGGGGGAGCCTAAATGGCAAAGAACCCTGGGTGGCCCTAGGAGCTGAGGGAAGCTTCCAGCTGACAGCCAGCAAGAAATTGAGGCTTTCCGTTCTACAACTGGAAGTAAATGAATTCTGAGAACAGGAGTGACCTTGGAGGTGGATTCTTCAACAGATGAGAATGTAGTCCAGCCACCTTGATTGTAGCCTTTTGAGATCCTAAGCAGAGGACAAGTTAGGCTGTGCATAGACTTCTGACTCACAGAAACTATGAGATAATAAATATATCTTGTTTTAAGCCACTAATTTTGTGGTAATTTGTTATGCAGCAATAGATAAGTACTATACCTCCTAAACTTTTGAATGAACCTCAACCAAGGGTGAGAAGCAAATTATCTAGCATCCATGATAACAATGTCTTCAGAGACTACAAATAGAAAATGGTCTCATCCACCAGACTGGTTGGTTTCTAGTCACCACCCCTTTCTCCTAGCTTCTGCAATGCAGTGTGCTTTTCAGTCTAGTAATAATATGGTTACCAAAACCAAAATGAGGAGCGAGAGAGAGAAACCATTCCCTAAAGAGTTGAGGGAACTGGAAAAGTTAGCTTTGAGGAGAGAATTAAATGCTTGCAAAATACCTGCCTTTAATAAAGTATGTTATGAATAAGTAATGATGCTTTTTAGAAAGAATTATGATTATTTGGTGAGAATACTCTCCATTTCCTACACATCATCTGTAAACTGCCAGCAGTTACTTCCTAAAACAGACAGAGAACCACGTTACTTCTACTCTCTGGAATCTTCTCAAAGTCTACAAGGTAAAAGCCCTTCAAAATCAGCTGCAAACCTACAAAGCTGCCCTTGGCCACAGTACCTGCTCCCCACAGACTTCTTTGTACTATTTTCAGAATATGCCACCTATGTTCATTCCTTCTTCCTTTTTCATTATTGTTTAAAAGGTCATGTCCTTGGTGCAGCCTTCCCTAACTGACCCAAGCATAAATAATCGTGTTTCCTCCACATATGCCTCTACCTATAGCTGTATTTCTTTTTTATAATGATATCCCCTCCCCCACCATAAATATTCTTCAAGGACAGGGTGATTATTTAATTCAGTGATTCACAAAGTGTGGTCTAGGTACCCTGAGGGTTCCCAAGGTCAAAACTATTTTCATAGCAACACAAAGATACTTGCCTTTTCACTCTCATCTCGCACAAGTGTGGCGTATGGCTTTCCAGAGGCTGCATGATGAAGTCAGCTATAGAAACGTGCACCTATGTATTATTTTTTAAAAGTTTCCCAGTACCAATTTTTTAACTTTTTTAAAAATTATTTATTTATTTGTTTGGTTTTTTTATATTTGGCTGTGTTAGGTCTTCATTGCTGTGCACACAGGCTTTCCCTAGTTGCAGTGAGCGGGGGCTACTCTTCGTTGCAGTGCGCATGCTTCTCACTGCGGTGGCTTCTCCTGTTGCGGAGCATGGGTTCTAGGCGCATGGGCTTCAGTAGCTGTGGCTCACAGGCTCTAGAGCGCAGCCTCAGTAGTTGTGGCACACAGGCTTGGCTCCTTCGCGGCATGTGGGATCTTCCCGGGCCAGGGATGGAACCCATGTGCCCTGCACTGGCAGGCAGATTCTTAACCAGTGTGCCACCTGGGAAGCCCGCCCACTATCAATTTTTAATATAGTAAATGTCAACAGATATAATCCAAATAAACTGAAGAAGCATTTTGGGATCCTTAATATTTTTAAAAAGTCAAAGAAGTCCTGAGACCAAAACATTTTAGAAATGTGAGTCCAATAATTTCTGTCTTCCTAGGGAAGGAGGGAATGATAGGAACTCATTCAACACTTCTGGGAGACTAATCATGTCATTCACTGTATTAAAGTTCAAACGTTCCATAAAGCTGGCAATATACAGTCTAACCAGGCTCGTGAGCCTTGTATCAAACTCTCTATAACCTAGCTCCAACCTACCTCTGTAAGCTGCTCTCTTTCTACATCCTTATTTGAACTATGTATTGTGGCCAACCTGGTTAACTTCCTGCCATTTGAACAACCTTCCATTTCCATCTCTGTGCCTTTGTTCACATTGTTCTACAGAATTGGATACTGTACTTGTTCCAATCAGTGACATTCTAAACCTCTTTTTTTAACATTCAGCTCAAATCCTATTTTCTTTGTGAAGTCTTCTTTAGCCTAAAATTACAAGTCCCATTGTGTTCATTCTTACAGCACTTCCTATCTACAGTCCTCCTTGAACAATTAATACTATATACTTCATTCTATCTCCAATCCTCCAACACTGAATTATTTTTCCATGTATATGTAACTCATCACAAAAAATAGCCCCAATTATTAGAGGGTATTTCGTGTGTCTTACATAACTGCCCCACAGCAAGAGAGCTACATCAAATAACTGATATAGTTATAACTGATTTGACCAAAAAAAAAAAAAAAGTCACCAAAGGTAGACAATTGTATTACATAAGGGAAGCCAATTTCTTCCTAAAAATTCTTATCCTACCATCTAATAAATATGATTCATTAGGCAAGTCACTTCAATCCTAGCTAGTCCTTAGAGGTTAAATGTCCTATTGTGAGCTGCTCAGAAGTCTGAATTTCTATTTCAATGCTTCTTGAAATAGATCTGAAAGAGCCCTTCAAATAAAACAGTGACAAAGAGAAGAGAGAAGCCCACTCCACATGACATAGTCAAAGATCAAATACTGATCCATTTTTTCCTGAGGTTCACTAGCCTAGCATGTTTTCACACACTGGTGTTTTAGAACTGCCAGATTTTAAAGATGTCACGGGAATCCTCAGGGTGAGAAGAATGAGGCTATTTATATGCTGTGAATAGTATCTGAGGCAAGAATTGTAACAGTCACTTCTGGGCTTTATGTTCCTAGAAAGTGACCTTTTCAACATTATTATTATCAGGATGCTCTTCTTAATCTCCTGATGGACTCCAGACTAGTTCTTAACCTTCTTGAAAACTAGGAGTAATGAGTTGGGTTCTTCTACACAGAGCTGTGACAAATTATTCAAGATACACTCCTTGGAGTCCTGTATTCGATAAGGTGTTAATCCACTCACTGATATAGAAGAATCTTCTCTGAACGTTCTATTTGTGATTCAATTTCCCTAAAAGCATAGTCAATTATAAGGAAAAAGCATCAATGAACTTAATCTTTCAAATTCCTCTAAACCAGAATTAAGATACAGACAGTAAATCTACTCAGTAGCAAAAATAAATAAATAAAATAAAACCAATACTTGAGGCTAGGAAATACAAATGGAGGGTACAATAATAAGTATCTGACAGACTCTTGACAGGTTCTTAAATATACATATACATTCCAACTCTCTGGGGGAAGGGCTGACGACCTAAAAGGGGCTGAGAGTCATTCTGTTATGATTTTTATTTAGGAAAATGTTCTTATTCTTAGGAGACACATGCTGAATTATTTAGGGGGTACAAAGAATCATGATGTCTACAACTTACTTTGAAATAATTCACCAAAATCATAATAAAATAAAAATTATTTATTAGATTCCTAGATAGGTAGAAATGGCAAAATTGAACCTAACTGGTAGGCATACAAGATTTCACTGTGCTATCCTATCAACATTTCAGTATGTTTGGCTACAAGTAAACAGGTTATCAGAAAGGCTATTTTGTTTAGTCTCCAGGTCAAATTAAAAAAAAAAAATTAATGAAGCTCTTTAATAAAAGGCTTAGTGATAAAATTTTAAAAAATCTTTAATATTCAAATATATTACGTACGTTATTTGAAAAATAAATCAAATTTAACAATTCCTAGATGGGGTCTATTCTCAACCTAGTAGAATGAAACTTAAAAACATAGGTCAGACCCTGACACTCTTCTGCTCAAACCCCTCATTTGGCTCCACCTCAGAGTAAACATTAAAATGTTACAATGGCCCACAAGGCCCCTCATAATCTCCCTTGACCTCCTCTACCCTGCAATTCAGCTACCTGCCCATGATTCTCCTTGCTATTCCTCAACTATGCCAGGCAGCTCCTGTCCAGCGGCCTGTATACTGGCTGCTCCCAATGCTTGGAACCCTCTGACCTTAGATGTCTACACAGTTCCCCCTTCCTTGCCTTCCACTTACATCTTTGCTCAAATGCCACTTTCTTGGTGAGACATGCATTCCCTGACCATTTAAAACTGCAATTCCCCACACTTCACTCTTATTGACAGGTCCCTGCTCTATTTTCACCATGCCACTTACCAGCCAACACACTCTTTCTACATATTTACATTTAATTTATACATTCTAAGTTTTACACATTAGACGCCTGTCCATCTTCCACCTATAAAATATGAAGTCCACAAGGGCAGGAATTTTGGTTGGCTTTGTTTACCAGTACCCTAGCACCTAGAACACAATGAGACGCCATGATAACACAATATATTTACAGTCTTATTTATCTCTCAGTTAAAAGGGGAAAAAAAGTTTAGCTTAAAACTGATATCCCATGGGTTCGTGCCCCGGTCCGGGAAGATCCCACATGCCGACATGCCGTGGAGAGGCTGGGCCCATGAGCCATGGCCGCTGAGCCTGTGCGTCCGGAGCCTGTGCTCCGCAATGGGAGAGGCCACAACAGTGAGAGGCCCGCGTACCGCAAAAAAACCACAAAAAACAAAAAACAACTGATATCCTGTCTAAGAATGGTTATGTGGTATGGGCTCATACGCTGAATTTTGCTGTGAGTTTCTCAGCACTTAATCTTGTATAGATGAAACAGCCACAGTCACTCTTGCCTGTCTCTTTACGCAGAGCCTAGGTTTTCAGGAGGGCCGGGTCTTTTCCTATTGCATTTGTCATAGTATATAACGTAATACATACAATGGAGCTATTAGACCTTTAATGATCCTTGTTCAATGAATGAAAAATACACAAACATTCCTACATATTTTACTTCTGTCAGCATGCTACAGGGAAGAGAGGTTGAGCTTTGGGGTCAGAGACATTTAGGTTCAAATTTTACCCCATTCTTAACAAGCATGACAATGTAACCTGCCAACACCTTAGTTTCCTTGCTTCTACTTAATAACAATGCCACTTTCTCCAAAGGGTTGTCCTGAAAAGAACCTTAAATGACGAAACAGAAAACCCCTATATAATGTGTGACAAACATGGGGATTGAGAAAGAAATGTTGGTTTCCGATGACTTCTAAGCAATGTTTAAAACTTCTCTTCATTTCTTTGGTCTTAACTTCTCTCACCTTCCCCTATAACTGAAAGCAAATAAAATCTCATAATATTTTTAGGTTAAACAAAAAAGGTCTCAAATAGCAGTATTATTTTTTCGATTCCTAGAATGGTCTCTGGTCAAACAAAAAACAATACAAACTTAGAGAAATCAGTAGATACTAATCAATGATTACAGTGTTAAAAGACGCTTAAACTAAAGAAACTCCTGGGACTTCCCTGGTGGTGCAGTGGTTAAGAATCTGCCTGCCAATGCAGGGGACATGGGTTCGATCCCTTGTCCGGGAAGATCCCACATGCCGTGGAGCAACTAAGCTGAGCACCATTAACTATGGAGCCTGCACTCTAGAGCCTGTGAGCCACAACTACTGAGCCCACATGTTGCAACTACTGAAGCCCGCGCACCTAGAGCCCATGCTCCACAACAAGAGAAGCCACTGCAATGAGAAGCCCGCACACCGCAACGAAGAGTAGCCCCTGCTTGCCGCAACTAGAGAAAGCCCATGCGCAGCAATGAAGACCCAATGCGGCCAAAGATTTAAAAAAAAAAAAAAAGGCAGCACCAGCATTAGAAAACAATTCATTAAAAAAAAAAGAAACTCCTTTTGATAACACTTACTTCCCTAAATAATTCCCATGAGAAGTCTCCTAATAAATGAAAAATAAGGTGTTTCAGACCTAGTGTTCACCTATCTTAACTAACTTTTATTTCACCAAATACTTCCCCCCAAATCCACAATAAAAAGTTAGATAGGCTAATGAGAGAAATCCAGTCTTGTATTTCGTAAGGAAACTTATTTATTTTTTCCCATATTATCATTTTACCATCATTAATACATAAAAGTTACTAGTGTAACCGTAAATTAAGTATCACAATAAAAAGTATGATTAATCTACCACCCAGGCAGAATATTACCTTGATAAGGAAACCTACATCATTCTATCTCAAATCTGTGTGCTATGTAATAAGGCACTATTTTGTTATATAAAGTGTAAGTTTAAATGTAAATTTGATACTTCCTTTCTTTGAACTCTGAACTTGTAATGTGGTTCAGAAAGATAGGAGATATACTATTGACTCCCCACTACAACTTTGCTGAGCCAGTTCTACAGGGAGCACCATTTGTTGTTTCCTAATTTATTCTATTAGTCACAGCCCAATATAAATCACTTTAACTGTAATAGGCCAGCATTAGTTATAGAATTCTGTCTACAACTCATTTAGAAATATTCATATTAGCCTGGTATTTTCCTTAACCCTTATTAAATGGTAAAAGGACCCAAATTCTATTGCTGCAACTAGTGAGTATACACTGCACTTCAGAAAGGTTTACCTGATAGGCCACCTCCAGGTCCTACGAATGAAGTTTACTGTTCATGCCATTCAAAGAATCACCCTTTGTAGTCTCCAGTGCTTCCTGCAGCAGTCTGATCCAAGCTTTACAAATCATACATTCACTAATGAATCAGGAAAATCTAGCCCCACAGGACTAAGGTTGCTAGATTTTTTTTTTTTTTTTTGGTCCTCTTTTAAATCCCACTAAACTAGAAATGGCCAACTTCTCAACCTGTTTCTTAACCACTAATCCTTTATGGTATCATCTACCAAAATTTTTAAAACAGATTTACATGTAAAACCATGTCCCGGATTTTGCAGAGTACAGAAACTTCTTTGAATGAAATAAGAAGGCTTTGCCAACCCTTTTCAATTCCATGACCACAGGGAACCAAAAGACCCTACAAATGAACCAAAAACACACAAAAAAAGTTGAGGAAAGTAAGACCTTTCCCAGGCATTCAATAGACCCAGGTTTTCCTGGCGTGAGCTGGGCACTGCCTCATGGTGCAGAATCAACAAAGAGCAACAGAAATGTGGCTTGGTTTGCTAATTTCAGTCTCCATCTAAAGAAAGGAAAATAAGTGAGTTTTCAAACTAAGAAATACTGTGGATACTGTAAATTACTTTTTAACTCAAAGCCTTGGTACTCTGGATTAGTAACCAATATCAAGAACAGTTAGGTCAATAATTTGTTCTGAAGACTAGAGTGTGAACTTTGATTAATCTGAAAATCTGTTTCCATTATCTGCAAAATGAAACTGCTAGATTGACACTTTCAAGAAAGTAGAGAAAACAACAGGGGTAGGCCCTATGCAAACTCATGGAAACTCTAACATTTTAGGCTAGAAGAGACCTTACTGGTACCTACTCAAACCACCTAGAATAGAGCACCAGGAGTTCAGATGGTATCATCTGTGGCATACTGGCTGACAATTTAAATTTTTACTTCATATTATCTTTATCCTATAAGAATAAATGAAAAAGACAAAATCACTGCAGCTGAAGCATAGGTTGTATAAATTTCATACAACTGATACAAAGTCATAACTATTAGGCAAGATGACAGCAATAAATCTTTAGCTTGAATTATTCTTCAGAAATTGTTTCATGATGAATGAAAAAAATTAATGAACAACGCAAGAAACGTTGGAAATACACTACTGATAATTATATATAAAACAGTATTTTTACTGTATTTTAGTGTGAAAATTACCCTCTTATATACGAACACTTCCCGTTTGAGAAGTCAAGTACTGTTTATGAAGCTACTTTATTAAAATTCTACTCCTCTTCAAGATCAATTAAACAAAAACAGATAGAAGTCCTTATTAGCAAAAATATCATTTGTCCAATATCACAGACTGGCATAGCTAAATGACACATTATAGAGAGTATCTAACCATCTCTTATTACAGATGAGAAAACTCAGAGGTAATGAACTCAGAGCTTTTCCATGAAAACACAGCAACCAAAAGACAGCTGGAGTGGTATGTTGACATCAGATAAAACAAACTTTTAAACAAAAAATGTTACAAGAGAAAAAGGTATTATATAATGATGAAAGGGTCAACCCATTAAAAAGATATAACAATTATAAACATACATGCAACGAACAATACAGTCTCAAAATATATGAAGCAAAACCAGACAGAATTGAAGAAAGGAACACAGTCCACCCACAATAGTTGGAGATTCCAAGACATTTCAAAAAGGATGGAACAACTAGGAAAAAAGATAAAGAAGCAGACAACTTGAACAACACTATAGACCAGCCACACCAAACATACACAGAAGACACCATTCAATGATAGCAAAATACAACATGAATATTTTCACCAGGACAGACAATATGTTAAGCAACAAAACAAGTCTTAATAAAATTTAAAAAATAGAAATCACACAAATTATCTTCTGTGAATAAAATGGAATAAAACTAGAAATTAATAACAGAAGGAAATCTTAAAAATTCACAAATTGGTACAAGTAAACAACATGCTGTTTTATTTTTTTAAGAAACTATTTTCTATCAACCTCTCCATTTTAAGAGTTTGTGTTAGAATAGCTTAAGACCACTGAGTGGTTTAAAAAACATACTCTTAAACAACCAATGGGTCAAAGAAGAAATCACCAGGGAAACTGCAAAATATTTTGAGAAGAACGAAAACAAAAACAAAACATATGAAGACTTACGGAATGCAGCAAAAAGAGGGATATTTATATAGCTATGAAAGTCTACGTTATCTACATTAATAAGGACGAAAGATCTCAAATCAATATCCCAATTTCCAACTTAAGGCACTATTAAAAGAAGAGCAAACTTAACCAAAAGCAAGAGAAGGAAGGAAATAATAAAGATCAGAGTGATGATAAATTAAGAGAATAGAAAAACAATACAGAGAACCACTGAAATCAAAAGTGGGTTCTCTGAAAAGATTAAATTGACAAGCCTTTTTCTAGACTGATGAAGGAAAAAAAAACTGGACCAAATTACTATTATCAGGAATGAAAATGGAAACACTACCAACCTCACAGAAATAAAAAGGAATATAGGGCCTTCCCTGGTAGCGCAGTGATTAAGAATCCACCCGCCAATGCAGGGGACACTGGTTCGAGCCCTGGTTCAGGAAGATCCCACATGCCGCAGAGCAACTAAGCCTGTGCGCCACAACTACTGACCCTGTGCTCTAGAGCCTGCGAGCCACAACTACTGAGCCCGCACACCACAACTACTGAAGCCTGCATGCCTAGAGCCCGTGCTCTGTAGCAAGAGAAGCCACCGCAATGAGAAGCCCGTGCACTGCAACGAGAAGTAGCCCCCGCTTACCACAACTAGAGAAAGCCCACGTGCTGCAACGAAAACCCAACACAACCAAAAATAAATAATTTTTTTAAAGGAATATAAAAGAACATTATGAACTTTTAAAAAAACAGCTTTACCAAGATATAATTCACCGTATGATCAATCCATCAAAATGAGTACAATTCAATGAATTTTAGTATCTTTCCAGATATGTACAACAATCACCACAGTAAATTTCAGAACATTTTCATCACCTCAAAGGGAAACCTATACCCTTTAGCTATCATCCCCCTTTACCCCTGTTCCTCCCAACCCTAAGCAATCATTAATATACTTTCTGTCTCTATAGATTTACCTATTCAGGACATTTGATATAATTGGAATTACATACTATATTGTCCTTTTTACTGGCTTCTTTCACCTATCATAATGTTTACAAGGTTGCTCCATGATGTGGCATATGTTAACACTTCATTCCATTTTATGGTCAAATAATATTCCATTGTATACCACATTTTGCTTATCCATACAGTTGATGGATACCTGAGTTGTTTCTACTTAGGGTTTTATGATTTATTCTTGTGTGTGCGGTGAACAAATTTGATAATCTACAAATTCCTAGAAAAACACAAACTACCAAAACTGTTTCAAGAAGAAAAAGAATAGGGCTTCCCTGGTGGCGCAGTGGTTGAGAGTCCGCCTGCCGACTCTCAGGGGACACGGGTTCGTGCCCCGGTCTGGGAGGATCCCACGTGCCACGGAGTGGCTAGGCCCGTGAGCCATGGCCGCTGAGCCTGTGGTCCGCAACAGGAGAGGCCACAGCAGTGATAGGCCCACATACCGCAAAAAAAAAAAAAAAAAAGAAAAATAGACTTTCTATAGCAAGTAAACAGATTTTCTATCAGTAGTCAAAAAACGTTTTAAATACAGCCACTAAACAGTATGGCGGTTCCTCAGAAAACTAAAAACAGAATTACCATATGATCCAGCAATCTCACTCCTGGGCATATATCCAGAGAAAACCGTAATTCGAAAAGACACGTGCACCCCAACGTTCATTGCATCACTATTTACAATAGCCAAGACATGAAAACAACTTAAATGTCCACTGACAGCTGAGTGGATAAAGAAGATGTGATACATATATACAATGAAATACTACTCAGCTGTAAAAAAAAAAGAAGTAATGCCGTTTGCAACAACATGGATGGACCTAGAGATTATCACACTAAGTGAAGTAAGTCAGAAAAAGACAAATACCATATGATATCACTTATAATGTGGAATCTAAAATATGAACAAATGAACTTTATCTATGAAACCAACAGATTCATGGACACAGGGAACACACCTGTGGTTGCCAAGGGGGAGGGAATTGGGGGAGGGATGGAGTGGGAGGTTGGGGTTAGCAGGTGTAAGTTATTATATACAGAATGGATAAACAACAGGGTCCTACTGTATGGCACAGAGAACTACGTTCAATATCCTGTGATACACCATAATGGAAAATAATATTAAAAAAATAATATATGTATAATGGAATCACTTTGCTGTACAGCAGAAAATAACACAACATTGTAAATCAACTATACTTCAATTAAAAAAAACATTAAAAAAGAGCACAGGACTTGAAGGATTCACATACAAGTTCTATCAAACATTTAAAGAACAAACACCAATACTTCTTTAACTCTTCAAAAAGTTAGAACAATTTCTAAAGCATTCTTAGAAGTTAGTATTACCCTGATACCAAAACCAGACAAAGATATCACAAGAAATAAAAAGTACTAACCAATATCCCTTATGACTATAGATGCAAAAATCTTTAATACTAGCAAACCTAATCTAATAGAATATTAAATGGATTAGTCACATTGATCAAGTGGGATTTATCGCAGAAATGCAAAGGTGGTTTAACAGGTGAGACTCAATTAATATGAAACACATAAATATTTACTTATGGAATAAAGTAAAAATACCACACAATCATCTCAATTGATACATTAAAAGCTGCTGATGAGAACTTCCCTGGTGGTTCACTGGTTAAGACTCTGCGCTTCCACTGCAAGGGGCACGGGTTCCATCCCTGGTCAGGGAACTAAGATTCCGCATACCGTGCGTGCAGCAAAAACAAAACAAACAAAACAAAACAAACAAAAAAAACCCAGCAGCTGATGAAATCCAACACCCTTTCATGATAAAAACACTCAACAAGGGGCTTCCCTGGTAGCGCAGTGGTTGAGAGTCCACCTGCCGATGCAGGGGACACGGGTTCGTGCCCTGGTCCGGAAAGAGCCCACATGCCACGGAGCGGCTAGGCCCGTGAGCCATGGCCGCTGAGCCTGCACGTCCGGAGCCCGTGCTCCGCAACGGGAGAGGCCACAACAGTGAGAGGCCCGCGTACCGCAAAAAAAAAAACCAAAAAAACACACTCAACAAAATAGAAACAGAAGGGAACTTTCGAAAGTTGATAAAAGGCGTCTATGAAAATCGAACATATAACATCATACTAACGATAAAATGCTAAAAGCTTTCTCCCTAAGATCAGAAAAACAATTTCATTTACAACATTCAAAAGAATAAAATACAAAGGAAAAGATTTAACAAAGGAAATACAAGACTAAAAACTTCAAAACATTGCTTAAAGAAATTAAAGGCCTAAAATAAATGGAATGACATCTGATGTTCATTGCTTGAAAGACTTAACACTGTTGAGATAGCAATACTCCCCAAACTGAATGCAAATAAAAAATCACAATAAGATACCACTTCACACACACACAGGCTGGGTATTTTTTTTAAAAAGGGAAGGGGAAAACAAGTGTTGGCAAGGATGTGGAGAAATCGGAACCTTCATACATTCCTAGTGGAAACAAAATGGTAAAACCACTGTGAAAACAGCTGGATAGTTCCTCAAAAAGTTAAATAAAGAATTACCACATGATCCAGTAGTTCCACTGCTACATACCCAAGAAGCAGAAAATCACCAAGTAACCTGTACATGAATGTTCATAACAGCATTATTCAAAAGTATGAAAAAGTGGAAACAATACAAATATCCATAAACTGATTAATAGATTAGTAAAATGTGGTATATCCACCCAAGTATATTATTCAGCATAGTACTGAATTACACTATACCATGGATGAACTTTGAAAACACTATGCTACCTGAAAGAAGTCAGACACAAAAGGCCACACATAGTATGATTTTCATTTATAGGAAATATCCAGAATAGGCAAATCCATAGAGACAGAAAGCGGAGTAATGGTCAACAGAGCTAAGGAGAGAAAAAATGGGAAGTGACTGCTTAATTGGTATGGGGTTTTTCTTTTGGGGTGACAAAAATGTTCTGGAATTAGATAGTGGTAATGAATGAACAATACTGTGAATTTACTAGAAGCCACTGGATTATATACATTTAAGTGATTAAAATGAAGCATTTTATATGAATTTTATTTCAATTTAAAAATCACCCAAAACAACAATAAACTTAAATCTACTCAGCAACATATAAATTAAAATAACCACAAAAGTCCTCTTTCTGAATTCTTATGTCTATACGCTCAAAACCTAGATCTAAAAACAGGCATCAGATACCTCACAACTGTGATATTATTAACAGTTATGAGGGGACTTCCCTGGTGGCACAGTGGTTAAGAATCCGTCTGCCAATGCAGGGGACGTGGGTTCGATCCCTGGTTCGGGAAAAGGTCACATGTCGTGGAGCAACTAAGCCCGTGCACCACAACTACTGAGCCTGCATTCTAGAGCCCGCAAGGCACAACTACTGAGCCCACACACAACTACTGAAGCCCGCATGCTCTAGGGCCCGCGTGCTGCAACTACTGAAGCCTGCGCACCTAGAGCCCACGCTCCGCAACAAGAGAAGCCACCGCAATGAGAAGCCCGCATGCCACAATGAAGAGTAGCCTCCACTCGCCACAACGAGAGAAAGCCTGCACGCAGCAACGAAGACCCAACACAGCCAAACATAAAACGAAAACAAAAACGGTTATCAGACAATTTTAAAAATTCTATCATAAAAGGAAGAGATAAAAAAAATACATTAATTTTTTACGATGCAAGTTTCTTTTGATCATTGTACTCACTCTTAAGTGCAAGCAGACCCAATTATTCTAGCAAGCTGATAGGAAAATACAACACCTATTATCCCTGTTCTTGGGGGCAGCAGTGACTCACCAAGCTTCTCTGGCTCATCTGGCCCTGTGCCTGCAATGCAGCTGCTCTCCAAACCATAGGAGGGATCCACCTTCCCAGAGGCTCGTGCTGCTTCTTGTACTTTTTTGACGTGAGCTTCCACCAATTCCAGTGGTACCTCCTCCCGGACTCGAGAAAACTCTTCTGTTTAAGAAGAAAAATGGAACAGTGATCTGGCTTTGCATAAATATTTGCTTCAATGTAAACTGGATAATATGACACATTAGTGTATCGTGTATAAACCTAGTGACCTTTCTGGAGACTCAATCTGATCTACCCCAGCAAATCAAGAGGGCCAAAGGAGATAAACATGTACAGTAACGAAATTCTGTGACTCTATGTTTTACCTTACATGTCACAGCATCTTACTATATAAACAGGAGATCTTTAAATTTCTATTAGTAACAATCAAAACTGCTATCCAGGGACTTCCCTGGTGGTCCAGTGGTTAAGACTCCACGCTTCCACTGCAGGGGGCCTTGGTTCGATCCCTGGTCGAGGAACTAAGATCCCGCATGCCACAAGGTGCGGCCAAAACTAAATATATTTAAAAAAAAATAAAAAATTGCTGCCCAAATTTCATCTAACTCTGCTGGCTAGATTTTAATCAAGATAACAATAAGGATAAAACAACCAGAAAATCAAGAAAGAGTTCTATGGTATGAGAAAATTCTAGTAAGAATTATTGTAATCCAAGAATGTTAAATGACTCCTTTTTGCCAATTATATAAAATTCTGAATGAATCACAAAACATACCATTAAAAACCTGTTTTGTCCCTCTAAATTCTTTTTTTTTTTTTTTAGAAGATGTTGGGGGTAGGAGTTTATTAATTAATTAATTTATTTTTGCTGTGTTGGGTCTTTGTTTCTGTGCGAGGGCTTTCTCTAGTTGCGGCAAGCGGGGGCCACTCTTCATCACAGTGCGTGGGACTCTCACTATCGCGGCCTCTCTTGTTGCGGAGCACAGGCTCCAGACGCGCAGGCTCAGTAGTTGTGGCTCACGGGCCTAGTTGCTCCGTGGCATGTGGGATCCTCCCAGACCAGGGCTCGAATCCGTGTCCCCTGCATTAGCAGGCAGATTCTCAATCACTGCGCCACCAGGGAACCCCTGAATTCTTAATAAATGCTCCTAGTTTGAAAATTATTATATTTTAAGTGTTTTAGTTTAAAATGTTATAATACTTCAAATACAACATGGTATCTTCAAGGGGTAATATCCGATTTTTTTTTGTTATTTACATAACTGAAATGAATATAACAGCCGATAACACTTAAATCTGAGATAAAATTAGCATGAAAGGAAGTATTAAACCATTATCTGAAATTGTTACTCTGGTGAGATGGCTTAAGAAAGTTCATACCCAAAGCTGCTCTGGCTGCAGCAGATGCCACACGAGGATCCACCACAGATGCCAAAAAAGCAACAGTGCTCATGACTGGGTTTCCTGACTGACTGAAGGGGACAGGCTGGTAGGCCAGGGGCCCCAGGGAAGCATCAGAATTCTCAAGGTATGGGTCCTCAATGGGAAGCCTCAAAAAGTGGAGGATGCATTCATCCTGTGTGCGACTTCCAACGTGTTCCGACACTTTGTTCCAGTCATCCTTATACATCTCCAGAGCCTATAATGGAAAAAAACAGGAGCTTTAATATCCGGTAACAAGGAAGTATTTAATGACATCAGAAGCCTGTGACTGTTCTTTAGACAGACTTTAAAAACAGTAATGAAAATGGTTATACTGTTCATAAGAAAATAGGTAGCTATGATTGCTTTCATTATTATATTAAATTCTCAATCAGTCAAGAAAAATAAATAAAAGGCATGCATATTACAAAGGAAGAACAACTGGTTTTTATTAATACACACATGACTGCTTATATAGGAAATCCTACAGAATCTACAAAAAAAGGTATTAAACTAAAAAGTTTAGCAAGGTCATCAGTTAAAAGGATAATAGAAAAACTCAATTATATTTCCATATATACTAGCAATGAAAATTTTTTAATTGGAAAAAAGTATTTAAAATAGCACAAAAATGAAATACTTAGGAAAAAATATAATGAAGAATGTGTAAGACCAATATGCTGGAAAAAATAAAACATGCTGAGAAATCAAAGACCTAAATAAATGAAGAGATATGCTGTGTTCATTCATTAGAAGTCTCAATATTGTTAAGATGTCAATTCTCTCCAAATTGAACTACAGATTCAATGCAATCCCATTCAAACTTTTTTGTTAAAAATTACGAAACTGATGCTAAAATTCATAGAGCACACACATTTCTAGTTTAAAAATTTTTAACTTTTCAGAGAAAATGCTGAAAAACTCCAACAAAAACAAGAAAAGCAGTCTCCAAGGGGGAGGGAGATAGAACAGTATGAAGGAAGCCACAAATAGGTGGTGCTGAGAAATTCAAGGAATGAATTGGGTAAAAGAATCTCTTGGGGAGCTACTGTAGCTACCAAAGTTACTACTCTCACATGGTTCTATCTACAGCCATGACTCTCCACCAGGGGCAACTGTGTCTCCTTAGGGACAATTGGCAGTGGCTGGAGACATTCTGGGTTGACACAATTGGAGAGGTGCTACTGGCACCTAGTGGGTAGAGGCCGTGGATGCTGTTAAAAATTCTACAATGCACGTAAGAGACCCCACAACAAAAAAGCTATCTGGTCCAAAATGTTAATAGTAGCGTGGCTAAAAACCCTACTGTAGAGCCTGATTTGCTAATACTGTGTTAAGATGAGTTCACCATGATGATGGTTCTCTCCGTGTTTATTGCCTCAGTGAATTCTTTTTTAATTTTTTACTTTAATTTTATTTTTTGGCCATGCCATGAGGCACGCGGGATCTTGGTTCCTTGAACAGGGATTGAATCCACACCCCCTGCACTGGAAGTATGGAGTCTTAACAACTGGACTGCCAGGGAAGTCCCACCTCAGTGAATTCTTAAATCTGGACTCCAACTGCTGCTCCAGGCTTGCTTTCTCACTGGAGTGGTACAGGACTCCTCAAAAACCCAAGCCAACAAATCACCTTACTCATTAAATCCCTTGAAAAACAAGGCTAATTCTGGGTATCCTCTGGACAGTCTGTGGCTTTGGGTAGTTCTAAAAGGAATTACTTTAGAAAAAAGACGCAGATTGTAACAAAAAACAAATATCAATCTAGCTCATGAGGGTCCCTGGGGCCCGAAACATACAACTGAGACTCGTAAGTTTCTGATTCTGGGTAGAGATTTTCTTGACATGTTCTAGCATAACCTTTTCAAACAAACTTATTTTTATAAGTTTCTTTCTTTATTCATTTTCCTTCAGCCAGAGAAAAAAAGAAAGTTCAGGAAGGTTTTTCCCCAGAATAAAGCTAAGGAACTGTCATGCAAAATTCAAGCCAGAGCACAAGGCTGAGCAACAGTCAAGTTCTGAGCCTGGGCACTGGCATTACATAAGAGGGGCAGACTGAAGAGATGTTTTCAAAACGACATGGTGACCAACTGGCCAGGAAGGAGAAGGGTGACATATAGAGAAAAGTTATTAGGAGACATTTTACACTACAAAACACTTTCATTCCTCCTGTCATCACTGGGGTCTTCACCACTGCTTACTTGGATTCTTAGAATTGCCTGTCTCTCTACCCTTAAATTCATCCTTCTTCCTGTTGCTAGAGCGAAGTATGTTTGACACAGGACACCATCTCTCTCCTGCCTGAAACTATTTCAGTGTTCATCATTATCTTACGGAATTAAGGCCAAACATGACCAGGTATCAGCTACTTCTTCCCCCTCACCTCCGTACTCTTTAATGCTCCAAAAATACCCAGATCTCACAACACTGTTCCTAAGTACTGTGCCTATGTACAGTTTGTTCTGCACTGGAAATATCATGTACTAGAACCAACACCAGCACCCCACTCCAGGAAGCTGTCCATTATATCTCATCCACCCAGCCCAGATGCGCAGCCACTCCTCTGTACCTCTCATGCTCCAGTCATATCTCTAATTGTGTTTTAATCGGTTTCTGTCACAGACTAGACTATGAATTCCTTAACTCTAGAGACTATGGCCTAGCCATCTCAATCTACAGCATCTGCCACAGTGCCTGAAACATAGTACGCAATAAAATGTGCTCAATTTAACCACAGGTAACTGGACTAAAGAAGGAAAGGAATCTGACTTTTGCATGGCTCCAAGCATCAAAAAAACAACCTGGGGAATTCCCTGGCGGTCCAGTGGTTAGGACTCTTCACTTCCACTGCCAGGGACCCAGGTTCAATCCCTGATCAGGGAACTAAGATCCTGCAAGCCAAGCGGCGAGGCCAAAAAACCAACCAACCAACCAACCAACCAACCAAACAAAACCCCCCTGTATTTTAAAAAAAAGGCTTTCTTCAAAACAATTTTTTTTTTTTTTACTGGAAGACATACTCATCTAAAGTGTAATTCAAAATTACACAGGAAGATAAGCAACAAAGATTTACTGTATAGAATAAGGAACTATATTTAATGTCTTGTAATAAAAATAATCTGAAAAATTATATATGTAACTGAATCACTTTGCTGTATACCTGAAACTAACACAATATTGTAAATAAGCTGTATTTCAATAAAAAATAAATAAAATTACACAGGAAAAAATATTTCCTGGGTTGCTTATCAAGGCAAAGTAGGTCAAGTGCATGCACACTGTGAGAAAAATCTTTGAGGCTGCTTACTGAATACCTTCTAATGCTATTGTTTCTATAATCTGGCCAGTATAAAATGAGAAACCCATCTATGGATAAACAAATATTAATACATATCATGGATTTTCTTTGTAGGTGCAAGATTTTATGGCCATTAATTATTTAATACAAAGCATGAGAAAGCAAAGCAGGCATGAGAAAGACAAGTTAACCAGGTAGAACCAACAAGCTCACAGATTCAAGTTTTCTCAATTTCAAAGCCAGGGACAATGATAAATGACCAGGAAGAATACTGTAATCAGTTGTGGACTTAAAAGAAATCGTGAAAGCCTCTTTTTAAAAATCCCCTTAGTCACTATGGAATAGAATGGTGCTATTTCTTCTTTCTGGCACCCTGATTCTATCAATGCCATTTCAAACTGCTGTAAGGACTTCTTATACTGATGATGCATTTTGTGGCTTCTTATACTGATGATGCATTTTCAGGTGAAATACCTGAAATTCCTCACACATTTTACAAATGAAATCTTACTCAAACATGACTCCATCTTCTTGATCTTATGCATGTCTACCAATTAAAGATCTTTTTCAAACTGCATTCATTTGTCCAATGAATAGATTCCACTTTAGTTATTTGCAAAATTGAAATTATGCCCCCAATATTTGTAGGAACACAATAAACTGAACACAACCAAAAACAATAACCTGCAGCATTCCATACAATAACTGTGCTTTGATAAGAAACCATATCAAATAAAGTATTTTTAAATAAAAGTGAACTGTTGTACTGTTGGTGGGAATGTAAATTGATACAGCCACTATGGAGAACAGTATGGAAGTTCCTTAAAAAACTAAAAATAGAACTACCATACGACCCAACAATCCCACTACTGGGCATATACCCTGAGAAAACCATAATTCAAAGAGTCATGTACTATAATGTTCACTGCAGCTCTATTTACAATAGCCAGGACATGGAAGCAACCTAAGTGTCCATCAACAGATGAAAGGATAAAGAAGATGTGGCACATATATACAATGGAATATTACTCAGCCATAAAAAGAAAGGTGTGGCACAAATACACAATGGAATATTCCATACAATGGAATATTACTCAGCCATAAAAAGAAACGAAATTGAGTTATTTGTAGTGAGATGGATGGACCTAGAGTCTGTCATACAGAGTGAAGTAAGTCAGAAAGAGAAAAACAAATACCGTATGCTAACACATATATATGGAATCTAAAAAAAAAAAAAAAAGGTCATGAAGAACCTAGGGGCAAGATGGGAATAAAGACACAGACCTACTAGAGAATGGACTTGAGGATATGGGGAGGGGAAGGGTAAGCTGGGACAAAGTGAGAGAGTGGCATGGACATATATACACTACCAAACGTAAAATAGATAGCTAGTGGGAAGTAGCCGCATAGCACAGGGAGATCAGCTCGGTGCTTTGTGTCCACCTAGAGGGGTGGGATAGGGAGGGTGGGAGGGAGGGAGACACAAGAGGGAAGAGATATGGGGACATACGTATATGTATAACTGATTCACTTTGTTATAAAGCAGAAACTAACACACCATTGTAAAGCAATTATACTCCAAAAAAGAAGTTAAAAAAAAAAAAAGCGAAGCATGGGATAGGTTAAAAATAAAAAAAAGTGGTGGTCTCAAGAATAATCCTAAATATTTGGGAAGCTGCCTGTGTGATATACTTGTCCGATAAAATGGTATGATTTTGGCAAGGGTAGGGGTAGGCAGACAACAATAAACCCTAATGAATCTTCCAGATTTATCAGGGAGAAATTGACCATGTTTTTGGTTATAAATCGATTAAAAATTTTTCTTCTGACTTCATAGTCTTAAGCTATTAATTACCAATAAACTATAAAAACAGAAGGTGTTAATGGTAAACAATGCTGTTGGGAAGCCTTTTATTTCTCTTTGTGTAAGCACAGACAACACCTGTTGATTCAACAGCATGTTTAAAAGAAAAATCAACCACTGCACAGGTTCCACCTGCAGGAGAGAAAATGCACTATTGTGTGGGGATACTGTGGTTTTCTTGAATATGCTCAGGTTAAACAGTAGCTTCACCATTCTGACCTCACTCTGTATTTACTATCCACGAATCTTAATGTAGCAGAGGAGAAAATTTTGACTATCAATATGCAGCAAGGAAAAGAGCTGACTGACAGGAGCCTGTTGTTTCAGGTAGTGTTGCACAATTTAATTTCTCCCTAGAGCCCACAGATTCTAAACAAGCAATACAAATGCATATCCCATACATTCCCCCACAAATACTGAGAACTTTAAAATTAACATCCATAGCACATATGGCTAGAGAAGACAGCGTTGAAATAAATAAAAAGGAGCTCAGAAAATAAGCTCTTTGCATATCACTGATACTCAATGGACAGATAAGAATAAATTAAAATAGTGGTAAAAACTCAGAAAGAGGGCTTCCCTGGTGGCGCAGTGGTTGAGAGTCCGCCTGCCGATGCAGGGGATGTGGGTTCGTGCCCTGGTCCGGGAAGATCCCACATGCCGCAGAGCGTCTGGGCCCGTGAGCCATGGCCACTGGGCCTGCGCATCCAGAGCCTGCGCTCCACAATGGGAGAGGCCACAACAGTGAGAGGCCTGCGTACCACAAAAAAAAAAAAAAAAAACAACCTCAAAAAGAACAAATATTTTTGAATTTTGATCCAGAGAGACACAGAGAGAGAGAGACTAAGAGAATAAGGAAAAGTAGAAGAGGGGTGTAAAACAGAAAAGGAAAGAGTTAATACACCACTAAAACTTCTTAATGAACCACAACTGTTGGAACAACTCAAAATCAAATTAAAGCAATGCAGAAACGTGAGCCATCACCAGGCCCAAAGTATCCTAATGTGTAGTCTGGATACTCATGGAGCACCAGACCCTTTCACAGGAACTGAAAGATCAAAATCATTTTCAGAATAATACTAGGACCTTACTGTCTGTTCATTACATTGACATTTGCTCAATGGTGCAAAAGCAATTAGTATGACCCCTTAGTATGAATCAAGGCAGTGGCACCATACTGTCCTGTCATTTTATTCTTCAGTGCTGCACACTTGCAGAAGCAAAATAAGCCAACTTTACTTAAACTTTTCCTTGATGAAACAGTAAAAATTAATTTTATTGAATCTAAGTATCTTAGCCCATGTGTTTTTAATCTTCAGTATTATGAAATGGGAGGTACACAAGACGACTAAATATCAACTTTCAAAGCATGACGGCTGTCTAAAAGAAAAGCACTTGTGATTGAGTTTCAAGTTCAAGTAGCCACTCTTTTCACTGAATATCATCACTAGAATGAATTGCTACCACACCACGGTTTTACAGACACAGATATCTGGCAGACATTTTCTCAAAAATAAACAATGATTCTCAAAAATGTCACTCCAGGGACTTCCCTTCCCTGGCAGTCCAGTTGTTAAGACTTTGCCTTCCAATGCAGGGGGCATGGGTTTGACCCCTGGTCGGGGAGCTAAGATCCCACATGCCTCGCAGCCAAAAAAACAAAACATAAAACAAAGGCAGTGTTGTAACGAATTCAATAAAGACTTAAAAAAAAAAAAAAGTCACTCCAAGGAAAACTGATGGTGTTTGTTGCCAATGATTAAGTGAAAATTACAATTGTGAAAAATACTTATCTGCCATGAAAGCGTGTTCTTTTTTTTTTTATTTTTTTATTTATGACTGCGTTGGGTCTTCATTGCTGCACGCGGGCTTTTCTCTGGTTGTGGCGAGCGGGGGCTACTCTTCGTTGTGGTGCGCAGCTTCTCATTGCGGTGGCTTCTCTTGTTGTGGAGCACAGGCTCTAGGCATGCAGGCTTCAGCAGTTGTGCCTCATGGGCTCTAGAGCACAGACTCAGTAGTTGTGGCGCACGGACTTAGTTGCTCCGCGGCATTGTGGGATCTTCCCAGACCAGGGCTCGAACCCATGTCTCCTGCATTGGCAGGCAGATTCTTAACCACTGCGCCACTAGGGAAGTCCCGCTTGTTCTACTTTTTAAAAGACTTTTCTAATGAGATTGGTCACAGTATTATCAAATTAGATTTTTTTCATATTGTATCATGAACTGCATCAACATTTGGAAGATCTGCATAATTCAGTAAACCAATATTTTCCAATTTATCAATGAAAGACATTATGCAATCATACATGGATAAAAGATCCATTACTAGGGCAAGAGAGACCAATGGATTCCATGCTGCAACTAAGCTTTAAGAAACTATCAGTGGTCAAGTTTTAATGTAACACAAGCATACCTCAGAGATACTGCGGGTTCAGTTCTGGACCACTGAGATAAAGCGAATACTGCAATAAAGCAAGTCACATGGATATTTTGGTTTTCCAGCACATATAAAAGTTATGTTTACACTATACTGTTGTCTACTAAGTGTGCAATAGTATTATATATCTTAAAAAGAACACTGGGGGCTTCCCTGGTGGCACAGTGGTTGAGAGTACGCCTGCCGATGCAGGGGACACGGGTTCGTGCCCCGGTCCGGGAGGATGCCACATGCCGCAGAGCGGCTGGGCCCGTGAGCCATGGCTGCTGAGCCTGCGCGTCCAGAGCCTGTGCTCCGCAACGGGAGAGGCCACAACAGTGAGAGGCCCGCGTACCGCAAACGAGAAAAAAAAAAAGAACACTGTACCTTAATTTTAAAATACTTTGTTGCTAAAAAATGCTAACCATCACCTGAGCCTTCAGTGTGTAATCTTTTTGCAAGAGTAACATTCAAGACCACTGATCACAGATCACTGTAACAAATATAATAAGAAAGTTTGAAATATTGTGAGGATTACCAAAATGTGACACAGAGACACAAGGTGAGCAAATACTGTTGGAAAAATGGCACCAACCAACGTGCTTAATGCAGGGTTTCCACAAACCTTCAATTTGTTTTTTTTTAAAAAAAAAGGAGGGACATGTCTGTATCACAGAAGAATATTCATAATTACCTGAAAAGGCCATTAAGATACTTCTCCTGCTTCCAACTACATATCCAGGTGATACCAGACTTTCCTAATATACTTAAACTAAAACATACCTGGTAGAAAAGCAAATATGAAAATCCACCTGTATTCTAGTAAGCCAAACATTACAGATTTGCTAAAATATATAAATGCTACACTTCTCACTAATATCTTTTTTCAAAAGATATTTTTCATAAAAATGTTAATTATGTTAACTCAAAAGGGGTTCACTGTTATTTTAAGTGAATTAAATATTCTTCTCAGTTTTAATTTTTAGTTTAAAAAATACTGATTAAAAATATATATATACTGATAAAGTCACATAAATTAAAACTCTCTGGAGTCCTCAATAAAAATTTTGAGAGTACAAGTGCTTCTTGAGCCCAGAAAGTTTGAGAACTGCTGCCCTAGCCTAATCTTTTATTTGATACTTGATTTCTGAATTGCATATTTTATACGATATACAAGTTTCGATCAGATGCAGTACTCCAGTGAAAGGGAGTGCTCTTCCTCCATAAATTCACTGCTCTAATGTTACAGTTATAATTGGTGTAGATGCTGCCAGTAATTACCAGGAGCAATCATCAACTTCTTCCAGGTTGAACCCACTATTGAAACTAGAAAGCCATGTATTTGTTTTCCCAGGATCACACGCAGTACTAGGTGTTTATGAGACCCATTTGATCAGTGAGATAGAAAGGAAACACTGATGAGGGGCTTCTGGGAAAGCTTTTCCTCACAAGAGCCCAGGAAGAGAAGTCCCCAGGTACCTTTTCCAATTCTCTTTCTGTTTTAAATAGGGATGAGAAGTCTGGAACTACCAGTCTTCCTGTGACCAGAACACAAAGAGACAGAATGTGGACAGCTACGGAAGGCAGAACAAAACAAGAGAAAAACTAGGGACCTGATGATATAATTGAACAGTGGAAAGAATCTTGGAATTGCCAATCTGAAGAAATCTAGTTGAACAAAAAACCAAAGTTCTTTTGGTTTAATGTATTGCTCGTCAGATTTTCTGTTCCATGTAGGCAAAAGCATTCCTAACATATTTAACAATAAACTTCCTCATTTGGTCCTAATTCAGCTCCCACACATACTATCCACAAATACTAAGTAGTGTCATGAAGTCTCCATTTTACCCCAACAATTGTTGTTCTACAGCTAAAGACAAATAGTCCTTCTTCGGAACTGGTTGATAAATATGAAACCAAATACTCTCTTTTTCCTACCCTTCAGAGTAGAAATAATTCTGAGATCTAGTTCTGTAAGAATTTGCAAGAATCTCTAAAGACAACGAAATTAAAAAAGCATTCAATATGCTGACTGACAGAGACACGATGCATAATCATGGGCTTATCACAGTCTTCTGCTTTCATAATCAAGATAATTTTTTCAATGGCAGGTATCTTCATCCACTTTTCAGAAATCCTTTTGGAAAATACGGAGGTTGTACACTCAATTGCATACAAGCACTAGGGAACTAATCTACAATGACTGAGGAGGGCTAAGTTAAGAAAATTTGGACTATGAAGAAATGCCCCATTTCAAAGGAACATCTGCTACCCAAGGCCAGCCAGCTAATTATTGCTATCTGAGAATAAGGGCCCGGAGTTGCCAGATCTTCTAATTTTGGAGGAAGAGTTAGATGTCTAGATTGCTTTGGAAAATCTGCAATATTTAATTGTTGGCAACAGATTTAAAACAAAAAGAACCCAACCTGAGCCAAAATAATACATATCTAGGCTTGATCTCCCCTACTGACAGCTAGCACATCAATTCCAGTGTGATATTTAAACTGCAACAGCCCAAGAAAATGCTATTAAAACTCATTACATGGATTGAAAATTTTCAGGATAAATTCCAAAGGTATATTTAAAATGCTAGTCACAGAAAGTTAGCAGCCATCTCATATGAATAAAGGGGCTTCATCACTAATCTGCTTACCTCCAGCAGTAGAAGTGTCTCCTGTTCAGTCCATTCTCTTCCAGCACTAGCACCTTTACTCTAAAGATAAAAATTCAGAAATTATTTACTCATTCCTAAAGGCTGAATGGAGCTCATCAGGATTCCCTTCTAAGTTCTGCAGACCGTTTTCTGCAATCCACCAAAGTAAGTCCCTGAGTAACAAGAATAAAACACATAAGGAACCAAAACTCCCAAGAGAAAGGCTGGCTTATTTCAAAGATTTCTTGCTATCTACCAAGGAGTCATGGACTACTTAGACATTAGACATGGATTACTTAGACCACTTATTTCTATTATTTATAAGAAAACCAAGTCTGTGTTGTGTAAAACCAAATCAACTGACTCATACTTCTTGATTTGCACATTCTACTCCATTCATGAAGAGGACTGGCTGTGTAGTATACTTGATATTATTCTTTAGCCGCATATGTTACTAATTCAAAATACACATTCTAACATATTATCCCTTCTCTGAAAATTCTACTTTGGGAGATTACAATTTAAGAAATGAAAACTTCTATAGTCCATGATTCCTTTGTGTCAATAAAGTTTCTCAGTTCATTTGAC
This sequence comes from Lagenorhynchus albirostris, assembly GCF_949774975.1. NCBI lineage: Eukaryota > Metazoa > Chordata > Mammalia > Artiodactyla > Delphinidae > Lagenorhynchus > Lagenorhynchus albirostris. Next base: position 40,252,307 of record NC_083104.1, on the reverse strand, counting down.
TCAACCTTTCTGCACGACTGTGCTATACACTGCAGGTAAAAATTATGATTTATTAGGTCTCCATAATATTCAATCCATATCATTATGAAATATTTGTTCATTTGCAAAAAATGTACTAAAAATAACTAGTCTTGGGCTTCCCTGGTGGCGCAGTGGTTGAGAGTCCGCCTGCCGATGCAGGGGACACGGGTTCGTGCCCTGGTCCGGGAAGATCCCACATGCCGCAGAGCGACTGGGCCCATAAGCCATGGCCGCTGAGCCTGTGCGTCCAAAGCCTGTGCTCCGCAACGGGAGAGGCCACAACAGTGAGAGGCCCGCGTACCGCAAAATAAATAAATAAATAAAAATAACTAGTCTTTAAATACAGAATAAGAAGAGGAATCTAAGAATTGCAGGATTAAAAGTCTAAAGTATGCCTTTGTGAGGAAGAAAAGATGTATGTAGCTTTAACTCCCAATACACTGCTCAGACTCCTTGAGGATTACTTTAAGAGAACCAAAGGCTACTCTTTTTTATTTTGTTTTTGGCAGCATGTGGGATCTTAGTTCCCTGACCAGGAACCCAGGCCCTTGGCAGTGAGAGCTAACCACTGGACCGCCAGGGAATTCCCCCAAAGGCTACTCTTAATGAACAAACATCAGAAGTGACCATCAATCAGATATGGAGCCCTGAGTGGAACAACATTCATCAATATTTCATCTAATTTCTGAAAAAGAAGACCCAAATATAGGGCAGATCTGTATAACCTAGACATGAATGGCATTTACTGGGTAGGTCCACAGCAACCATTTCCCCACTTCTCATCCACAAAGCATAGAAAGGATTTTCCCCATTCCTACTGGCTTAAGTCAGTTAATGTTTCTCCTCTTGATTACAACTTGAGTAACTTCATCAGGGCCAGGGTTTCTACATGATTTTAGAATTTCTTTCTTTTGTATTTATTGAGGTAAAATATATGTATAACAAAATACACAAATCTTATGTGTACAGTGTGACTACAATTTTACTTATAATACCCATGTAACAACACTCAAATCAATACTGAAAAGCACCCCCCCTTAACCTCCAGCTGTTAACAAACCACAAAAGTATTGATACACACTATTCTGAATTCTACAATCGTAGGCTAGTTTCTGTGGATCTGAATTTTATAATAACAAAACCATTCAGTATGTAGTTTATGGGTCTGGTTTCTTGTCCAATATTATGGTAAGCAGATTCAACCTCACTGTTATATGAAAAAGTGAAACATTTCATCTCTGTATAGCATTACATTGTTTGAATAAACCACAATTTACCCATTATATTATTTACAGTTTTTGACTATCCTGGATAAGGCTGCTATGGATGTTCTCGCACATTCTTTTATAAACCCATTTATCTGGTCTATATAGCCAGAAGTTGGATAATTGGGTACATACATGTTTAGCTATAATCGTGTTCTCTACACTTTTACTTTCTGGAAGAACTTATGTAGATTGGTATTATTTCTTCCTTATGTGCCTGGTACAAATTCATCAGCAGAATCATCTGGGCATAGAGTTTTGTTTTTAGGAAGACGTTTAACTACATATAGATATTGTATAACAGTGTATAAATTATACACTTGAATAAGGTGGTTCAAGTATATAATTTCTAGTGGCTGCTCTAAAAAATTATCACAAACTTGGTGGCTTAAAATAACAAAAATTTATCCTCTCACAGCTCAGGAGGATAGAAGTTCAAAATCATTAAGACTGAACCAAAATCAAGGTGTTAGCAAGGCAATGCTCCCTCTGGAAGCTCTAGGGGAGAATAAATTCTTTGTCTTTCCTTCTTCTGGTGGCTGCCCCAGAATTCTTTGGTTTGTAGCCACCTCATTCCAGTATCTGCATCCAAGATCACATAGATTTTACAGCCTCCTCCTGTATGTAAAATCTCTATACTTTTCTCTTATAAGGACAAACGTGATGGTACTCAGAGCCCACCAGAATAATACGGGATTATCTCATCTTAAAAATCTTTAACTTAATCACATCTGCAAAGGATCTTTTTCCATATAAGGTAATATTTACAAGTTACAGATATGAGGACCTGATTTCTTTGGAGGACATTATTTTTAACCTAATATGTCAAGTTATCTCTATCCTGGGAAGACTTTTATATCTTCGTTTTTCAAAAAAATATATTTATTTATTTGGTTACACTGGGTCTTAGTTGTGGCAGGTGGGCTCCTTAGTAGTGGCTTGCAGGCTCCTAAGTTGCAGCACGCAGGCTCCTTAGTTGTGGCATGCGAACTCTTGGCTGCAGCATGCATGTGTGATCTAGTTCCCTGACCAGGGATTGAAGGTGGGCCCCCTGCATTGGGAACACAGAGTCTTAACCACTGCACCACCAGGGAAGTCCCAACTTTTATATTTTGTTGCTTTCAAGGGATTTGCCCATTTCATCAAAGTGTCAAATATATTACCACGAAGTTGTTAAGCATATTCTTTATTGCCTTTATATATAAGTAGAATCAACAGTGATGTACTCTTTCATTCCTGATCAGGGATTTGTGTTTTCTCTTTTCTTCTTGATCACTCTTGGCTAGAGGTTTATCAAATTTATCGATCTCTTCAAATAACCATCTTCTTATTTTATTAATCTTCTCTATTGTTTTCCTATTTTTGGTTTCTAGTTTAATTTTGCTGTGGTGAATCAACCACATTCATTCCATATGTATAAAATCATACAACCACACTGTATAATTTCAATCATTTAAAACTTATGATACTAATTTTATTGCTCAGAATTGTGTACATTTTGTTGAGTATTCCCCGTGAATTTTATTATTATTATTATTATTATTTTACTTTTTGGCTGCACTGCGTGGCATGTGGGATCTTAGTTCCTTGACCAGGGATCGAACCCACGCCCCCTCCAGTGGAAGCGTGGAGTCTTAACCACTGAACCACCAGGGAAGTCCCCCCAAGAACTTTAAAACAATGTGTTTCTGCTATTTTGCAGAATCTTCTATGAATACCAATAGACCTTATTGGTTGATAGTGGTGATGTAGGTCTTTTATACTCTTGCGGACTTTCTATTTGTTCTATCAATTACCGAGAAAGGATCGTTGAAATCTCCAACTATACTTGAGTGTCTGCCTATTACTCCTTTCTGTTCTGTCAGTTTTTGCTTTATATGTACTTTGAAGGTCTTTAATTAGGTACATATGTATTTAGGATGATTGCATCCTCTTGATTAATCAATCCCCTTATCATTATGAAACACCTCTACTTCTGGTAAAATAAGTTGTTCTGATGTCTACTACTTTTATAAATATTAATATGGTGATTCTGGCTTCCTTTTGTTTAGAAGGTATGTCTTTTCCCACTCATTTTCTTTTAGTCTGTGTCTTTGTATTTAAAGTGGGTTTCTTGTAGACAATACATGTTTGTTCTTGATTTTTTTAAACCAATTTGACAATCTCTGCTGCTAAATTGGAATATTAAAACCATTAATGTTCAATTCTATACTACTATCCCTATGGTCAGATGTAAATCTTCCATCTTGCTATTTTCTATTCTTCCCATCTGTTCCTTGTTTCCTTCCCTCTTGTGGAGTAACATTTTTGTGAAGTATTATTGTTTTTATTCCATTATTGGCTTATTAGTTATGCATCTTTAAATAGTTAATCTAAGATTTACAATATCCATCTCTAAACTGTCACAGTGTACTCTCAAATAATATTTTAGCACTGTCACATATAGTGTAAGAACTTTAATACAGTATACTTCCAATTCCTTTTCCTGTCCTTTTAGTGATGTTTGGTCTTCAATATCAATATGCTGTGAACCTAAATACATATTGTTATTTTTGGTTTAAACAGTATTATCCTTTTAAACAATTAAAAATAAAAGGGAAATGTCTTTAATACTGACCCATATGTTGACCTCTTCTGGCACCCTTTATTCTTCCATGCAGATCCAGTCCCCTCCCAAAATGCTTTATCAAATTATTAGTTTACCCTATAATCAATCCTTCTCAACAATTTCAGAACTTTACAACAGTTTAACTCAATTTATTCTTCTTCTGCCTTTCTGCTATTTTTGTCATTTCTACATGTTACAAACCTCCTAAAATGTTCGTTGTTTAAAAAGTCTACATTCCTTTATATTTAACTACTTATACACTTCTCCATGCTCTTTATTCCTTCTCTAGCATCACGTGCTTCCATTTGGAATCATTACCCTTCATCCTGAAGAACTTCCTTTAGTGTCCTTACATTGTGAACTAGTGATAACTGCTCTACCTTTTGAATGTCTGTGAACGCCTTTATTGCACTTTCTATTTTGAAAGGTATTTCTACTAGATACAGAATTTCAGTGACAATTTTTCTTTCAGCATTTAAAAATATTATTAAACTGTCCACTGGTTTCTATCATTTCTGTTGAAAAGTCAGACATCAGTTTTATCATTGTGCCTCCGAATCTAATGTGTCCTTCCCCAACCCCCCTGCTCCTTGGCTGATTTAAGATGTTAGCTTTAAGAGTTTAAGCTCCAGGACTTCCCTGGTGGTGCAGTGGTTAAGAATCCGCCTGCCAATGCAGGGGACACGGGTTTGAGCCCTGGTCCGGGAAGATCCCACATGCCGCAGAGCAACTAAGTCCGTGTGCCACAACTACTGAGCCTCTGCTCTAGAGCCGCGAGCCACAACTACTGAGCCCATGTGCCACAACTACTGAAGCCCATGTGCCTACAGCCCGTGCTCCGCAACAAGAGAAGCTACCACAATGAGAAGCCCATGCACCGCAGCAAAAAGTAGCCCCCGCTCACGTCAACTAGAGAAAGCCTGCCCGCAGCAATGAAGACCCAACGCACCCAAAAATAAATTAAAAAAAAAAAAAAAAAAAAAAAAAAAGAGGTTAAGCACCATTTGCCTGAGTATGGTTTTCTCTATATCCAAACTTGGATATGTTCAGTCTCTCTTATTCTGTGAGTTGATAACTTTTCATTAGTTATGGAAAATTTTTAGGCCTTACATCTTCAAGTATTGCTTCTGTACCATTCTTTCTCTTCTCATAGGTCTCTAATGATAAATATTAATTCTTTTGACTGTATCTCATGTGTCTCTGTACTCTTTTCTCTTTGTCCTGTCCCCCCAACTTCAACCAATTTCTTTTCCTCTTGCTGTTTCAGTTTCAATGTATCTATTAACCTGAGTTCACTAATCCTGTCTTCTGCTGTGTCCAGCCTGCTGTTAAACCTATCCAATGGGTTAATTTCAGTATATTTTCAATTGTTCAACAGGTATTTGATTCTTTTTATATATTCCCATTCTCTGTTGAAATTCTCCATTTTCCCCCTCATTTTAACACATTAATCATAGTTATTTTTAAATACCTATCTTCTAACCATACTAAGAAAAGGTAAGATACGTGACTTTTATAAAATGTCATCAGATTTAAGTAGAAAGCACCTCCTTACCTTACAGAAAGTAAAACAAGTTTCTTACGGAAAATGATGCTTCTTAGAAGGAAGAAGGACAAAGAGCACATGCTAGCTTGTAGTCCATATGTCCCTATAGAAAAATCCTTACCTTTGCTAAGGTTTTCTTGGAGTAAACGTCAGTACGAAGACCAAAGTTCTGCAAATCAATTGGTTTTTCCTTGTTCTTCTCAGGAAAATTTAACATCTGCTGAGCAGCAGGAACCTATGAGTCAAATAAATAAATGAGGCTGTATTAACCTCTACAAAGTAAACGGGACAGAGGCTTTTAAGGATGTTTAATATCGGCACTTAAACCACTAGAGATTCTACAAAAAAATAAATACCTACACCTTACACTACACTTCTAACAAAAATTCAACATGTAAGAAACATTTTTTTTTTTTTGCCTAAGTCACAGAGAATATAGACAAGTCTTCTTTAATATTTCATAGTGGAGGGCAATTTATAGGTTAGATTCGTGTTATTCCAACTGAATGGTATACATAATCCGATTGACATAATAATCTTTTCAAGGGACTTCCCTGGTGGCGCACTGGTTAAGAATCCACCTGCCAATGCAGAGGACACGGGTTAGAGCCCTGGTCTGGGAAGATCTCACATGCCGCGGAGCAACTAAGCCCGTGCATCACAACTACTGAGCCTGTGCTCTAGAGCCCGTTAGCCACAACTACTGAAGCCTGCGTGCCTAGAGCCTGTGCTGCGCAACAAGGGAAGCCAACGCACCGCAACAAAGAGTAGCCCCTGCTCACTGCAACTAGAGAAAGCCAGAGCACAGCAAAAAAGATCCAACGTGGCCAAAAATAAATAAATTAAATAAATTAAAAAAAATTATATAGAAGAGATTAAAAGATAAAAAAAGAACGTGTGCATAGATGTCCACTTTCCAAATGTTAGGAAGGGGAAGTTATAAACAATTTAACACATTTATACAGTCTGCTTCTTTATTAGTGTCTTCGATGGCAGAAGTGATAAAGGAGCCATGAGTTATGAAAGCAAATCTCTAAGAGGATAAAGCATAGACTCTTGGCATTAATGGGAGAGCATTATCTTAAACAACTAAATATTCTTATGGACTCAAACATTTACAACATACAAAAACAAACAAACATAACCTATCAGCTAAGAAACAGCACTATTATATGACTATAATAGTAATTCCTGAATATAAATGCAAGAAGTGGTTGTCTATTACCACCCAGACCTGAAAAAAAGGCTGCACTAATTTACCTGAGGTGATCGAAGATGTAGAGGTACAAGCCCAGAGGGGGTATCAGCTAATACATTGAAATGAGGAGTCGGAGGAGGTCCCATTGCCATGGGTCGACTTTCTGGATCCACTTGGTAATTAACAAGCCCCCACTGCTCTAAAAAGGCATGAACCCTGAAGAATAAAGCTCTTAAAGTTAAAATCTAGAGAATGTACCTCATCATCTTCATAAGCATCATTACATTTCATTAAAAAACAAACGAAAAAAAACCCTAAGTAAACGTGTTCTCTTGCAGGCTATGAACCATCACAAAGTAACTGACAATTTTGGTTTGAGGGACAATTTCTACAAACTCAAAATAATGTTGAACATAGCACCCCCAAACCTAGTATTAAGCCTAATCATTTCAATCACAGAAACGAGGGAACAAATGCTCATGTAGGTCCATGGTGAAAGAGCTCACACATAAACCAAACTCACAGGAGGAGACCTACATTTTGTTTTTTTCTTTACACAGATTTAGGGCACAGAGCTTATCCATTCCCCACCCTAACCCACTCTCCATCTACGGTCAGTTTATGATTAGACCATACAATAAAAGATGTAAAATGTAAAAATTAAAAAAACAAAAAGATGCTTTAGGTATTTTATTAACCAAGAAAACATCCAGTTTAGTCAACCTAACATTAGCAATGTATCAGTAACCACCTGCAGTGAAATATCTAAGAAAAAGTCAAGACATCCTTACCTCATCACAGCACATACATCTCCAGTCAAGTTCCTCCGACAAGCAGTGCTGGTTAAATATTCCTGGGGATTTAGGCGGTATGTGTCGATCATAAAATTTCGATATGCCAAGTATCTAAAAAGTAATGGCAAAATTCATAAGGTGAACACACATCCTTTCAAAAACAGTAACTCATAGAGCCAAACAGTTCCATATTCCTCAACCAAATACAACAAAAAGTTAAGACAACAGTCCAATAAACAATAGTGATAATGTACTGAGTATTTACAGTCATAAGTGTAACTCAGAGTAAGAATCCCTAAAATGCAAAACAACTGTCTACTAACATATAATAAGCACAATAGAGTAATCTGATGAAGATAGTGTGAAGTAAAATAAGTACAACCTTGGTCACAGAGGTCAATCAATAATCCTTAGTTGCCTGCAAAATTTGCAAGTAACACTTGGTTACACAGGCTGTCTCCCTAACTACACTACTATATACCTAGCATTTACTGTGTGTCAGCCATAGGTCTAAGCACTTTCTGTGTAGTAATGCATTTAATCCTCACAATCTCTGTATAAGGTAGGATCTATTATTATTCTATTTATAGATGAGGGCTAAAGAATTTGTTCTATGGGACTTCCCGGTCGGTCAAGTGGTTAAGACTCTGTATTTCCAACACAAGCGGCGCAGGTTTGATCCCTGGTCAGGGAGCTAAGATCCCACATGCCATGAGGCACAGTGGCCAAGAAAATTACAAACAAAATGCACACACACACACACAACTAGAACAGGGAGCTAAGATCCCACATCTCGTGAGGCACAGTGGCCAAGAAAATTACAAACAGAACACACACACACACACACACACACACACACACACACACACACACACACACAACTAGAATTTGTCCCAGACCACAAGGCTGGTTAAGTGGTGGAGCTAGAATTCGGCTAAGTGTGGTGGCTCTGGCTCTGACAATGGTTATATACTTCCTGACTTTTTTTTTATCAGTTTTTTAGAGATCCCAGCTATGCGACAAGTAGAACCTATGAAGCCAAACTCAGAGGTAAGACAAGCCATATAAAAAAGGAGAGAAAAACTGAGATTCTGAGTCATAGCAGATTCCACATCCACAGGGTACCCAAGCATTTCTGCCATAAAATACTTAAAACAAGTGTGTAAAGAAGGTAGAGACCTAGCAAAACTTCTTACCACAAAAGTAAAGCAAAAGAATAGCAGCTTGAAGTTAGCTACATCAGAGTAAAAAAGGTATACTATTCAAAGAGTCTGGTATAAGCACAGCTGGATAAACAAAGATTGAAAGGCGAATTTACGTTTAAATGGGCTAAGTTGTGCTTTTAAATAGCAGACTGCCAAGAACTGTAAGTATTTATAAATACTGGCAATTTGCAATTCGGTGGCAATAGGCAAATTAGCCAGAAGAATATACCATGTCTAAATAGGTGAAAAAACCTGACTGGGCTTCTTATGCCAAATCTTTGATTTTGGTTTTAAATGACTCCTTACAGCTTTGTTATGAAAAGCTGAAATTTGCTGTGACACCTAAACGTAGAATCTCAAACTATCATGGATAATTTACCACGAGAAAATATTTATTATTTGATTTTCTGTATTACACCCATGTGCTTTGTGTGTAAAAGCATCCTTCCCTAAACAATTTAAACAAGAGACATCTATTTGCACAGTCACATGTGTATAACAGACAACAGATTAACACTATGAAGATAAGACACGGAAAGGTAATTATAGTGTGATAGATACGGATTTATTTTAGGGGGCAAGGATTTCTGGAAGTCTATAATTAAGGGTCACCAGGCAAAGATAAAAATACTTCCTAATGAACTTCTTCCTTCTAATAAAAGTTTTTCTGCTTCCAATGCAAAGCACAACAATGCTTTATGTAATTAAGATCAATTTATATGTAGCTATTATCATCATACTTGGCATTCTCTTATTTATTTATTTTAAATTTTTTTGGCCGCAGCCCATGGCCTGTGGGATCTTAGTTCCCCGAGTAGGGATCAAACCCGTGCCCTCTGCATAGAAGCACAGAGTCTTAACCACTGGACTGCCATGGAAGCCCTTGGCATTCTTTTAACTAGAAGTCATTCATAAGGAAAATAAGATAAAGGTTCACTTTCTCCTAGACTACATATAATCAATAACAAACAGGTACTCACAAGGTGAGTTAGGGAGAAAACTGGACTCGGTTTAGTGAGTATCTGTTACTGAATTCAATCTTTAGCTGCAAAAGCTGATGTGTATGTATCAACAGTTCAAGATTGAGGAAGAAAAAATTTGAAACAATTTCCTTTGAAGCAAGGAGTACTGTGTAGCTGAGATATGAACACTGTTCTGAACAGAGTAAGATATTTGTAAACTTTCAGACAATAGCAAAGATTAACTCAGAAGGGGTGCTTTAAGAACCCCCTGCCAAACACATCCAAATATTAATTTTTCTTAATACTGGTCCCACTAAAATATGTAACAGCATCAGGATCACATCTTTACATTTCACTCACATCTCCGGAGTCTTGGATTTGTTTTTTCCATTGAAAAACTCAGGAAGAGCACGCCGTTCAATCACATGAATACTGAAGGGGAAAAAGACAATTAGGAATCCTCTTAGAAAAATAAAATCCTGAAATTTGAGCTAAGCTTGTTTAACTTTCAAAGTGAAACTGATAAAACCAAAAACTGAGCCCTACTTGCAAAATTTAACTGGCTTACACAAGTTCCTATGTATTAACAGTATATAATAATAAAATTAAAGTATATAATATATATTTATAAACTTATATATAATATATAGAGCTAAAGAAAGCCTTCCCTTTCTCACCCCCAATACTTACTGTAGTTTTTCTATTCCCATAACCAAACTCTATAAACATAAACACTGAAGAAAAACAACAACAAAAAACACACTGAAGGCTTCAGATTTTATGTTCTTGTCATAATACACTATAACTAGATGATGAGCCACAAATTAGGAAAAGTTCTTTGGAAATTGGATGACAAAAATCACAGTACTTGGCATGGCAACAAATTGGTGAAATGAATGATCGACCAAAAGACAACGAAATTGACTGTAATCGGTTTCTCAGGCTCAACATTAATGCACTTTTTCATCCAGCCCTCAGAAACTTTGTGGTGAACTGAATTTTTTAAAATAGTTCAGTGATTTACTGCTTTTAAAAAAGATCACAGAACTAATTTTTAACATTCAGATAAAAAGCACTGATAATTTTATAAAATGTTACAGGTGATAAGCACTATAGAGACCATGTGAAATGATCAGGCCTAAAACACTCTACAAATGAAACCAACTGTACATTTAGCACAAAGGTTTTGACATTAATGCTAATCAGTATTTTTCCTGATGACACATTTTAGTTTCTCAGTGCCTTTTCAGATATGCAACATGTACAGAGATTACATGGGAAAGAGCAAATCAATAGTCTGTGAATACAAATAAAAGCATTCACTCTTTCATTATTCGGTAACATTTAAATTGTTTGAATTGGATACTACCAAATACTATAAATAAAATGAATCACCTGGAAACTTACAGGAAGATGATTTCTAAGATGAATTTATGTTCCATAGATACATGTATAATGAATTTCCAAGTTTTATTATAAGGAGAATAACTGTAAGCAATTAATAAACTGGTCCTAATATACCTCTCATTGTTATGTTACAGGTTAGGAAGAGGCCACAAAGACAATTTCACCAAGAACAAAACACACAAGAATGTTTAATCACAACCACTTTCTTTTTCAAAAATCTATGTTTGAAGTACTGGCAGCTCATTCCTTAGGTTCTGAGAATGAGTCAAGTAGTAGAAGGAGTGGGATATTCGGAATCAGAAAACCTGAGTTCTTCCAATTAGCAACTCTGCAACTTTGCACCACTTCAACTGAGGCTGTAGTTATCTATAAAATAGGGATATAACTAATACCTCTACTGTCCATCTAACAGCACACTTTGTGACATGCAAAGATCACCATGCAAATGGAAGTGTTTCTGTAAACTATAAAAACCTAAAACACTATGTACTGTTATGACATTCCCCTTTTTTGAGGGGAAAATGCTAGTTTCTCAAGCCATTCTGAATCTTACTCTGTAACTACAAATAACAATAATGAAACTTCCAAATTTCAAAGTAATTTAACATAATAATCAATGTAATGAAGACTGACCTTCAAAGAAAAGCAATATACTTATTCTGTTTCAGCTTCTACTTATTCAAAACAATGAGGAACAGCATTCAGAGTTAGTTTTAAAAAGTATGCTGGGGGCTTCCCTGCTGGCGCAGTGGTTGAGAGTCCGCCTGCCAATGCAGGGGACATGAGTTCGTGCCTTGGTCTGGGAAGATCCCACATGCCGCGGAGCGGCTGGGCCCATGAGCCACGGCAGCTGAGCCTGCGCGTCCGGAGTGCTCCGCAACGGGAGAGGCCACAACAGTGAGAGGCCCGCGTACCGCAAAAAAAAAAAAAGTATGCTGAAAAGTCTCAATAGTAGAGGCCATACCTTGTGCTAATTAGACAAAAGTAAGCTATGACTCAAATGGACCATCCACCCTATTCTTTTAAGTTGGTTTTAAAAGATGTGTGTGTGTGTGTGTGTATATATATATATATATATATATATATATATGCACAGGACCATGAGATTGTAAGGGCAGCATCACTAGACTAAATATATAGCCTTCCAATCAAAGTACCTTAAAGAAACTAACATCTATTTGGAGTTCTGGTTCATACATTTAAAAATAAAAAACTGTCCAACAAAAATCAGCCTGACGTGAAAGAGTTACATTTCATAAGTAATCAATTAGTAAGATAGGTACATCTCCATTTATTTCCAGCCATGTTCCAAGGGTGCCACGGTGGCTGTGATAAATGACAGGGAGGGTGCTGAAGAGGTTGTTTTCCTGAACTCTTTTACATGCCAGGGTTTATACAAGAAAGGGCTCCTGTTTCCGATTAACATGAAGCCATTATTGGGTACTAAGATGAATTTTTCTTTAAAAATTTCCATAATGTTTAAAAATCATATAATGAACATCAATATTTTATAATTATTAAATACTCAAGCATTTGCCTGTCTGAACTAAAACTGACTCCAAATGAGTCAGGTTCAAGTTTACAAAATTTTATAATCCTAAATTACAACATAATAGTTTCTATCCCCAAGTAAAACAACCAAAAGAACACAGTCCAAAGTTAAAATAAAATAACTTTCCATTCCCCTTCATCCAGTGTGACAGTGATTACTGATGAGGGGACCTGGGCAGAAGAGCACAATTTTTAAAATAAATTTATTTATTTATTTTTGGCTGTGTTGGGTCTTCGTTGCTGCACGCAGGCTTTCTCTAGTTGTGGCGAGCGGGGGCTACTCTTCATTGCGGTGCGCGGGCTTCTCAATGAGGTGCCTTCTCTTGTTGCGGAGCACAGGCTCTAAGCACGCGGGCTTCAGTAGTTGCAACGCGTGGGCTCAGTAGTTGTGGCTCGTGGGCTCTAGAGCACAGGCTCAGTAGTTGTGGCGCACGGGCTTAGCTGCTCCACGGCATGTGGGATCTTCCCAGACCAGGGCTCGAACCCGTGTCCCCAGCATTGGCAGGCGGATTCTTAACCACTGCGCCACCAGGGAAGTCCTGAGCACAATATAATTTCAAGGAAAGTTTTCCCACTCCTAATTACCATGTTCACAGATGTAAGCAACCTACTCACCAGTTATAATCAAACCACGATGCATAGCTAGGAATAATAATGTGATTGGTCTGCTCTGTCACATTATCTTCACCAGGGTCAACTGACCGACTCTGATCACCTTTGCCAGGATCTTCATCTTCCTGTAGAAAAGAAGCCAAAGTTCAGAGAAAGAGAACTACAGAGAGATATGGAATAGCTTTCAAATTTCTAATAGCAGGTTACAGAAAATGCAGCTAGCTGATCCAATTTCAAGGACCAGGAAAACAAATTTCAAGTAAAAATAGCCTTTCACAGTTTTTAAGGTACCTTCACAAGATGTCCAGATGAGATAGCATATTTTTTTCCTCCTTTTTACAGATGAGGGAATCAACTCATAGAAAGCCCAAAACTTTTTCCACAATAGCCTGCTCCTTATTTGTCTAGTTTTACCTAATCCTCGAATCACAAATCTAAATTACTAGTTCTCAATTTATAAGGAGGTAACACAAGGACACTGAGACATAATGATAAGGTTTCCCCAATCCCAAAGATTGAGTACTAAGCATCTGCCAACAGCGATATGTGCAATATCTCACTTATTCCTCACAATAACAGCAGGTACTGTTTATTATCTCTTTTGTGGATGAGAAAATGATGCACAGAGCTAACAAGACATAAACAGGATAAAACTCCAGAAAGTGCAGCTAGAGGGCCTACACTCTTAACCACTCTTACTGCTGAAAATTAGTTCTGACTTTTATCACATTTATGTAGGTTTTGCAAATGATTCCACCTAAAAACCTGGTTTTGCTAATACAATAATTTCAAAAAGCACTGCTTTAGGTCAAAACACAAGAACATTTTTTATGCTACCAGTAAACAGTAATAATTACTTTTTTTTTTTTTTGGCTGCATGTGGGATATTAGTTCCCCGACCGAGGCCCACAGCAGTGAAAGCACCGAGTCCGAACCACTGGACCACCAGGGAATTCCCCCAGTAATAATTACTTTCAAATAATATTATCTAACATACGCTTTATATTCAAGGGGATCCAAGTGTCCCATAAATGTCCTTTACAGATTTTTCTCCTCAATACAGAACCTGATCAAGGAGTCCATATTATATATGATATTCATGCCTCCTTAGTCTCCTTTAACCCCTGCCTCCTTTTTGGGGGAGATTTTATGACATTAAAATTCTTGAAGAATCCAGACCAGACAGCTTGTAGAGCATCTACCAATCTCTATCACAATGATTCTTCATAATTAACTTCAGATTAAACATTTTCACAAAGAATACTACAGGAAATAAGCTTATTAACATTTAGATATTTTCAAATTGTGTAGAGTTCTATCTATCAACCTTTTATCTGTGGTGTTTTTACTGTTTTTAATCATATAAAATTCTTTTCTGTTAAGAAACCAGTCAAATTTTGCATCATATTCTTTTACAAAGGTTCCATAGTTTAATTTCTACCTTTAACTTAAATCAACCTAAATTTCCTGTGTTATATTACTTTAGGTGAGGATCTAGCTACTGCTAGAAACTTAAGACAGTAGTTTCCTTAAGATCAATGAATATCAAAAAAAAATTTTAATGTATGAAATCATCAAGGAAACGCTGGTTGTTACTTAAATGATGTTGAAACAAATATGTTAATATTGATGACAAAGGTAAGGAATTTTATTTCCCAAACCAGGGAAGCTAGCAAAATCTATGCTCATCGTTAATTTGTTTTTGTGGCATAGGTTCTACAAATTCAATGTGATTCAATTCAGAAAATTTTCTTTATTCAGGAAAACTAGGGAGAGGCTGGTATTGAAATGAATAAAGGCTGACAGTCTACAGTTTAATCATCTCAGTGAGGAAAGAAGCAGGATGATATCATGGGACTGGTGTTAGAGTAACCACCTCTAACCATCTTAGGCTTAAGTTACATAACAGACTTGTCTATAGTTTCAAAAGTACTCCCACCCTTGGCATAAAAAAAAGTGCGGGGGTAATTCTTTGGTTTTCTATTTTGGTCTCCTTTATTGCCACCCAATACTTTCTACTCTAAAAGATGATGTCTTTTTACAAATGTAATATTCATAAATGTTTATGAGTAGCTCTTTGAATAAAGAAGTTTGATTTTAAAGAAAAAGATCATAAGAACAGTTCAGCTAAAGAGCCATCTGTAGTAGAGTTTCTTGAAATACTTTTCCTTGAAATCCTGTCATGAATATTTTCATTTCATGACTGTGTACAAAACAACAAGTGTCACTATGGGGGAAGTTCTCTGACTCACTGAAAAAGAAAAAAAAAGAACTAACCATTTTCGGCATTAAGGAAGTTATTTCAAGGAGATTAAGGATTAGTTACACATCTTAACACAGTTAGAGATGACAACCTGTATAAACAAGGTGCCATTTATTTAAAAAGAGAAATAAAACCTTGCCTAAAATCCAACACCATCCTACAGCCTAATTATTGACATGTCTCCACAGCAAAATTGATGAAACAGGAAGTAGCTGACTTTAAGGCTCAAAAAAGGTGAAGAGTATGATCAAAGGCTACATCAGTTGTGGACTGGGGCTGCACTAATAGAAATAGGAGTGGGAAAATCAAAGCAAGGCATGGTCCCTGCTCACCTGGAATATTGTGCAGCTCTGATTATTAATCTGCAACCAGGAGAGAAATGGAACCAGAAACTATAGCATATGAGGAATACTACCTGGGAAAATGGCAAATTCCTCTTGATAAAATTTGGGGGGTGGGTCAAGAAAGACAGACTATTTTGGGCGTGTGTTAAAAAGAAATTAAATATCAAAAGGACCTCAAAACAGAATATTTCTAAGGAAACTTCCAAATCAGTGTTTCTACTGCTCGATACACAGGACCCCTACAGTTACTGTTGCACCAGGCCTAACTAAATCATTACCTTTCCTCCTGTTGTGACTGTTTCTTCATCCTGCTCATCTGCAAAATCAAAACACGTAATTCATTTAACAGGTAAATGTTCTCTCGATTACCTGGAAACCTTAAGATTTAAGGAACTGATACTCGCCAGAGAAAAGGAAAGAAACAGAGCATTATTAAAGCTAATTTACCTTGAATAATTCAGTAAATTAGAATTGTACACAGAAGCATAGAGGTGAGTAAAAATTCAAAGCACAAATCATTAAAATTATCCAACAACAGGGAACTTAAAATTAAATACTACTTGGGCTACAATCTTAGTCATGATCTTACTTAATAATAGGTAAGGAACTTGGTTTGGGCTCTTGCCTCCAGAGGTTTAGTGAAACAAAGTAATGACATTTCGGATCCCAGAGGAAATGAGTAAAGAATGAGGAGTAGAGAAGGAGGTGATAATCAATCCCTACAGACAAAGTCCTGGCAAGAGTGTTAATACCTTCTGAGGATAGGGGACTACAGGACCTAAATGCTAGTGTTGCAAAAGAACAAAGGCAAATCCATGTATAATCTAAACTAAGCAGCTAATTTCCACAGTGAAAAGTAAAAGTGCCATGGTGGAAAAGGTAAGAGGTTACCGCACAAATAATTACATGATTAAGTTTCTATAACATTTTATTTTTTATATAATTACTATGACCCTTGGCAGTGACTAAGGCACTGTAAAGTTTAAAGAGAACACAAGGAAGCCATTTTTTTTCATTATTCCTTCAAACAAATATTTCCAAGAATCTGCTATTTGAAAAGCATTAAATAAACAAACGGCTTAGACAGGGGTCAGGATCTATAGCCTACAAGCTAAATCAGGCCCACTGCCTGTTTTTGTATGGAATCTGGGAAATTGACTCTCAGTGTGTTCCTAGTCAATAGTTAACTGAAAAGAAGGGTGGTTCGCTGTGCCTAGACTGTGCACAACGCAGCTTATGATAAACTTCTGCAGCCTGAAATTCTGGTATGTGTTAGGCAGAGGGTACCCTACATTGCCAGTAAAAACACTGATCTTAGACTCTCAAACAAGCTTCCCTAGATGGAAACACTGCATGTGTGTTGCTGTGGGAAGAGTGCACTCTGTGTGATCCCTTACGTAAGGGAGAGAGAATAAGGAAGCCTGCACCCAGACTCTGCCTGTGTTATTTCCCCTTATGATCTGTTTATGCTTCCTATGTTGCTGTGATATATGTCAGCCGTGAGTACAACTATATGCTGAGTTCTATCAGTCCTTCTAGAGAATCTCCAAACCTGGGGATGGTCTTGGGGATTCCTATCATACCTGCAAGTGAAGAATGATTTTTTTTATTTTTACATGGTTAAAGAGAAAATCAATAGAAGAATAAATATATCATGACATATCAAAAATTAACTGAAATTCAAATTTTGGTGTCTATAAATAAAAGTTTTATTGGAATAAGCCATGATCATTTGTTTATATATTATGAATGGCTGTATCTGCATTACAATGGCAAAGCTGACTAGTTGTAACTTAGACCTTATAGCCCAAAATGCCAAAAATATTTACTATCTGGTCCTTTTTAGAAAAGTTTGCCAACCCCTACTTTAGAGGATATAAGAAGATGAGTAGTATTTTAACAGGTTATAAAGAACCAGCCTTCAAACACTTAACTAAATTTTATGCACCAGCCACCGTCCAAGTGCTAAGGACACGGGCTTCCCTGGTGGCCCAGTGGTTAAGCATCTGCCTGCCAATGCAGGAGACATGGGTTTGAGCCCTGGTCCGGGAAGATCCCACATGTCGCGGAGCAACTAAGCCCGTGCGTCACAACTACTGAGCCTGCGCTCTACAGCCTGTGAGCCACAACTTCTGAGCCCGTGTACCACGACCACTGAAGCCCATGCACCTATATAGCCCATGCTCCACAACAAGAGAAGCCACAGCAATAAGCCCACACACCACAACAAAGTGTAGCCCCTGCTCGCTGCAACTAGAGAAAAGCCCACATGCAGCAACAAAGACCCAGTGCAGCCAAAAATAAATAAAATAAAATAAACAAATAAATAAATTTATTTTTTAAAAAAATGCTAAAGACACAATGATGAACAAGAAAAAGTCCCTGTCTTTATGGAGTTTATATTCCAGTTAAGAGTGGCAGGAGATGGAAGACAAAATAAACAAACAGTAAGATATCAAATGTTGAAAACTGCTATACACAGAGGGAGGAACACTCCCGAGCTCATTCTATGAGGCCACCATCACCCTGATACCAAAACCAGACAAGGATGTCACAAAGAAAGAAAACTACAGGCCAATATCTCTGATGAACATAGATGCAAGAATCCTCAACAAAATACTGGCAAACAGAATCCAATAGCACATTAGAAGGATCATACACCATGATTATCCCAGGAATGCAAGGATTCTTCAATATACACAAATCAATCAACGTGATACACCATATTAACAAATTGAAGGAGAAAAACCACATGATCATCTCAATAGATGCAGAGAAAGCTTTCAACAAAATTCAACACCCATTTATGATAAAAACCCTCCAGAAAGTAGGCATAGAGGGAACTTATCTCAACATAATAAAGGCCATGTGTGACAAACCCACAGCCAACAACGTCCTCAATGGTGAAAAACTGAAATCACTTCCACTAAGATCAGGAACAAGACAAGGTTGCTCACTCTCACCACTATTATTCAACATAGTTTTGGAGGTTTTAGCCACAGCAATCAGAGAAGAAAAAGAAGTAAAAGGAATCCAAATTGGAAAAGAAGAAGTGAAGCTGTCACTGTTTACAGATGACATGATACTATACATAGAGAATCCTGGAGATGCTACCAGAAGACTACTGGAGCTGATTGGTGAATTTGGTAAAGTAGCAGGATGCAGAATTGATGCACAAAAGTCTCTTGCATTCCTATACACTAATAATGGGGAATCTGAAGGTGATATTGAGAAAACACTCCCATTTACTATTGCAACAAAAAGAATGAAATATCTGGGAGTAAGCCTACCTTGGGAGACGAAGGACCTGTATGCAGAAAATTATGGAACACTGATGAGAGAAACTGGAGATGATGCAGGTAGATGGAGAGGTATGCCATGTTCTTGGATTGGAAGAATCAACATTGTGAGGGTGAATACACTGCCCAGGGCAATCTATAGATTCGGTGCAGTCCCTATCAAACTACCACTGGCACTTTTCACAGATCTCATGGTTTGTATGGAGGCACGGGAGACCCCAAATAGCCAAAGCCATCTTGAGAAAGAAAGGCAGAGCTGGGGGAGTTGGGTTCCCTGACTTCAGACTGTGCTGCAGAGCTACGGTGGTCAAGGCAGTGTGGTGGTGGCACAAAAACAGAGGTGTAGATCGGTGGAGCAGGATGGAGGGCCCAGAGGTAAAGCCACGCACATATGGCCACCTTATCTTTGATAAAGGAGGTGGGAGTGTACAGTGGAGAAAAGACAGCCTCTTCAGTGAGTGGTGCTGGGAAAACTGGACAGCTTCACATGGAGGAATGAAATTGGAACACTCCCTAACACCATACACAAAAATAAACTCAGAATGGATTGAAGACCTAAATGTAAGGCCAGACACTGTTAAACACTTAAAGGAAGGCATAGGCGGAACACTCCGTGACATGGATCACAGCAGGATCCTTTTTGACCCACCTCCTAGAGAGACGGAAATAAAAACAAAAATAAACACATGGGACCTAATGAAGCTTAGAAGCTTTTGCACAGCAAAGGAAACCATAGACAGGACAAAAAGACAACCCTCAGAACGGGAGAAAATATTTGCAAATGAAGCAACTGACAAAGGATTAATCTCTGAAATTTAAAAGCAGCTCATGCAGCTCAATATCAAAAAGGCAAACAACCCAATCCAAAAATGGGCAGAAGACCTGGGTAGACATTTCTCCAAAGAAGATACGCAGATTGCCAACAAACACATGAAAGAATGCTCAACATCATTAATCATTAGAGAAATGCAAACCAAAACTACCATGAGATACCATCTCACACCTGTCAGAGTGGCTATCATCAAAAATTCTACAAACAATGAATGCTAGAGAGGGTGTGGAGAAAAGGGAACCCTCTTGCACTGTTGGTGGGAATGTAAACTGATGCAGCCACTATGCAGAACAGTATGGAGGTTCCTTAAAAAACTAAAAATAAAGCTACCATACGACCCAGCGGTCCCACTACTGGGCATATACCCTGAGAAAACCACGGTTTGAAGGGAGTCGTGTACCACAGTGTTCACTGCAGCTCTATTTACGGTAGCCAGGACATGGAGGCAACCTAGGTGTCCATTGATAGATGAATGGATGGAGGGGATGTAGCACATATATACAGTAGAGTACTGCTCGGCCATAAAAAGAAACAAAATTGAGTTGTTTGTGGTGAGATGGATG
Organism: Lagenorhynchus albirostris; assembly: GCF_949774975.1. Taxonomy (NCBI): domain Eukaryota; kingdom Metazoa; phylum Chordata; class Mammalia; order Artiodactyla; family Delphinidae; genus Lagenorhynchus; species Lagenorhynchus albirostris. The sequence goes on along the minus strand of NC_083104.1, from coordinate 40,231,837 downwards.
GGCCTGGAGTCTGTCATACAGAGTGAAGTAAGTCAGAGAGAGAAAAACAAATGGCGTGTGCTAACACATATGTATGAAATCTAAGAAAGGGAAAAACGGTGGTCATGAAGAGCCTGGGGGACGGGAATGGAGATGCAGATGTACTAGAGAGTGGACTTGGGGATATGGGGAGGGGGAGGGGTCAGCTTGGACGAGGTGGGAGAGTGGCGTGGACATATATACACTACCAAATGTAAAACAGATAGCTGGTGGGGGGCGGCCACATGGCACAGGAAGATCAGCTTGGTGCTTTGTGACCGCCTAGAGTGGTGGGATGGGGAGGGTGGGAGAGGCAAGAGGGAAGAGATATGGGGATGTGTGTGTATGTATAGCTGATTCACTTTGTCACAAGGCAGAAGCTAACACACCACTGTAAAGCAATTATACTCCAATAATGATGTTAAAAAAAGAAAACTGCTATACAGAGACTAAAAACAAAATAATACATTTTAGAGAGGAATTGGGTGGGTGGATCCTTCAGAGCAAATATAGAGGAAAATCCTCTCTGAGAAGGTGACATTTAAGCTGCAACCTGAGAGAAGGATAAAGCAAGCATTCCACAGAAAGGAAGAAGCCAAATCAAAGAACCTCAGGCACGGATGTACCCCATGACTTCACAAAACTGTGAGCATGAATAGAAGCTGAGAAAAATGAGCGGGACACAAGAGCAGAGTGCAATGATACAAAGCACTAGCACCACAGATAGACAGTCCTGGATCTGAATCTGTGCTCTCTCACTTAACAGCTGTACACTTAGGAACGTTACTGAACCCCTCCAGTCTCTATTTCCTAATCAATGAATCGGGGCTAACATGGTTTTATGGAGAAACGCAAACATATGTAGCATGACACCTGACAGGTACTCACGTTAACATAAAGATGGACCCTGTTCCTTGATTTGTAAATTAGAGACAAACATCCGCTAAAAGCAGATGTGAGGTTAAGTTACAGCACTACCAACATTGAGTCATCCAACTCTGCAGAGGGACTATTTTTTTCTTAGGAAGTGACTAATAAAGAATTCTGGGTAAGGCCGTCAAAAATGAACTTTTTGTCCTTTGGGTCTTAGTAAACCAAAGGATAATCAACTTCTCACTAAATGGGGGTAGTACAATATAATGATTGCACCCTCTCTGGTCAACTTATACTATTTCATTTTAGTTTAACAGATTTTCATCCCTGAAGGAGTTTGGTACCCAATGGAAATAGACTTCTGATAATACAAAAGTAAGAGGAGCACCCTTCACTCTGACTCCTAGATGGTAATACTCAATAAATGTTCTCTTCCTCCTTCTAGATGTGGGCAAATACACTCTCACCTCAGCCCCTGAATCTTGACCTTCCAGCGATTTCACAAAAGAAAGAAATGACTGGGTATACTTGGCTCAGTGGCATATAAGGCAAAATATAGATCAGTTAAAAAACAAACAACTCTGAAAAATAATTCTCAGTTGATGGATCAGGTCACCCTTGGCATGGTTCAGGTTATAGCCAATGCAGAAAGTCAGATGCTTAAATGATACATGGGAAGCCTGTTGGTCCCTGGATGAAAGGCCAGGACAAAGAGCCAAACTCTCCAGCTATGGTCAGCAGCATCCACAGCCACAGCACTCCTGATTGAGACCTCAATTTGTTCACAAATACAATGGGAAGATCTCCTATACCCAGCACTAAAACTTTTAATCCAGTTGGAACCCCATCCTTTTCCTATAATTGGCTTCAATTTGACTCCTCTGATAAAATCTATGACAAAAATATTCTAATAGTCACATCACTTTTAAAAAGACAATTGTCCACTCCCTTAAAACTACAGAATTATTCTTTTTCGGGATATAACTTTAAAAATATAAACTATCATTCTATTTAACAAATTGTCCCAGTGAAGAGTATTCAAGTCTTAACAATATTTTACCCTTTCACATTATTAAGAATATAAAACAAAAGACTGTTTATAGTTAGTTTTTGCTTTCTTGGCCTTTGATTCAGTGGATAAGTGATGGCTGTAGAATAGGTGACATAAACTTATGGAAAATGAAAATTACTACTAGTTACTAAAGATCCATATTCTATTAATAATGTTAAAAACAATTACGATAGAAGGATTTTGACAGTATCTCATTTTTTTATTTTGTTGACCTAACACCACCTTTATATAAACTGTCCTCAAGACAATTTTCTGCTTTACTTTTAACTTAACCAAAAATAGAATCGTCCACTGATGTACAATGACAGGCTTTATGCCAGAAAAAGCAAGATGTATTTAGTGAAATGAAGTAGAAAAACTCTCCCAAACACCCACTCATGTCTGCCATCAAGAATCACAGCAGTTTATTTGAAATACAGAATTCACTTGACTAGGACACAGTGAAATACAAGTCTCATTTTCCACATAAGGAGATCTTGAAAATCCCTATTAGGTCTAAAATCCCATCAATTCATAAATTTAATATATACTGAAAACACGAGGATCCCCTTTGATTTTTACAAATGAAGAAAGTAAATGAGATCATTATATATATAACTTTCAGGAACAAACATGTTTAAAACTATCCTTACTTTTAAAAACTGGAACAAGTGACTACCCTCAAAGCACATCCAAGAATTAGACCTTACTTGTGAAAGTGTACTCCATAACTGGAAAATACAGTAAAAGGATGATGTGACTCTCATTTTATCCTGTTAAGGAAATTTTCTCTTTTTTAAAATATTTACTTATTTGGCTGCACCGGGTCTTAGTTGCGGCATGCGGGCTCTTAGCTGCAGCATGCGAACTCTTAGTTGTGGCATGCATGTGGGAACTAGTTCCCTGACCAGGAATCAAACCCAGGCCTCCTGCATTGGGAGCACAGAGGAGTCTTAACCACTGGACCATCAGGGAAGTCCCAAGGAAAGTTTCTGTTGGCTTACAAAGTATTAACAGTCAACAGATTCTTGTTCTGAAGACACAAAATCAATTTGCACATGTTGTGAAACAAATACTTCAGGCAGATTATTAAAAGTGCTCTAATTATAACTGTTTCTTTAAAACTCAGATATTCTGATTTAGATATAATATTACCACCTTTGCTAGTTTGCAGGAAAACTACGCTCTGAGAGAGGCAAATCAGTAAGAATGGAGAGAGTGGATCATAAGAAATTAAATTTCCTGGGCTTCCCTGGGGGCACAGTGGTTGAGAATCTGCCTGCCAATGCAGGGGACATGGGTTCGAGCTCTGGTCTGGGAAGATCCCACATGCCGCGGAGCAACTGGGCCCGTGAGCCACAACTACTGAGCCTGCGCGTCTGGAGCCTGTGCTCCGCAACAAGAGAGGCCGCGACAGTGAGAGGCCCGCGCACCGCGATGAAGAGTGGCCCCCACCTTCCACAACTAGAGAAAGCCCTCACACAGAAACGAAGACCCAACACAGCCAAAAATAAATAAATTTATTAAAAAAAAAAAAAGAAATTAAATTTCCTAATATGGTAGCAAACTAAATAACAATGGTACTAACATAGCCATAGATAATATCTGTGCTAGAAAGCATAGCAACTGAAATCTCTCAGTAAAGAAAGGATTATCAAGGGAGCTGACATATTCAAGAGACAAAACTGTATAGATTTTCTGATTTTTACCTAGATCTGCTACAGTTCCTCCTTTAACAGGTGTATTTTCACTATCTTTCTTTGGGTTTACTAGAAAGAAAAAAAAAAGAATTATGTTTTAGGGGGAAAGTTCAACTTGTTTTTAAGAAAACAGAATAGAAGATTAAAAAATACACGACTCTCACTGCATCTCCACCATCATTCAGTACTTACCCTTGTGTAAAACCTACTCACCTTCATGTAAAAACCGCAAGCCCAGCTGAGAAACATTAACACTTAATGTACAGACAATATTCTGTAATTAATTAAACAAACAGCCATCTTTTTCATCATAAAAGCAAACAATACAGAAATAACAATACAGAGAGAAAACTCTGAAAAGAACCTTTCAACCACTTTACCAAAAGTATTTTTTGTGTTTTTTTGTGCACTTGTGGATTCCCATTTCTGTGCCATTCATTAAGACAGACAAATTGAGGGAGAACCAATACCTTTTATACATATATGTAGAATTCAAAACTGTGCTTATTTCCTTAGTACTCTACTTTTGTACTTAGGTTTCTACTTTTGTAACAGTGCGCCTGTGTGATCTTTCCATGTATTTTTAGTTACGTCTCTTTCGTTTTTAATAGACACTCTGTGTCCATGAGTGGATCATGAGGTAACTAGCCCTATATCAATGGAAACTTTATTTTCAATTTTTCATTACTGTGTAATCAACATTCTTTTATATTTATGCATGCATGTAATTACTTAATATGGATTATGAAATTAAAACTGTTATTGTACAGTTTTTTAAATTTAATAGATATAGCCAAATTGTGTTAAGTGCCTTCATCAATTTATACTTCCATCAATAGCATCTGAGAGTACTCACTTCCTCAGAACAGTTGTACTTTGGGGATCATCTACTTTCTAAGTTTTGGAAATCACACGGATGAAAAGTTACTTTAATGATTTACATATCCTTGGTTATGTGAGATTAAGCATCTTTTCATACATTTATTGATCCCAGGTTTTTTAATAAAATTACTAGTACATAATACTTTGTCCTTTATTCCATAAAGTTTAAGAATCTTTATACATATTTAGGGTTTTAATTCTTTGTTTTTTAAATGGGTAATGAATATTTTCTCTAAGACTAACACTTGTTTAAAGTACATTAGTATTTGGAAATTTACTTTTATAGTTTTGTTTTTATTTTATTTTTTTAAACTAATTATTTATTTTTTGGCTGTGTCGGGGGCCACACTGGGTCTTCGTTGCTGCGTGTGGGCTTTCTCTAGTTGCGGTGAGTGGGGGCTACTCTTCGTTGCAGTGTGCAGGCTTCTCATTGCGGTGGCTTCTCTTGTTGCGGAGCACAGCCTCTAGGCACGCAGGCTTCAGCCATTGTGGCATGCAGGCTCAGTAGTTGTGGCTCGCAGGCTCTAGAGTGCAGGCTCAGTAGTTGTGGCACGTGGGCTTAGCTGCTCCACGGCATGTGGGATCTTCCTGGACCAGGGCTTGAACCCGTGTCGCCTGCATTGGCAGGCGGATTCTTAACCACTGCATAACCAGGGAAGTCCCTACAGTTTTGTTCTTAAATTGAGCACTTTAATCCACCTGAAGTTTAAATTCTTATATACGATACAAAGAAAAATACTAAAATTTACAGGACTTGTGGAACAGTCTGATCTTTTCCCATTTATTTGTGTTGCTAAATTCATAATAATTTAAATTTATTCACAAATATAGATCTACATTTGAATTTCCCATTCTATTTTTTCTTTTTTTGGCTGCGTTGGGTCTTTGTTGCAGCATGCAGGATCTTTCATTGAGGGTGCGAAGGCTCTTCATTGCAGCACGAGGGCTTCTCTCTTAGTTGTGGCGTGCCAGCTCCAGGGTGCGTGGGCTCTGTAGTTGTGCTTGAGCTCCAGGACGCATGGGCTCTGTAGTTTGCAGCACTGGGGCTCTCTAGTTGAGGTGCACGGGCTCAGTTGCACCACAGCACGTGGGACCTTAGTTCCCCAACCAGGGATAGAACCCGTGTCCCCGCATTGGAAGGCGGATTCTTTACCACTGGACGACCAGAGAAGTCCCTGAACTGGCCATTCTATTCCACTGATGAATGCAGCCATTCTTGCGTCTAAACCATACTACATTAATTATTATAGCTTCCCAGTTTTAGATGGTTATCTCTTAGGACTATCACCACCTTCATAGTTTTTATTTAAAATTATTCTTTTGATTGCCTTTGTGAATGTTCTCTTCTATATGACCTTTAAAATATATTTGTGTGGTTTTTACTGCCCAATTTTGTATAACACAGTGATTTTTAGAAACTCATATAACATTATAGATGACTATATTTTTCATTTCTTAAAAATACAAATGACCACTTAAAAAAGAACAAAAAAGAAAAATGTAGGGATTACAACACACATCAAAGTAAAATACATGAAAACATTACAAGACAGGAGAGGGCATAGGTTAGATTATATTATGGTAAATTTCATACATTTTTATCTCAACTAGACAACAGTGATTCTAAATCGATTTGATAAATTAAGGATATATTATATACTGTAATCCCTAGAGCAACCACTAAGAAAAATATAGCTAAAAAGCAAATAGAGAACAAGAAAATCCATAGACAGGAAGTAGTATAGTGGTTGCCAACACATGGGGAAAGGGAATAATTTGGACTAACTCCTAATAAGTACAGGGTTTCTTTTCATAGGGATGAAAACATCTGGAATTAAGACAGTGGTGATGACTGCACAACATAGTGAGTTTACTAAAAACCACTGGAGTGATTAAAATGCACTTTAAAACGGTGACTTTTATGCTCTGTGAAGTTTAAAACTATGCTATATATAGGGATTTCCCTGGCGGTCCAGTGGTTAAGACTGCTCTTCCAATGCAGGGGGCATGGGTTTGATCCCTGGTTGGGAAACTGGGATCCCACATGCCGCGCTGCATGGCCAAAAAAACCACAACAAAACAAAACCAGGCTATATATAAAAGAAACCATGTAAGTTCGAAAAGAAAAGAAAATAGCGAGGGGCTAGAATAGAACACTAAAAGCTAAAGAGGAAATGAGAGGGACAAATGGGAAAAAAACAGCATGATTGTAGACTTAAACCCAACCATATAGATAATTATGTTACATTTAAGTAGACTACATACTCCAATTAAAAACAGAAAATGTGTATATTGGGGGAAAGAACTAAGTCTCCACAAATTGATGTTTAAAAGCAATGCTTTACATAATTAGAGTGAAAGTAAAAGAATGCCAGAGAGGTACAAATTGAAAACATAAAATGTAAGAAAAAATTTATAGGACTGCTGAAGTCTTAAGTTCAGTGGGGACTAATAAAACATAGAAATTTAATGAAAAGGATGTGGTGAGATGAGGTTTTATTATTATCAGAGAACTTAGATTTCAAGACAAGCACTAACATGGCACCTAGAGACATGATACAAGCCTCAATTCATCAGAAGAACAACGATGATTTAGATGTATATGCCCTTAAACAGCAGAGCTTCAAAGTACAAGAAAATACAGGAAGAAAAAAATTTAACAGGAATAAAGGGACAGACAAATCCACAATCACAGTTAAAAAGGTCTAACATCTGCCTCCCAATAACTGATTTAAATAGGTTGAATTGTGCATAGATACATACTCCATTTTTCCATACGTATATTGATTCTGTTGGGATTTTAAAACCATTAACTTTAAAGCATTACTAAATTTTGAGAACTTTTTGATCACAGTGTGTTTTCCCGATAAATAGCAAAAGTATACCAAAAGACAGGAAAAGAGGGAATTTCACATACGTTAACCTTCAAGGGGTAATCTATTAATATTTGAAAGTTAAGAACTGGAGACACAGAGCAAGAAGTGAATCATCCCATGGCACCGCTGAGAATAATTAAATCACGTCTAACACTCTCACAGTCTAGGCAAAAGGATACAAACCATTTTTTGGAAGAACCACCTCCTCTATGTTGGGTACAGGTGTTGGGTCTTCCATGTCCTTGGTAAGATCTTCTTGCTCATCTTCCTCTTTCTGACTTCTCCGCTTCCCATAAAGACTAGCTTGGCTACAACATAAAAGATACAAAATCACAAACAAGACTGACGATAGCTAGTTACAGCAAACAATTTCAGAGGCTTTAACTACACTGTTAGAGAATCTATGTTCAGAATCACTTTAAAAGACAAACAGAAATCAAAAAAGTTAGATACATTCCCTAAATTACATCTAACCAGTCAAAAGGAAAAGAAAACTTTTAGGGCACAAGAAATGACCACAGAAATTCTGCAATACAAATTTGCAGACAGTACCCTAAAAGGTGCTTAGTGTAATAAAAAAATATCTGCTACAGAAATACAGCACATATTTTATCTCAGATCATAAAGAATCACTTACATAAGAAATTTTCTCAAAGATATATACAAATAACTGCTTTTTGGATTTCTTTGGTTTTCTGTATTTTCCTGGCTCTTTGTAACATCCAAACATCAGGAACTGCAAAGTAAAATCACTTAGGACGTACTAACTTTTGTATTTTGTAAAAATTGTCATTGTTCTTTAACCACCTGAATTCAATCAAATCAACATTTATTTTTAAAACTAACATATGCCAGGGCTTCCCTGGTGGCGCAGTGGTTGAGAGTCCGCCTGCCAATGCAGGGGACACGGGTTTGTGCCCCGGTCCGGGAAGATCCCACATGCCGCAGAGCGGCTAGGCCCATGAGCCATGGCCACTGAGCCTGCGCATCCAGAGCCTGTGCTCCACAACGGGAGAGGCCACAACGGTGAGAGGCCCGCGTACCGCAAAAAACAAAAACAAAAACAAATAAAAAACTAACACATGCCAGAAAGCATATTAAAGTTCAAACAAGAATGGAATGATTCCTTACCTTGAGGAATTACAGGGAATTCAGGACAGAAATCATTAACTACCTCATATAATGTGATGTGTACCAATACAAAGAAATGAATACAAGGACCACAAAAATACAACTCAGACAAAGAGAACTGTAACAATTTACTAAAAGGTTGGCAATGTTTCAGGATGATGAGTAAAAGCATAAAAGCTTAAGAAAAAAATTCCCCGTTTTGGGGTAGTAATCTAGAATACACCGACAAGGGAGGCAGAATGGAGAAAGAGCTTGCTGAGTCCTCACACTGCTGAGAGAACGCTCCAAGTTCTCTTTTTAGAGGGATAACATGTTGGCATAGGTTAGAATAAGGTATACAGAGTAAAAAAATTTGTTTAATAAAAATTACATGACAATTTTTTTTAAGCCTATGAAACTAAAGGTGGCACGGAGGTAAAATACTTCAAAATGAAGAAAAGATGCAGGGAAGATGAATAAAACAAATGTTAGGAAAACAGGTTTCAAGATGTTTTAGTTAAATAGACTATTCTAAGGGGAGACTTAAATGAGCAAAGTCCTGCTCATTAGAAGGCAGATGCATTCAATTAAAGGACGTGCATACATTTATTTTGGGAAACTAAATTTGGTGGGTATTATACTCAGAGTAGAGGCTAAATGCCACCACGGTGAGCATCCCAGACAACACATTTTGATTCTGTGACCACTCATGTCCTGGCAGCCCATCTTAGCCCATAAAGGGGAGAGTAGCACATCGATTTCAGGCCGGGAAACATTTGGAAAAGTTGTTATGATATTCTTTACAAGGATCTCAGGTAGCTCTGAAATCTCTGAACATCAACAATAAGTTTCAGAATGCAAGTTTAAGAGATAAGGTTACCCTCAATAATCCCCAAGAAAAACCTATTTTGTTCTTTTAATTTTTATGTCACAGTACATGTGACTCGATAAAATAACAAAAATCTTTTTATAACTGTAGCTGACTCATTAATATTATTTATAAAACTAAATAAGAGTTTCTTAACTTCCCTAAAAGCTTCTACGCATGGTTAAGAACGCTTAAGTAACCTTACCCTTCAAGAAATAACGTGATTCAAGGCATGTTCTGGGCAACAAAAGGCAAATTTGGCTAGAGAAGAATGTCACAAAAGGAAGCTGATGGAGAGAAGATGACTGCACTGTAAAGATCTACTTGACAACAGCCAGAAAGTCGACAAATTTACTACCACATGAAAAGAATAAATTTTGCAAACTGTCATTTTCTAAAACTAAACTATAATCTCTGAAAAAATGCTCAAAATATATTTTGAGGGACTTCCCTGGTGGCCCAGTGGTTAAGATTTCGCCTTCCAATGCAGGGGGTGTGGGGTCGATCCTTAGTAGGGGAGCTAGGATCCCACGTGCCTCCCCACCAAAAAAAACAAAGACATAAAACAGAAGCAATATTGTAACAAATCCAATAAAGACTTTAAAAATGGTCCACATCAAAAAAGAAGTCTAAAACATGTTTTGAGCTAGACAACCCTGAAATTATTAACTATCTACTTAGTACATAATCATAAAATTATTATTTACTGTCTACCATTTATAGGCATCTACTTCAGGCCAGGCACTGTGCAAGGTCTTTAAAGTCTCACTTAATCCTCACAACAACCTATTCAATAGAAACCAAAATCTCTACTCAAGCAAGATTCACTAAGTACAAACGTGACTTACTGAATAAGGCACTACACTGCTGCAATTTGCAGAATATGGAGCAGACAGAGGTTCAACTCCTCTATAAGTCATTTGGATCATGTAGGGGACAGGTGGTAAAACTGGAGAAAGACAGTAACTCGTGAATATAATTTCTTAAATTCCTTACCAACCACACTTCTCAATACAAACACTGATACAGAAAAAACGTTCTATTCAGAGATAGAAATGTATAAAATTGACATAAGATGCCCATAAGATAACATCCCATAACAAGATGAGCTATCAAAGCAAAGACTTCCAACCAAGTCAAAGTAAGACAAATGTCCAATGTAAATGTAAAAATCTGCAAAGTTCTTTAGTCTGTTTCAGTGCCTTCTGAATCATGCTGCAGTTCTTACCCTTTCTTCCCGCTCTTCTTCCGGGATTCTGTGGGTGTGGGAGGTGGAGGGGAAGGTGAATGTTTCCTCTTTCGAGCATTAGCTGATGCTTTTCTATCTCTTCTCTCTGGACTTCTGACTGGCTAGGAAGAAGTAAATGGAAGTAAATATCAGCTAGCTTTGCTGACTCCTCAGTTTCTACAAACCCTTGTCCAAAGGTGAGTTTTCACAAAGATAATACCAAACACAAGTGCGCAGAGGAAATGAAAGGCACAACATTAAGCATCCTCGACCATAAGCAGTCAGGAGACTTTCCCTGACCTTCCAGGTGATGCACCATCAATGGATATATTAGAACCATCCCACAGGTATTCAAACTATGCTACAAAACAGACATGCCCAAACCCCTCACAACTAAAAACTGTTCCTGCTCAAATTCTGTGTTCCCAGGTGGGAAAAGCATTTTCAATAACCACTGGAAAAATATGAAACACATGCTATTAAATTAATGAAATACAAAGACTGGCTGAATGATCTTGTGAAAATGTACCAGAAACTACTCCTAGTTCATCATTAAAAGGAATATAAGAGAAAATGACTCAAAAGAGGTAAAATTTTACAAGACTGCATCTTATGATTTAAAAGTCAACCCACAGGGGCTTCCCTGGTGGCGCAGTGGTTGGGAGTCTGCCTGCCGATGCAGGGGACACGGGTTCGTGCCCCGGTCCAGGAAGATCCCACATGCCATGGAGCGGCTGGGCCCGTGAGCCATGGCCACTGAGCCTGTGCGTCCGGAGCCTGTGTTCCGCAACGGGAGAGGCCACAACAGTGAGGCCCGCGTACCGCAAAAACAAAACAAAACAAAACAAAGTCAACCCACAGGTGTAAAACTATCCCTATCTGCAGATGACATGATCTTATATATGGATAACCCCAAGGAATCCACAAAAAAACTATTAGAGCTAATAAACAAGTTCAGCATAGTTGCAGGCCATACATCAATATACAAAAGTCAGCCTGTAGATGATAAATTTAATACCAATTTAATAAAACAGACCATAATAAAGAAAATACACCTAAAATGATCCACAGTATTGCATCTGAGGTTGAAAAACGAATCAGAGATTAAAACATCAATTAGACATTAATGATTGGGACTTCTCTGGTGGCGCCGTGGTTAAGAATCCGCCTGCCAATGCAGGGAACACGGGTTTGAGCTCTGGTCCAGGAAGATCCCACATGCCGCGGAACAATTAAGCCCGTGTGCCACAACTACTGAGCCCGTGTGCTCCAACTACTGAAGCCAGCGCACCTAGAGCCTGTGCTCCACAACAAGAGAAGCCACCACAATGAGAAGCCTGTGCGCCACAACGAAGCATAGCCCCCACTCGCCGCAATGAGAGAAAGCCCACACGCAGCAACGAAGACCCAACGCAGGCAAAAAAAAAAAAAATATCCAAAGCAAATAGGGATGAACTAAAAATAAAAAGATATGAAAAAGACTCAGTTTTTAAATATTTTTCTTAAAGATAAAGAATATATGGTGTGTGACAGACTTTTAGTAAGAAAGTCTTGGGGCTGAAAATAGGTATGAAAGAACTACACTTTCTAAATTATTGGTTAAAAGTATATGCCTCAAAGATTTTTTTCAAAAAACTAAAAAACAAAACCAAAAGCAAAAATCTTAAGTGTCCCCAATGAAAAAAGACTTCCGGAATCACAGGTATCTACCTGAAGCTGTCATAACCCAACACTAACACATCTAAGCCTTCTCAGTCTCAAGTCTTCCTCTAGTGACACACCTACCTCCCAACTTGTGACTTATAACAAAACATGGATAAATATTTAAATGATTGGGCTTCTTAAAGGATTAAAGAGTATTAAATGTCAGGTCCCCCTACCTGAAAAAAGGACTGAACTGTAACTATGAGACCTTTAAGGCCTATACTTTATACTAACTACTATATGTTCCTTAACAAAGCTATTAAAAAATATTAAAACTAAATCAGTTTTCCCTTGGAAAATGAAGAACTAAGTTAAATTACCCCATGATGACATTTGGCTCACAAAATTAATACTCAGATCTAGAGAACAAAATCAGTTGTACTACCTAGCACACTGCATGGGCCACCTTAAATCTTAATGACCCTCTGAGATTCTCATGCCCCTTTTTGGGGGATGCCAGCTCCTGAGATGGTTGTTATGGCCATTTAGTAACTTTTATATATACTTGATGGCTGACAGTTTATTAATGAAGATTTGATAACATTCAGGCCAAGAAAGAAGAAAACACCAAGTGAGAAAAATGGTGCCAAACCAAATACCTCTTCATTCTTTGTTGAAATTCGCTGACGAAAACTCACGGGCTTCCTGTTCTCATCCACCTCATAATCCTCCTCATTCATCCATTCATTGAAAACATCAGTGTCCAAAATCCATTTTGCATGAACCTAAAGTCACATCAAAGCATGAATATCTACATAAATAATAAATCACTACAGTTTTTAAAGTATTCAAAATGAAAGTAGCTGATTTATTACACTCAAAGCCTCAACTGCATAGAACAGTTTAAAAATACGACTATTAGTGACATATGAGTGGCAACTTTACCACTTCAATTTTCATTCCATGTCTTTTACTGAGTAAACAGTAAAAAAGCATGACTGGTTTTGTGTAGGCTTTGATAACCAAGACCCTGAAATTGGATAATCATGTCATCTTTTTTATTTCAGTTTTATTTAGGTGTAAATGAAAAATAAAACTGATTTTAAGATTTTTATTTAAGGTGTACGTTGTGATTTGATATACATACACATTGTGAAAGGATTCACCCCCCCCAGCAAATTAATACATCCATCCCCTCACATATTTATCTTGTGTGCGTGTGCACGCGTGTGCACACGAGAACACTTAGGTCTACTCTCTTAGCAAATTTCAACTTTACAGTACAGTGTTATCAACTTTTGTCACATTTGACATTAGCTCCTCAGACCTAATTTATCTTATAGCTGAAAACTGGTACCCTTTTACCAACCGTTTCCTATTTCTCCTACCCCCCAATCCCTGGCAACCACTTTTCTACAGTTTCTAGGAGTTTGACTTTTTTTTTTTCTTTAAAGATTCCACATATATGTGACACCATGCAGTACTTGTATTTCTCTACCTGGCTTATTTCACTAATCCGTGGCATCTTCATCTTCACAAAAATCAGTGACAGAAACATGCAAAGGCAAAAGGCCAAAGTAAATCATTGCTTTAGGCATAAAGAATGTCTCTAGGTTTATACATTCGATAACATTCTAAGAAATGATGAAAGAGGACATTTACTGACATGTTGCCCAGCCCTGTCAAGTACACATGGTGCTCTAAAGAGGCCTTTCAGGGACAGCCAAGGTTGGGACAGGGTGGAGAAGTGAGAGTCAGATTTGGGGTTCTTCCCAGTCCTTTACATGGCCACTTTTTTTTTTTTTTGTTAACGTTTCTAAGAATAAAAGGAAGGGTTCTCTGGATGTCATATAGATACACATGTAGATACGGATATATATAGATATTTAAACCACAGCCCTACCCTCTATAATACTTCTATTTATTCAACAGTATTTCTCAAAGTGAGCACAATTGGAATTGGGGACTAGACTTCTTTCCTGTGTGGGACTGCTGTTCAGTCATGGGTGTGTGTGTGTGTGTGTGTGTGTGTGTGTGTGTGTGCGTGCGTGTTGCAATTAAGGGACTGCTGTTCAGTCATGGGTGGTGTGTGGGGGTGTGTGTGTGTTGCAATTAACATGCCCAGTCAAGAATCATTAAAATACTAACATGAGAGCAAAGAGAGAAAAAGAGAGCAGCAACTACAGCTATGAAGCCTTCAGGAACTAAAAACCTACAACATAGCAATCACTGAGACTATATGGACTTGCCAATAAAAATATTTTGTCAATCTAAGCTCCCCACTGCTCCCCCCTTGCATTTTTTTAAAAAAAGGAAACATTACTACATTGGTTGTTAAGGATATTGCCTGAATGATATACTGCTTTAAGAATGACATCGACCTGACTACATGCCTCTTTTCTTCCCAAAACTAGAGCTACACAGTAACAAACACAAAATTAATACCCGTCAAGGAGAATATAAGACCTTAAATAATGTAACTCGAAAAGACTCCTATATGTATAAATTATGAGAATGGGATATATAAATAGAGCATGAGAAACCTTAAGCTAATTAGAGAAAAAAATCTATTTAAAGGCATGACTATGTTCAAGAAAAGGGTAAATTAATTCAGTGATGTAATTAATTGCAGAAAAATTTAATTCAGTAATTAATTCAGAAAAATTTATGTCACAGCATTTGAAAACATAATAGTCTTTTCCAAATTGTTCATAAGTATGTATATATTTTAAAAGTAGAGCTGAATATTCACATTGTACATTCTTTACTATCCAGAAGACCTTGAGAGAATTCTCTTGAGAAAGTATGTTAGGACAGTATGGACAACTAATAATCATTTGTGCCAGGCACTCTGCTGAACACCTTACATATAATATGATCTTGTTTAATCCCGCTAAGCAAGGCAGGTTAGTCTCTCCAGTTTTCCAAATCAGCAAACTGGGGCACAGAGTGTCAGCAAGCTGCCCAGTTACTTACCTACCAAGAGGCAAAGCTTTGCACGGAGTTCTGCCTAAGCTCTTATGCCACTATGCTCTATTACCTGTCTCACAAAAACACCTTAGGGTCAGAATAATATAATAGGTTGTGCAACCTTCAGCAAAATTATCTAACTTCTATAACCCAGTTTCCTTACCTATGAAATGATACGATGGTAAACTCTGCTATCAAGCCCAGTCCTAAACTTCTGACAACTATAATCTTCAACACAGTATGTTTCTAAAAATCCTTTCGTAATACTTGACAATGTTATATGGCTCACAAGTCATATAGTTTATCCCTTTAATCAACATTTTTTTCCAAGTAACAACTTAACTGTTTGACTAGACAGATGTCTAGATTTGACTACACACAAAGATATATGTTTGAAACTGCTAGACAATGCTGGAGGCTCAGTAGTTCTAACATCAGAGAGCACAGTTCACATTTTTTTCAAGTTTTCAATGAGAACAGATTGAACAAGTAACCTCTCAGATTACATTTAAAGGTAGTTTTTGTTGTTTAAAATCATCTCCCCTGATATGGGAACATATGTATAAGATTCACTTTGTTATAAAGCAGAAACTAACACACCATTGTAAAGCAATTATACCCCAATAAAGATGTTAAAAAAAAAATCATCTTCCCTGAAGATAATGGGACAACACAAATATAGCAAGAAGTGGTATGCTTTTTTGGGGGGGGCGGGGGGAAGGGTCAGATACTAAATATTTTAGGCTTGCAAGCCATATGTTCTCTGTCTCTACTCAACTCTGCTGCTATAGTGTGCAATCAGCCACAGAAAATACATAAATGAATGGGTTTGGTGGTGATCTAATACAATTTTATATACAAAAACAGGTGGCTATAATTTGCCAACCCTTGTAAAAGGAAAAGTAGTTTTATCCACTGACACTCCATATATGAGGTTTAATAGAGAAAAAATTTTCCAAAAATATACATTAATTACTATATGATCATTCTGAGACGATCAATGAAATGTGAAGAAAATTATACAATTTAACTGAAAGAGATATAAAAGACCTAAATAAATTGGGAAATAAATTGCCTCCACAAATTGAGAGGCTCAGTATTGTAAAGATGTCAGTTTTCTCCGAGTTGTTCTACAGATTAAATTTAATTCGAATCAAAATCCCAATGAGTTTGTTTAATATGGACCTTAACAAGCTGATTCTAAACTTTACACAAAACAGCAAAGACCCAAAAGACTCCTGAAGAAAAAAGTGGGAGTACTCAAGTCAAAACAAATAACTAATAAAACTTTATAAGAGTCAAGAAACAAATCACGACATACATAAAAATTTACTTTTAACAGAAATGGCTTGGATCAGTGGGGAGAGAAATCCAGCTTTAATATTTTTCCACCTTGAAACTATAGCTGATCTAACACCATATGGGGAAATTTTTTTTTCCCCTACATTATAACATGTTTAAAAATTAATTCCAGGTAGATTAAAGATCTTTATATATTAAAGACAAAACTAAAGAATTTTTAAAGATGATTTAAGAAAATGTCGTGATGACCTTGGGATAGAAAACAAAAAGATAAGCTACTAGGAAAACTATGTTTTTAATTTTTATTTTGTAATAAATTTATTTATTTGATTTTATTTTTTATTTTTGGCTGCGTTGGGTCTTCGTTGCTGCACATGGGGGCTTTCTCTAGTAGCGACAAGCGGGGGCTACTCTTAGTTGCGGTGCGCTGGTTTCTCATTACAGTGGCTTCTCTTGTTGCGGAGCACGGGCTCTAGGCACGTGAGCTTCAGTAGTTGTGGCACGTGGGCTCAGTAGTTGTCGCTGGCAGGCTCTAGAGAGCAGGCTCAGTAGTTGTGGCACACGGGGTTAGCTGCTCCGCAGTATGTGGGATCTTCCCAGACCAGGGCTCGAACCTGTGTCCCCTCCACTGGCAGGCGGATTCTTAACCACTGCACCACCAGGGAAGCCCAGAAAACCTATTTTTAACACAGGTAACTGATGATGTAACCACGCCTGTTAGTATGCAGAATATCTAAAGAACACCCACAAAGAAAAAGACAACGCAATGGAAAAAAAAAAGCAAAAGGTGGAAACGAGCACTTCATAGAGGAAGAAACACCAAAGGTCAAAGAATTCATGAAAAGATGGCAAAGCTATTTGGTAATAAAAGAAATACAAGTTAAAACCCTAAAGAAACACCACTTCACATCCAGTAGATAGGTAAATATCACTAAGTCAGAATACACCAAGCAGGCCTTCCCTGGTGGCGCAGTGGTTGAGAATCCACCCGCCAGTGCAGGGGACACAGGTTCGATCCCTGGTCTGGGAAGATCCCACATGTTGTGGAGCAACTAAGCCCGTGCACCACAACTACTGAGCCTGTGCTCTAGAGCTCATGAGCCACAACTACTGAGCCTGTGTGCCGCAACTACTGAAGCCCGCACGCCTAGAGCCCATGCTCCACAACGAGAGAAGCCACCACAATGAGAAGCCTGTGCACTGCAATGAAGAGTAGCCCCCGCTCGCTGCAACTAGAGAAAGCCCGCACACAGCAACGAAGACCGAACACAGCCAAAAATAAATAAATAAAATAAATTGGAAAAAAAAAAAAAAGAATATACCAAGCACTGTCCATGATACAGAGCATCCAGAAAACTTATACACCATTAGCAAAATAAATTTTTACAACCATCTGGAAACAATATGGCATTGTTTAGAAAAAGTGAATGTTTGCATTCCCTAAGATCCAGTAATTCCATTATGAACAAACACAAAAGATGTATGTTCAGGGAAAATTCATAGTAGCATTTTTCATAGTACATTAAAGTAGAAACTACCACACCCACCCACATTACAATGGATATATTGTGACATATGCATACACGAGATTACTTCTACTGCTATATACTACAGATGAATGATGCTGAACAAAAAGGCAAGTCACGAAAAAATACAATATGATTACACTGATATTAAAGCTTTTTAAATGTAAAAACTAAAACAGGATTTGTGTAGTTTTGTGTGTGTGTGTGCGTGTGTGGTAAAACTGCATAAAAAAGACAAGCCAAACATTCAGAATAACGGTTAGCTCTAAGTGGGCAGGCCAAAGGATGAACATGGAATGCTTCAATGGTAATGGTAATGTTCTTTTTTGAGAGTGGCAAGTACACAGGTGTTTTTTAAAACTGTGATCTGTTTTTATTATTCATATTCAATAAATGTTAATATCCACAATTTAACATTTTAAATTAAGTGCTAACTTTCTCATAGCAATCACATTTCCTCTAGAACAACAAAACAATACATAAGCATTGTTTTATACAATAATAGAGAAACTAAAATCCCAGTTCAAATTTTCTGACTAAAGACATGCTTAGTTAGCTCCTTTTCTCTAGGTTTCAGGGATAAGATCTTCAAGCATTAAAAAGTATTATACTAGGATTATATTCTCTTGAAGGTAAAATAAAAATGCAAGTTCAAGAAGAAAAATAAAGTATATAACACACTTGACTTTTAACGAAAAGCATATCCATTTATTCTTAAAATGGATAACAGTGAGCACAAATTGCAATTTAGATTTCATAGGATACATTAAGAAAAAGTATTTAAATATAATAAATTAATTTTAAAAAGATAACCAACAAGGACCTACTGTATAGCACAGGGAACTCTGCTCAATATTATGTGGCAGCCTGGATGGGAGGGGAGTCTGGGGGAGAATGGATACATGTATATATGTATGGTTAAGTCTCTTTGCTGTGCACCTGAAACTATCACAACATTGTTAATCGGCTATATTCCAATATAAACTAAAAAGTTAAAAAAAAATTTTTTAAATTTAGTTTGTAAATACAAACATAAAAGCAAAAAAATAAACAAACATGAAAGATTCCACATACTCAGTAACTATTTAAATATCTAGTGAATAATTTTATATGTTAACTAAACATAAAAGGAAGTAGGGGACTTCCCTGGTGGTCCAGTGGTTAAAAATCCACCTTCCAATGCAGGGAACGTGGGTTCAATCCCTGGTCAGGGAACTAAGATCCTACATGCTGCGGGGCAACTAACCCCATGCACTGCAACTACTGAGCACGTGAGCCACAACTAGATAGTCAGCAGGCTGCAACTACAGAACCCATGCTCTCTGGAGCTTGCGAGCCACAACTAGAGAGAAGCCCACATGTCGCAACAAAAGATCCCACATGTTGCAATACAGATGTCACATGCCACAACTAAGACCCGACACAGCCAAAAATAAGATAAATATATTGTTTTTAAAAGTAAATAGTTCCTAATTTTGCTTTCTTGGACATACATGATCAACAAAGTTTGAAAACCACTGATTTAAAGTATTTGTAATTGCTTTTATTGCAGGGTGGGCATTCTTTAGCTAATGTATTTTCCTTTAAAAGTCATTCTAGGGACTTCCCTGGTGACACATGGTTAAGAATCCGCCTGCCAATGCAGGGGACATGGGTTCTAGCCCTGGCCTGGGAAGATCCCACATGCCGCGGAGCAGCTAAGCCCGTGCACCACAACTACTGAGCCTGTGCCCTAGAGCCCACGAGCCACAACTACTGAGCCCATGTGCCACAACTACTGAAGCCTGCTCGCCTGGAGCCCGTGCTCCGCAACAAGAGAAGCCACTGCAATGAGAAGCATGCACCTGCAACGAAGAGTGGCCTCCGCTTGCCTCAACTAGAGAAAGCCCGCACGCAGCAACAAAGACCCAAGGCAGCCAAATAAATAAACAAATAATTTTTAAAAAAAAGTCATTCTATTTTCCTAAAAACAAGACAAAGAAATGCTACCAGTTTCCTCATTCCTTATAAGAATTTGTCATTCCAATAAACTATACCCAGGAATCAGGGGGAGAGTGTGTGTGAAAATCACAGAAACATCACACAAGGGAACAATTGTTGCACTGGCACTCTAAATGAGGATTCAGCACTTATTTGTAACCCATACATGGAGACACAAAAAGAATGGTTAAAAATTTTTCTGTAGTCTACACGTCAAGTAAAAAGTTTATTTCTAACAAAGAAAGGCCGGATTTTAAAAGTTAACATTTTCCAGACTTCCCCGGTGGCATGGCGGTTAAGAACCCACCTGCCAATGCAGGGGACACGGGTTCGAGGCCTGGTCTGGGAAGATCCCACATGCCGCGGAGCAACTAAGCCCGTGCGCCACAACTACTGAGCCCGCGTGCCACAACTACTGAGCCCGCAAGCCACAAATACTGAGGCTGTGTGCCTAGAGCCCATGCTCTGCAACAAGAGAAGCCATCTCAATAAGAAGCCCGCGCACCGCAACGAAGAGTAGCCCCTGCTCGCTTCAACTAGAGAAAGCCCGCATGCAGCAATGGAAACCCAACATAGCCAAAAAAAATTAATTTTAAAAAAAAAGAAAACAATGTCTCTACGTGTATAACTGGGTCCCTTTGCTGTACAGTAGAGATTGGCACAACACTGTAAATCAACTATACTTCAATTCAAAACTACAAAAAAAACCCCACCATAACTAACGTAAAAAATACAACTAAATATTTGCAATATACTCTAAACATTTAAATAACTTTTATTACTCTAGGAGACAACAGAAAAAACTAACTGAAAAATGAGAAAAAAATTTTTTAAAAAACCATTAAAGGGCTTCCCTGGTGGCGCAGTGGTTGAGAGTCCGCCTGCCGATGCAGGGGACACGGGTTCGTGCCCCGGTCCGGGAAGATCCCACATGCCGTGGAGCGGCTGGGCCCGTGAGCCATGGCCGCTGAGCCTGCGCGTCCGGAGCCTGTGCTCCGCAACGGGAGAGGCCACAGCAGTGAGAGGCCCGCGTACCGCAAAAAAAAAAAAAAAACCATTAAAAAAGACCCTTGAAAATATAAAAAGATGTTCAACTTCACTTCACTCACAAAAAGAGATACCAAATTAAAATTAACATGGATACCATTTCTCACATATCAGGATTTGCAAAAATTCAAACGCTTGACGCCACTCTCTTGGTGAGGCCATGAGGGAAGAGGCACTCTGGCTTCACTGTTTACAAGAATTCAAAACCGTGCAGACTCCCATGGTAGAGGCACGAATCTAACAAAACTATGTATTTTAATTTATTCTTCAACACAGCAACTCTAATTTTAGAAATTTACCTTGAGCATCCACCTTAAAGAAATAAGACAATACATACGGCACAAGGTTATTTATCGCAGCTTTGTCTGTAATTCTAAAATAATGGCAACTATTCACATTTCCAAGTATAATGGAGCACTGTGAAGGTATGACCACCAAGAGTTTCCAGGAAAGATTAAGCAGAAAAGGCAAAGTATAAAAGAGGGAAATAAAAAAATATGCAAACACCTACATGTTTTGGCAAAAAGAAACACAGGAAGGATAAGCCAGAAAACAGTAAGTTTATTCTACAAGGAATGGGGAGATGGGAATAGAATGAACTCATGAGGAAGTATACATTTTTTGGAAGCATACATTTTTTGAAAGCACATTAGAATTCTACATATTCAAAATATAAAACTGGGGAGATCCCTGGTGGTCCAGTGGTAAAGAATCTGACTTACAATGCAGGTGACGCGGGTTTGATCACTGGTCAGGAAACTAAGATCCCACATGTCGCGGGGCAACTAAGCCCGTATGCCACAACTACTAAACTCATGCACCTCAACTAGAGCCCGCGTGCCACAAATTACAGAGTCCATGCGCTCTGGAACCCACACGCCACAACTACAGGGCCCACGTGCCTGTGTGCCACAACTAGAGAAGAGAAAACCCGCACGCCACTAGAGAGAAGCCCGCACACAACGAAGAGCCTGCGCTCCGCAATGGTGACCCTGCGTGTGGCAACTAAGACCTGACTCAGGCAAATAAATAATAAATAAATCTTAAAAAATAAATATATATAAAATTAAATCAGCTTGGATGGGAAGAGGGAGAGGAAACACCAAAACTGAAAACAAACTGAAAGAAAGAAACCTTTAACAATACTTCAAATAAGTAAAAACCACACTGAAGGGAAGGGAAAAAACGTTCATCCAGGTAACTCACGAACACACTATTTGCCAATATATAATACACCCTCAGTCTTGGTCAGGGCTAGGGGAGCAGGAGAACCACAAACATATCTTGAACTCTTTTAGTACTTTTGTTTATGATAGTGGCAGGGGCAAAGCAATTCTGAAACTAATTTGAACGTATTCATAAACGTGTTGATGCTGGGAGCCAAGATTCTTACTCTCAGAAGAAGAGACATATAAATATGGAGTAGAGGAGGGCAAAAAGGAACACTGTGGGGACAGATTAGAACTGGAGGTATCATTATGGCCTCATTATTTCTAAAATATATATATTATGTGTATACGCACGTATATGTGTACTCAACTACTGTCTGCATTTGAATTTACAGATACATAATAGCTCTGAATAGAAAGGACCTAGAAGCAAAGATACTTCAGTAGCACTGAGCATACCTGTACCCAGATCTTGGTCTCTAATACCTTCTCCTACTGAAAGAAATGAGAGCGCCTCAGAGAAACACCTGATTCTAGGCACGAGGAATGGAAGGTACTAAATGAACCTGGAACATCCTACTATGCCCTAAAGGAGGTGCTCAAAAATGACAAGTGCTTGTCACAAGGATCACAAGCCAAGGACTTCCCTGGTGGTCAAGCGGTTAAAACTTCGCCTTACAATGCAGGGGGTGTGGGTTCAATCCCTGGTCGGGGAGCTAAGATCCCACATGCCTCATGGCCAAAAAAACCAAAACATAAAACAGAAGCAATACTGTAACAAATTCAATAAAGACTTTAAAAATGGTCCACATCAAAAAAATCTTAAAAAAAAAAACCAACAAGGATGACAAGCCAGCCTGAAGGGGCTCCCAGTGGCCAAATATGAAACAACTTCAGCACAAAATACTGAAGTAATGAATTATTGAGCACTGAAAAATTACAATTCCATGAATTCACACTGACAACAGACAAATAAATAAGTAAAAGAGGGAAAAGGAAGGGCTCTTGCTTACAGAACTCTGAAAGCCAACTGGTAAATGTGGAGGGAAGGGCTGGAGTGGAAAAGTATTGCTGTGTAATCATCAAAGAAAAGACTGGCTCAGGCAAGAATTCTAAGTGGATGCTAAACCTGGGTGACAGAGAGAGGATTTTGATGAGAAGGAGGATATCTACATGGTCTAAAGAATCTTTCACAAATTGTTTAAAAGTTGCAAATGGAGGGGAAAAGTAACCATACAGTGGAGCCATCACAGAACACCTTAACTGGGTGATTAAGATCACCAGTGAGGAGGGACTTCCCTGGTGGTCCAGTGGTTAAGACTCCATGCTCCCAATGTACAGGGCCTGGGTTCGATCCCTGGTCTGGGAACTAAATACCACATGCCGCAACTAAGAGTTCACATGCCACAACTAAAGGTCTCACATGACACAACGAAGATCCCACGTGCTGCAACTAAGGCCTGGCACAGCCAAATAAATAAATATATTTTTTTTTAAAAAAAAAAGATCACGGGCTTCCCTGGTGGCGCAGTGGTTGAGAGTCCGCCTGCCGATGCAGGGGACACGGGTTTGTGCCCTGGTCAGGGAAGATCCCACATGCCGCAGAGCGGCTGGGCCCGTGAGCCTTGGCCGCTGGGCCTGGGCGTCCGGAGCCTGTGCTCCACAACGGGAGAGGCCACAGCAGTGGGAGGCCCACATACTGCAAAAAAAAAAAAAAAACTACATACAATAAATGCTGGAGAGGATGTGGAGAAAAGGGAACCCTCCTACACGGTGGGTAGGAATGTAAATTGGTACAGCCACAGTACAGAACAGTATGGAGGTTCCTTAAAAAACCAGAAATAGAACTACCATATGATCTAGCAATCCCACTCCTGGGCATATATCCAGAGAAAACCATAATTCGAAAAGATGTATGTACCCCAATATTCATTGCAGCACTATTCACAACAGCCAGGACATGGAAGCAATGAAATGTTCATTGACGGAGAAATGGATAAAGAAGATGTGGTACATACATACAATGGAATACTACTCAGCCATAAAAAAGAATGAAATAATGCCATTCGCAGCAACATGGATGGATCTAGAGATTTTCATACTGAGTGAAGTAAGTCAGTGAGAAAGACAAACATATCATATGATATCACTTATATGTGGAATCTAAAAAAATGGTACAAATGAACCTATTCAGAAATAGAGTCACAGATACAGAAAACAAACTTATGGTTACCAAGGGGAAAGTGGGGGGATAAATTGGGAGATTGCTATTGACATATACACACTACTATATATAAAACAGAAAACTAATAAGAACCTACTGTATAGCACAGGGAACTTTACTCAATACTCCGTAATGGCCTATATGGGAACAGAGTCTAAAAAGAGTAGATATATGTCTATGTATAACTGATTCACTTTGCTGTACAGCAGAAACTAACACAACATTGTAAATCAACAATACTCCAATAAAAATTAAAATTACTGGGTCAAGTGGCAACACTGGAATATGGATAGTAGACTAAAATATTGTGTCAATGTTAAATTTAATGAACTTGATTACTGTGCTTATGTATGAGAATTTCTTATCCTAGTAAACACACACTTATTGGAGTAAAGGCCCATTATATATGCATCTTTATCTCAAATGATTCAGAAAAAACATATTTATAAACAGATATAGACTATAAATGATAAATCAAAATGGGAGTGAAATGGTAACAGGCAAATCTAGATAAAGGGTATATAGGTATGCCATGTACTATTCTTTTTCTTGCAACTTTTCTGTAAGTTTGAAGTTATTTCCAAATAAAGTGTTTAAAAAAAAAAGACTAATTTTGGTTAATCCCATTTTCCTCATATGGAATCTAAAGCTCAAAGGCTGTCTTTCTGAAAGTCACACAAATTAGAAATAGGTTGAACCAGGTCTAAAATCTAACATTTTGATCCAATTTAAGTGCTCCTTACATGATACAGAAGTCAATAAAGATCATGTAAAATCACCCATGGAAAGGAGCAGAGCTCCCTGTAAAAATACTGATTCCGGGACTGGGATGGGAAAATTACAAAGGAGTTTGGGGGCTTCCCTGGTGGCGCAGTGGTTAAGAATCTGCCTACTAATGCAGGGGACACGGGTTCAAGCCGTGGTCTGGGAAGATCCCACATGCCGTGGAGCAACTAAGCCTGTGCAACACAACTACTGAGCCTGCGCTCTAGAGCCCGCGAGCCACAACTGCTGAAGCCCGTGCACCTGGAGCCCGAGGAGAAGCCCACACACTGCAACAAAAGGTAGCCCCCGCTCACCGCAACTAGACAAAGCCCGCGCGCAGCAACGAAGACCCAACGCAGCCAAATATAAACAAAAATTAAATAAATTAATTAAAAAAAAAAAAGGAGTTTGGAACATCTTTTTGTGTCAGAAAGTAGGAGATATGCAAAAATGCATCAAATAATGCCAAAAGGTCACAGGAGGCGGCTTAAAGTCTTTCCCACTGGCCAAATTTAGATAATTCATCAAAATGAAGAATGGTAGTAATGTCACTGCTGTGTGAATGCATAGACCACAGACACACATAAAGGGAGAAGGGAAAGCTTGTCCCTGCTGCAAAATGCCAACTGCAAGCACAGATGGAATGGATAGAATTAGAAAAGCACCAGTAATAACTTAATTCAGTCACAGAAATTATTAATGGATGAGCAAACCTTCAGACACAAATTCAATGAAGAAAAGTATATTTGTGTAGTCTCAAAGTATTTCCCTATAAAATATTTTAAATGTCAATGAGAAAAATGGTAATGTTACAGTGGGAAAACCAGGCAGACAGTACCTTCACAAATGATCAAAGTATGAGCCATAATGGGAAAAATGGATAATATGAGGCTGCCAATATGATGCACTGAGAAGGACACAATATTAGTTATGGAGTACTGCAGCCAAAAATACATAGCCTGAATATAAGGAAATACATGAACTAAAATTCAGGGATATTCTAAAACAACAACTGACCTATATACTTCTAAAATGCCAGTGTCATAGAAGAAAAAAGAAGGGCTGAAAGTTCCAGATTAAAGTAGACTAAAGAAATGTGACAACTAAATGCAGTGTGTGATCCTGAACTGGATCCTGGATCAGGGGAAAAACTAAGTATAAAGCTTATTATATCAGTGGGACAACTGGTGAAGATGTAATATGGGCCCTGTATCAGGTAATAAATTATTTAAATAATTAACAACAGGGGGGACTTCTCTGGTGGTACAGTGGTTAAGACTCTACACTCCCAATGCAGGGGGCCCAGTTTCAATGCCTGGTCAGGGAACTAGATCCCACACGCATGCTGCTAACTAAGAGTTTGCATTCCACAACTAAGAAGCTCACATGCCTCAACTAAGGAGCCCACAGGCCACAACTGAGGAGCCCACCTGCTGCAACTAAGGACCCCGAGTGCTGCAACTAAGGAGCCCACGAGCCACAACTAAGACCTGGTGCAACCAAATAAACATGAATATATAAATATTTTTTAAAGATAATAACAACGGGAATCTGGAATAAGAGTATAAAACAGTACTTTGTTTTGTATTATTCCTGCGCTTTCAAAATTATTTCCACGTTAAAAGTTGAAACCATTATAATAGAAATGATTCGTAAGAGAAGTCTGTATCATAATAAAAGCCACGAAGGCACTGCTTCCAGCCTTCCTAAATGACATCATCAACGATGTTCAACTCCACTCCTAACACTCTCAACTTTCTCAAACCACAATCTAACTTTCCTTTGGGGTCTCCTCAAACATCACTGCAGATATCTGATCTAAGACCTGGATAATGAGGTCTTCGACCATAGGTATCTCTTAATAGTATGACAAGAAAGGAAGAATCATTGTTCTGTATCTCTTTAAAACATTGCTGTTGAGAACAGCTAAGAAGGGCTATTAAGTTATGTAAGAATAAATTTTGTTTTAAAAAGGATCTTTCACCTTCCATGGCTTTTCTGGAATTGGTGGATCTTCAATTTCCACATCAACATCATTACTATGGACCCAAGTATCATAGCTGTAAAGAAAATGAAAAAAGGAAAAACAAATTAGAACCCAAATTCATTCACGGAAAAGACTTTGATCAAGAGGTAAAAATACATTTTAAAAATGCTATTAGGATCCAGTAATAACAAATTATCACATACTTTTGTCTCTAACATTCTGACAAGAAATCTCTTCTGCAGAGGTCTACAGTAACCTTCACGTCGTAAAACCCAAAGTTTAAAAGCCTCAGTCCACAGAATTTCAACATGTTGATCACTCCTCAAAGCATTTCCCTTATTTGTCCTCTAAGACAGTACTATCATCTGGCATTCCTTCTAGTCACAAGCCTCTCTCTTCAGTCTCCACTGCCAGTTTCTCCTCTCCTACCAAACCTCTTCAACACTGGAAGGCCCCAAGTTTCAGTTTTTGGAACAATCCTCTGACCTATTCATCCTCTTGATGATCATCTCATGCAGTTCTATGCCTTCAAACATATACTGATGACTTGAAATCTCATACCTGCCCTATTCTCTGAATTCTGCACTCATAAATTCAACTGCCAATTCCACATCTCTCATTACATGTCTAATAAAGCTTTCAAACCCAATATTGATACACTCAAAATTCAACATATAATGCCATCCCAACTCAAACAATATGATCTAGCCAATCATCCTCCTCTCAGGAAATGCCAATTCCACTTTTCCAGTTGTTCTGGCCAAAATACTTGCAAGATATCCTTGACTTCACTCTGAATTACATCCTATAATCAAACTATCAACAACTTCTACCACTTCCACCTTCAAAATATGTTTAGGATCTATATAACTTCCATGTTGACCCAAAGGCCCTGGGAGTCCATTTTTCACATAGCAACCAGAGCAATCCTTTAAAAAACTAAGTCCAACTGTTCAAAACCTTCCAGCTCCCACCGAACTCAGAGTTAAAAGTCAAAATCCGTACAGTGGTTTGCCAAGGCTTCATGATCTGGTCCTATGACCTCATCTCCTAGTACTCTCCCCTCACTCATGTTTTATTCGACCCACCTGGGCTTTAGTGGTACGCTTTGACTATCAGATGGTGGCCACATCATGCCCTTTACATATGCTCCTCATTACCCAGATATCCATCTAGCTCACTCCCTCCTATCTTCACATGTCTTTGCTCAATGGCTCTTATCAGTGAAATCCAGCTCACTGATATAAATCACTCCCCCTACTCCACAATTTTGAAATAAGCATAAAATTACCTACCAAATTAAAATTTTATCAATGCTCCTATACTGGCCAATAAATTATTATAAAGCTAAGTGATATCTAAATGAAATATAAGTATAGTAACAAGCATTGGCTTCCTTTAGCCACTTCTCAGAAGTCAGCTGAAAAGCATTTGGAACAAGTACAGCTCAACAGACCTATTAACAGCACTCTGGTAAGTTTTCTAGGAACATTTAAACATGAGTTGGAGAAAAAAAGTTCCTTTGCCAATTAATTAACTATTCCAGGTAAAGACTGCAATGGTGAGTAAAAAAAATTAAAAACCTTATATTCTTTAAGTCTTGACAAGAAAATGTTACAATAAGAAGTGAGGGCACAAACTATAGTTAAGAAAGTGAACTAACAAGGCCCCTTGAGAAGGCAGCACATGAGCCAGCCATTATAGTTTATTTGATACATAAACAAAAGGCTAGCAAACAAGCTAACATGTCTTATAACGTGTTACTATAAAATTCATCTCAATCCTATACTTTATGTAGTTTGTCATAAATTTGAGTTTCCACTGAAGTGTTTCAAAGGCAAGCTGAGTTCCTGTAATAGTTCCTATGATACTGAAAAGTTTGTTTTAATAGTGCCATGAATACCTAAAGCCTCGAAATAAGAAATGTTCTCTAGAAAGTATTTACTTAAATATTACTAATTAAAAAAAAATGTTAGTTCATGTAAAGTGGTCAATTATGGTTCAAAAAAGGTTGATAAGCAAGCTGACTTGATTTGGTTCTAATTAACTCAACTTGTATGAAAACTGTGAATATATTCTTAAAAATTTGAAGATATCTAAAGACATATTTCTTCCTCAAAAAATATATTTATAAGTAAAATAAAGTCACTCAAATAGATTAACTTCAAAACAACACATAACCAGACATTATATGTCTCCTGATGAAGAACACACACCTATGCAAGTCTTGTTCCTTCCCTAAACTGAAATAGATTCTGATCAACTCCAGAGAATGCAGAAACATGTTCAAATACACCACATGATGCCATAAAAAATTCCACACTGTGGTAAACTCTGCAGGACAAACAACCTGGTTTCTTAAGTAATACACTGTAAGGCGGGGTGGGCTTCCCCACAGGGAGAACCTATAAACTGAAAAATACTTAAGAAACATATCAACTAATCACAAGATGTGTTTAAATTCTAATTCCAACAAATACCAATCTTATCAATCAATCAAATATATCATATGACAACAATGACTTGATATTTGACATTAAGGAATTCTGTTAATTTTTTTAGGTTTGACAGTGGTATTGTGCTTATTTTTTTTTAATGAGTCCTTATCTTTCAGAAATACATACTGAAATATTTATTATTGAAATACTGAAATGATATGTTTGGGATTTGCTTCCAAAAATATGGTAGGGCTAGAAGTGGATGTGGATACAGATGAAAGAAGACTGGTCTGACATGAAAAACCCACAACCGAGAGTCTCTCCACTTGAAAATAGTGAAATGAACACTTAAACAGCTCTACCATAGGTTTAAGAAGATGAAGTACATGAAAGGTTATCCTTATTCCTAAATGCCCCCTATGCAGGCATAATTTTCATTAAACAATAACCACCATTCTCACTGACGTTTGTTCTTGTTTATAATATTATTTATGCATATTTAGATACTGAAACACTGTATGAGTTATGATATATACTTCATTTTAGACAGAACATAACTTCATCCATAATAGAATGGCATAGGTATTTTAAAATAAATAAATAAAATAAAACTAACCAGTCATAAAATACCCAGAAGAAAAATTCATTTCTTAAAGGAAACAAATCTAAATTAGCAGTCTAATACCATACTGAAGGACTGTTTCGGCAAACACAGCAAACATATCAGTTTAAGATAAATAAAGCCTGTGACTTCACTGAACTCCATAACTTAATAAATAAGGAAGTCAGTAAGAGAATACTCAAAAGAAGTGAGTTCAATGACTGAAACAAATCAACAAAATTGTCGCTATTCAGAAAGCGAAACTACATATAAATAACTCTGGCTTGCACTGACAAAACTCTTTATACCAGATGTAGGGACATATCAACATTACCTGTCTGGGTAAAACCCCCAATGCACTAACACCTGCTTGTCTTTTCTCATCACAGGTCTCAACCACTCTTCTGAAAGGGAAAAAGAAAAAACTTTAGTCAATCTGACAAAACAAATGCATAAACTATTACTTAGACTTAACTTTTACCTAGAGTTTTTGGTTTGCTAGTAAGCTCCTCCCCAAAATCCTTCCTCCTAATTGAATGTTATCTGCCATACTAAGGGGAAGTTTTTCAGCTGTGTATTCAGACTTACTAGATTCTAGGCCTATTATCCACCGCTCTTGACAAAGCCAACGTCTACTTCAGTATTTAAAATATTCTCCCCTCCCATCCACCTGCCTATTTGTCTCCAGATCCATCCAAATCAGTATCACTATATTCTTTACTGCCTCATTTCCCATACAGAACCTCTCCTCCCTTTTTCTGTGAAGCTCTGCAATTACTACACATCGTTCAAGGTGTAAGTCATGCTTCATCTCCTTGATGAAAGTTTTACCAACTATTCTTTTTCCTCCAGATCCACTTTCTCTGGTGTCCTATAGCACTTTATAGTGCTACATCAAAGGTTTTAACAGTAATACTATTTTTATTATTCTTTAATGACTTCCTATCTGTTAATATAGTCCTCCCAACAAGAGTGTAAACAATATGATCACATAATGTAGATATTTTGATTTCAAGTTTCCTTACCAAAGATAGGTGCAAATTTATATAATCACATGATTCTTGTTGATTTAATCACAGTTGAATCACATCTCCATTTCAGTACTTGGGATGATTCCTTTGGTAGTCTAAATTTAGCTTAGAAAACTTGTTTCTAGTACTAAAAGGGAAATGATAAGGTAAGCCCCTTGAACCTCACATAATAGCAAAATAGAAAAACTAAGTGAAATCAGCCAAGTAAAATTGGCTTCTCATTGCCAATTTCAACATGAAATAGCCCCACCTTCACTGGCTAAAGCCATGAAGGCCACATGCCTATGCCCTTTTTTAAGTATCCAACTGCTCACCTTACTATCTTGAAAGAAATCAGGCCCTGTTCCTTAACCTGATATCCCAAGATGGCCAAGGAAAA
This sequence comes from Lagenorhynchus albirostris, assembly GCF_949774975.1. NCBI lineage: Eukaryota > Metazoa > Chordata > Mammalia > Artiodactyla > Delphinidae > Lagenorhynchus > Lagenorhynchus albirostris. Next base: position 40,200,168 of record NC_083104.1, on the reverse strand, counting down.
AGTGAAAAGGCCAGTGGGCCTTTCAGAACTCGCTCTGTATAAATAAAATATACTGAGACTCTCTAGTAAGAGCTGTCTTTTACATAGAATACAAAATCTATCTCAAAGGTTGTGCAGCTTTAGGAGGTAAAGAAAAAAGAATATCTATCCTTTCTACAGCTGACTTTTATAAAGATTGTGACATTGACTGTCTTTGAAAATTTTCCCAGTAGCAGAAATAACTAAAAGTTAGAGATGTGAATTCACACTATTCCCGGAAATGACAATAAGTTACACAGAATCAGTATAAAAAAACTTAATTTTACAAGTACAATTTAGTCCAAACTCAGAATATATAAACAGCTCTTGCAACTAACAATAAAAAGACAAATAATCCAACAAAAAATAGGCAAAGGACCTGAATAGACATTTCTCCAAAGAAGATATACAAATGTCCAAAAAGCACATGCAAAGATACTTGGAATTCATTAACAATTAGAGAAATGCAAATCAAAATCACAAAGAGATACTGACACTCACTAGAAAGGCTAATATTAAAAACCAGGAAATAAAAAGTGTTGATGAGGATGTAGCAAAATTGGTATCTTCATACAATGCTGATGGGACTGTAAAATGGTACAACCACTTTGGGAAACAGGTTGGCAGTATCTCAAAATGTTTAACATAGAGTTGCCAGTATGACTCAGCAATTCATTGTCTAGGTATAAACATAAGAGAATTGGAAACATAAGTCCACACAATAACTTGTACATAAACATAATGTCATTATTATTATAAATAAATGTCCATCAACTTTCCATTGGCTAAACAAAAGGTAGTATATTCATACAATGGAATGTTATTTGACCATAAAAGGAAATAACACACAGGAAGTGATGTCACCAAAGTGGCAAACAGGAAGGCTCAGACTTTGTTCCACCAGAGACGACTTAACAATATACTATCCAGAAAGCCCGGAAACCAATTAAGAAGTCGCACTACCCCAGGGAAGCTCAAAGTCGAGAACAGCTGCATTGAAACAGTAAGAAAAGTCATTTCATATCAACCACAATTACAATTCCCCCAAGCCAGCAGAGCTCAGCAGGATCACGAGGAAAAGCTCAGCTCTCAGCTTCTCCCTTGGGCTGAAAAGAAGAACGGATGTGTGTTCAACATTCCTACTTTTCAGGGGGCTGCCAAGGGACTAATTTGTCTCACCTGACTTGGAACACTAATGGAATTGGCATATTTTGGATGTGCGGTGGTCACAGAGAAGAAAAAAGAGCTCAGAGGTTTACTGTAGCACCAGAGAAACACAGTGCCACAGATGGCTGGCTCAGCTTGCTGTGATGAGGAGAAAGCACACGGAACCCAACTTCTTCCTTGGCAGGGAAAAATTAGAGGGAATAAACATCCAGTGTTCTGGCTTTTAGGTGGGCTGCCCAAGGGACAGGTTTCTGTCTTAACTAACTCAGAGTGCTGATGGGGAACCAGCATACTCTGGAAGCCTGGGCACCCCAGAGATCAAAGAGGGTTCACTCAGTGGCTTGCTGCAGCAACAGCAAACTTGTGGTACAGCAGACAGACACTAGAGAGAGCAAGAGATTATAAGTTCCTGAAAGAGGAGCCAGCAAACCTCTCTAACTGAGAAATTACATACTCAAGCCCAGAAACTGTTTGAGGGATGCCAGGATCTCAAGTTGAGCTGACTGGTGAAGGTCTTCCCCTGTACAAAGCCAGACCATAAAAACTGGGAGATGTGGCTGTTTTTTCAAACGCACAAAACAAACAAAGCAGAAGGGACTTCCATGGTGGTGCAGTGGTTAAGAATCCACCTGCCAATGCAGGGAACATGGGTTCGAGCCCTGGTCCGGGAAGATCCCACATGCCATGGAGTAGCTAAGCCCGTGTGCTACAACTATTGAGGCTGCGCTCTAGAGCCCTCGAGCCACAACTACTGAGCCCGCGTGCCACAAACACTGAAGCTCGTGCACCTACAGCCATGCTCCGCAACAAGAGAAGCCACCACAACGAGAAGCCCATGCACTGCAACGAAGACCCAATGCAGCCAACAAACAAATATATAAATAAACACAGCAGAAAATAACAAGACACAGAAAGAGAAAGGGAAAATGGCCCAATCCAAGGAATAAAATGAATCTCAAAAGCCAACCCTAAAAAAACAAAGATCTATGGATTACCTGACAAATTCAAAATAACCGTTTTAAAGAGGCTCAAGGTACTACAAGAGAACACAGTTAAACAACTAAACAAAATTAGGAAAACAATATATGAACAATATTAAGAACATCAACAAAGAGACTGAAACTATAAAAAAGAACCAAACAGAAATTCTGGAGTTGAAGAACATAATAACAAAACTGAAAAATTCTCTAGAGGGGTTCAACATCAGACCTGGCCAATCAGAAGAAATAAACAGCAAACTCAAACACTGGCCATTTGAAGATACAAGTATATGTATAACTTAATCACTTTTCTGTATACCTGAAACTAACACAACATTGTTAATCACCTATACTCCAATATAAAGGAAAAATTTTTAAAACCTGGCCATTTAAAACTATCAAGTCAGATGAACAAGAAAAAAGAATTGCAAAGAGATAAGAAAACCGAAGGGACTTATCTGTCCATCTAAATAATTTATTTTGAACAAAATTTAGTCTGTTTTCCTCTTCTAAACAGTATGTCAATTTTTAAGAATTCTCTTCATTTATTTTCTTCTCTGAGGAACTACATATTCCTTCTGCTAAAACCAGTAATTCAACCTATGTTCTTAAACCAAGCCCTTTATCCCTACCAGGTCTCAACTCAACTATGTGCTTCAATTTACTTTTGCTCTGCCCAGAAATACACTGTAAAGCCACCACTGAAAGACAAAACCCAAACCGTCTGGTGGGTGCCATCCTCCACTTTCTTTTCTCTGCCATAAATCCTGGGAAACCAGTGATATTCCACCAAGTCTACAACTTGCTCTCATTTCCAAGTTACTGAAATTTCATTCCCAAATTATTTCCTGACTGACCAAATGCCCTGTCTTAGGCTTCACTTTGATTTCTTTGTAGAAAAATTCCACTGCCCACCTCATTTGTTCGGAAATGCTTTCCTTTCCTTATTTTCCCTTGACTGTTAAGATATGGACCATCCTGGTTTGCCACCTATCTCCTTTACTCTCCTGATATATGAATTTATCCCATCCAATGATTAACGTACCCCCTCACTCAGCAATTTAATTCAGAGCTTCCCAATGGGTCCTGTTCTCTAACCAGTCTCCAAGTATCTGATATCCCAGAAATCAGCTCCCAGGAAAATTTTCCTACTACAGCCATAGTTGCAAGCTTCTCTTCACCAAAATCATCAAAATTTGTCTACCCTCTCCCTCATTCACCAAATAAAAACAAGCCTCTTTAAACCAGACACAGGTCCTCTCACCTACCCACTTATTTCCCACTATCTAAGACACACAGCCAAACTTTGCCATTTGCTTTTCCTCAAATTTCATAATTTATTGCCTCTATGCTTTTGCTTAATTTATACCCCCTTCTAGCATGCCATACTCAAAATATTACTAATATTTTAAATGTCACCTTTTATTTTAAACTTAACTAATCTTCATAAAAGGTATACCGCATTTGCAAGGGTTTTACAACATGGTTTGTAATGTGTTGTGGCTGGTATTGTTATCATCTGCACACTTATCTAAAACAGTACCTGTACGGAGCCCAACAGAGAGCTTCATCGAGAGTCAACATTTACCTGACAGCCAGTTATTCTAAGGTAAATCCTATAGTGTGAAGAATCACATTTTACATTAAAAAATAACTTCCAATGTATTAAAATTAAAATTCTATCTCCTAATAACTCTACTACTGATAGCAATACCAAGCAAGCATTAGTATATAGTAATCGAGGCTGTACTAAACAAAGGAGAAAAACAAAACCAGCATGAATAAGGAATCATTAAGTATCTAGATGTAACAATTACAGTTCACATCTTTTGTTAAAAGGCAATTTTTTTTTCCAAAAAGTTCACAACCTACATGTTTTATACCAGCCTTATTAGTGAAAAAGAGTCAGCCAGCAACAGAAGGCTATCATAAACAGCTATTCACCACCTCCATCTAGTGGAAACCGATTGCTATTACCTAACAGGATAAAATCTGAGAAACCATCAATTAAACACTGAAGGCAGAGTGAAGTTTCACACTTTGTAAAAGCATCATAATCACAGAGCTAAAATTATGACTGTTACAAATAAAATCAAGCTTTCAGCATCAAAACTGATGATGAAATGACTTAAATGTCACAGATAAAACTATACAACTCTTAGAAGAAAAGACAGTTATAAAACTTTATGACACTGGATTAGCCAATAGTTTCTTAGGTTTGACACCAAACACACAAGCAAGCAAGCAAGCAAGCAACCAACCAACCTAACCTCTTACAACTGTTTGTAATATCTGTTGGATCTGTAGTGATGTCCCCCTTCCATTCCTGACATTATTCTTTCTCTTTTTCTCGTTTATTTGCAGCACGACTTTAACAGCCTTATTAGTTTTTTCTAAGAACCATTTCTGAGATTGCTGATCACCTTGCTATTGTATATTTTCTACTCCATAAACTTTTGCACTTATCTTTACTATTTATTTCCTTCTTCCTTTAGGTTTAACTTGCTGTTGTTTTCTAATTTATTGAGATAAATTTCTTATGGACCATTGATTTTTCAGTCTTTCTTTTTTCCTAATATATGCATTTAAAGATATAAATTTCCCTCTGGGCACAGCTTCAGCTGCATCCTACAAAATTTAATGTTCTCGCACTTTATTATTCACTTCATAATTATTCAGCTCCAAAGATATTCTATTTCTATTGTAATTTCTTCTTTGACCTAAGGATTATATGGCAATATATTTCTTTTTTTTTTTTTTTTTTGGGCAGCACACAGATAATCGTAAGTTTTATTATGAATTTAAAAACCTAAACATTTCATGAGGACTGGGAAGCCTACCCACAAGATCTGCCCTCCTGCATTTCCAACTCCCACACGTCCAGGCCTCACCACACATACACCCCAATGATGTGCAATCCGCAGCACAGCATATCCTTTATTTGCACTATTGATAGAAAACTGGCATTTAGATTTCAAAATTTTTATTACAAAATTACCAGCAGTCTTAAGCATTTCAACAATGCTTATGAACTCTACCTTGCTGACACAAACAAAGCTGTTCAAAAAGCAGGACCTGTCTGAAGTGGACTCTTGTACGTCCTGAGATCCTTAGAGGCCACCCTGCTCAGGACCCATTTGTGACTGTGTCTTCTTCCATCTCCTCTTCACCATCATCAGTGGGGCCTGATCTGCGTTCTCTGCCAGGTATCTGACCGGACTGAAGCAAGCCCTTCAGCCGCTCCACTTCAGCCAAAGTTGATGCGTTTGCTATAGCATTCTTGATTGCTTCCACATCCCCTGGAGATGGCCCACCTTTCTTTTTGTCAGTTGGCAAACCAGCACCTGGATTGAAAGTTTTGCTTCTCCTGGCAATATCCTTTGCAAGTTGTGCACCCCGTTTGCCCTTGAACATTTTCTCTGCTTCCTGACGCTCTTTTAGTTTCACCTTCTGGAAATCCAGTACTCTGACTTGTGGAACTTTATAAATCACATATAGTCTGTAATGCTTCTTATTTGTTACAGGATTCCTTAGAATACTTAAATAAGTCAATGATTTGAGAGATGCCAAAGGGTCCAGATCACCCAATTCCACAAGACTGTTGTTGGTGAGAATGAGTTCTGTCAGACAGGGCAGAGCCTGATCAAGTCCCTCACCTATACGGCATATTCTGTTGTTGTTCACTAATAATGTTTTCAGTCTTCTCAACAAAGGAAAACCATCCAGTTTCCTGATTTCATTGTCAGAAAAATCAATGGCATCAAACTGGTCTAAGGTAGCGCCTAGATTTTCAATGACAGGAATTTTATACCCCCGCAGGTCCAGCTCGCGGTCCCGCACGGTGTTGGTGTACTGCGCCGCCTGCTCTATCAGCTCCGCCGTCAGTTTCACCATCCTGCCACCTCCCGCCCGCCTCGCCGCCCGCTCCTCTTGCCCCACTCGGCAATATATTTCTTAATTTTCAAGCATCAGGGATTATCTCGTAATCTTTTTGTTACTGACTTCTAGCAAAACTGCACTGGTCAGGAAAAAACACTCAGCATCAACATTAGCCATTCAACATTAGCCATTCAAATCTGATGTTATTTGGCTTCTTATATAGATGTCCTACACGGATATGCTGTGTTTACAAGAAGACTTGATCCCTATAAGAGATCTATTTCTCCATCTAAATTAATTAACCTTGTTAGTTAATTCATAGTTTGTTTCCCAACTTTCAAACCCTTGAAAGAACCGTTAGCACAAATCAGTTTCCATAGATCTAATGAACTCTGGCCAATGACAAAATCAACTTTTATGATAGCACAGTTGGAGATTCTGATCTGAACCATTATAAATTCACCAAACTAAAATATTGCTGAGGGCTTCCCTAGTGGCGCAGTGGTTAAGAATCCGCCTGCCCGGCTTTCCCTGGTGGCGCAGTGGTTGAGAGTCTGCCTGCCGATGCAGGGGACGCGGGTTCGTGTCCTGGTCCGGGAAGATCCCACATGCCGCGGAGCAGCTGGGCCTGTGAGCCATGGCCGCTAGGCCTGCGCGTCCAGAGCCTGTGCTCCGCAACGGGAGAGGCCACAAAAGTGAGAGGCCCGCATACAGAAAAAAAATAAATAAATAAATAAGGAATCTGCCTGCCAATGCAGTGGACATGGGCTCAAACCCTGGTCTGGGAAGATCCCACATGCCACGGAGCAACTAAGCCCATGCACCACAACTGCTAAGCCTGTGCTCTAGAGCCCACGAGCCACAACTACTGAAGCCCACGCATCTAGAGCCTGTGCTCCGCAACAAGAGTAGCCACTGCAATGAGAAGCCCACACACCTCAACGAAGAGTAGCTCTCCCTCCCCGCAACTAGAGAAAGCCCACGTACAGCAACGAAGACCCAACACAGCCAAAAATAAATTAATTAAAAAAAAAACGAACAATTCAATCCAAAGTAGGCAGCAGAAAGGAAATAAAAGATCAGAGTGGCAATCAATCAAATAGAAAAGAGCAAAGCATTAGAGAAATTCAATGAAACCAAGAGCTGGTTGCCTGAGACCAATAAAAAATAAATATTAATTAATTAATTAATTAAAAAAATATTGCTGAGGGGCCCTGTTTAGACAGTCAGTAAGCCAATCTTCCCAAGAGATGTTCTTCTGTCTTGCAATTTCTCTTAATTTTCAGAACACAAGAGATATGGCAAACATAAACATAGTTAACATATAATGTATAAGGCTTGCCTAGACTTAACACCCAGATAATGATTACCAACAAAGAAATAAGTCTAATGATCAGAAAACTGGACATCACAGAATTAGTTTGCTAAGCCTAACTCAGCAAAAAAATAAAAAACTACAAATTTAAATCATCTATGATATTTATTTAATATTTGAAAGTCTCTTATTTTTTTAAAGCTGGTTATATTATTTAAACCTCTGCTAATATAATTTAAAATCTAGTAAAGTATCAGCTTATCAGTTCATAACCAAAAACTAACTTACCATCCTCTTGTGAGGAAGGATATGGATAAATGTGGTGGGAAGCTTTTGACTTCTCATCAGTAAATGTCCCCTGGAAAGCAAATGAAGAAGTAATGTAAAAATAAAACATATGGCAAACAAACTATGAGACGTCTTGCCAGATGCAAACTGCCTAAGAATTATAAAGGCATTATTCTACTTTTTATATTTTTTTGAGAGCAGTATTTTAAAACTATAATATTTTCATTATTTTAGTCAAGGAAAGAGATGGTGATTAACAAGAAAAAACAAAAATAAATTATCCATAGACACAGTTTACATCGTTGAATAGGAAAATAATATAAATACCTCTTTGCTAATTTTCTTTGTTGCTTTTTTTTTAAAGACTTTTTTTGATGTGGACCTTTTTTTTAAATCTTTATTGAATTTTTTACAATATTGCTTCTGTTTTTTATGTTTTGGTGTTTTGGCCGCGAGGCATGTGGGATCTTAGCTCCTGGAACCAGTCATCGAACCCATACCCCCTGCACAGAAGGCAAGGTCTCAACCACTGGACCGCCAAGGAAGTCCCCAGCTAATTCTCTTTGTATCTCTCTCTCTTTCTCTGGCTAACCTTATCAGTAATTTGAATACCTCCAACTAATTCTGAAAGTTCCTCCAAAGTCATCACAAATTATCAATATTACTTGAAGTAAATCAATGCAAGTTTATAGCCATGAGACATAACCTAGGGCTACATACATACAGGATGGACATTTGACTTCACTCTAGCATGTATGTGTCCATTGTTTTAAGTCAATGTTAGAATGCTAAAGTCAAGTTCTAGCTAGGCCACAGCTATAATACTACATACAGTCTAGAACATGACTTGGAAGTCATTCAGACACAAAAGTGCTCATTCTAGAGACCAGAAGAATGATGAGAAGTCTTAAAATCAGGTGTAAGTAGCACATTAACATATTACCTAATTTTTGTTTTTGACAATGAATATTTACTAAATACGACAATTAGAAAAACATAATAATGTTATTTTCAGCTGCAGGAAAACTCTAAGCTTCTTATATTTAGGGCTATCTAAAGATTAAGAAAATAAATAAATAAATAAAGATGAAGTAGCTACCGAATAAGGAAAGGAATTTTTAATCACTAGAAGTGTTTGAGCACACTTTTAACAGTCAGAGGAGAGGCTGAAAAGGGAATGTCAACATCTAATGTGCGAGGCAACAGTCAGAAGAGCACACTGTTGAGGACTTTGGCCTCTGGAGTCCATCAGAGAGGCCTGGGTTTGCACCTTAGCTCCACCATATACTACTTAACATGACATGGGCAAGTATCTAGTTTTTTTGTGCTTCAGTGTCTTCTGTAAAATAGACTGGTAACAATAAAACCTATTTCACAAGAATTTTGTTAGGACTAAGTTAATAGACACAATGAGCTAACAACAGTGACAGGCACACTGTAAGTGCTCAATCAATGGAGTTATTAATGCATTTTAAATGCTTGAGCAAACACCTGATCATCAGTATTCAATAATGGTATTATTATTAGCTTTTAGGATCTCTTCCCTAACATTCTATGAAACTGGGAAGATCTTTATATCTCACTGGAGGTTATCCCTAGAAAGTAATCACTAAGTCAGATTTCTTAAGAAATATGACAGCAATAAATGTTCAGTATAAATTGTAGGAAAATACATAAACTTTTCCCAGGATGATTTGGTAGCAATAACAGTATACAATTTCAGCTTGAAATCAACAATCAGCTGGTTAACCTGTTCCACGTATGCCCTCTAACATTCCACCTGTAATTAAGCTATACTTGACAGTCACTCCAATAAAGAGATAGTCTAAAAGAAAAGGTTAAGTGATTTGTTCCAAGTCATATGCTAGTAAAAAAAAAAAAAAAGAAGTAGACTTCAGACTGCTTGAACTGAAGGCACAATCCTATTACCCTTCTCTTTGGTACAGATGTTATACGTAGGAAAAAGACTGTACTCAAGCTCCAATTTTAAGAAGTACTGGGTTGGCCAAAAAGTTCGTTCGGGTTTTTCCATACCATCTTACCAAAAACCCGAATGAACTTATTGGCCAACCCAATATTAGAAATATTTGCTTTGAGAACTTGGAAGATATTTTACTAAATGCTAAAACATAATTCAACCAGCAATTTCTCTTGCAGCAGAAAAAAGACAGATATTTCATGAGGCTTCTCAACTAATTCTAAGAATTGGTAAAACTGTCATTCAAATGATATTTCAAAGAATTATCTTCTGAGTATCCTCAGCTACTTTACCATGACAAAAGTTTGCTTACAGTTTAACCACATACGTAGTCACAGACCTACACATGCATAAATATGCAAGGTCTTCGCCTAAAATGAAGTTAGAGAAAGGAGGTGAAGATGACAGGATATAGCACTGGTACATGTAAACCAAGACAAGGTAAGCTTATGGGGAAAACAGAATTTTCCAGTCAGTTTTTCAAAGCTACAAATATAAATACAATACATATAATGGGGGGAGGCAGGTTTACTTGAGGTAATATTTGATCTCCTCCTACCAACAACTGTGTCACCAGCTCTCACTCTGTTTGACTTTATGGTGATGCACAGTATGCTGGTCTCTTTAACTCTACATAAACATATTTCATAGTAAGACTATGATGAATCCATACCAATGACTTTATTAAATGCTACTCTAGGATACATACATGTATCAAATCATCACACTCTACACCTTAAATTTACACAGTGTTATATGTCAATTATATCTCAATAATGGTAGCGGGAAAATGCTATTCTAGGCTAAGAACTGGAGGTGAGTGGAGAGAGAAGAAAACTTGGTACTATAAGAACCAAAAGAGAGAAAACTTTCACTTAATGCATATATGTACAGATATCAAAAGGTATTATAGCTGAGATTCACAAGAATTTTATACTACACAATGCTTCTGAAGTGATCGTGTATATTACCTGATGTCGTTTGATTATATCTTTCAATTTATTAGCCAACTTCAGATCAATGTCTGGAATGAGGTAGATGTTGGGTCTGGTCAGACAATTGCTCTGAGGATAAAAGAACAGATTTTGAAATTCTTTTGGTTTTGAAATAATGTCACATTATTTATGCATTTACCCTAATGGCAAAAGTTGGCACTCAAAGCCATACTGCTTAAAATAGGAAGACGTACTTTGGTAGAGAATGTACAAGTCTTATTTCAATATAAAACCTAGGTGTTCAGCAGGCCACTTAATGCCATTCCCAGATCCCTTCTCTGCAGCTAGGTACACCTGCACAAAACACTGCTGAGACTCGTGACCTAGAGAAATTCATTATCTTTTTCATTAAGGTACCATCCTGATAAATTAATCCTCGTAGTCTTACTTACCTTAACAGTCTAAGTCTAATGTAGCATTTTCACCTAACCTAGGAGGTGGAGGTTGGGGGAGAATACGTGGGGAGGGATGCCCATTTTGGCTCATCATCTAAGTTACTTAAAATATCAAAACTGTGGATTATAGCTCTTTTCCCCCATTTCTAATCTTATAAATAGCAATGATTAAAACATGCATATTAACTCCCCAAACTATCACCAAAAATCAACCAAAAAACAAAAACCACTCAGTTATTTCTCCAAGTTAATAGTCTGTAAGACAAGTTTCAGGCATTAAGTTAATGATAATACCTAGCAGAATTGCCAGCTGCCTCTCCCCAGGAAGGTTATTCAGTGATCACTAAAAATTACCTATCAATAAAAACACTAAGAAAGAAAAGAAGAAAATTAAGTGTTCTCTTCTCCACGTTATAATCTAGTTGGGGAAATAAGATTTATATTTATGGTACAACCATGAAACAAATCCAAAACAAAACAAAGAAAAAGACTGTATACACAAGGGACTAGTAGAATGAGAGAATACTTATATTAAATATGAAAGATTCAAATAATGGATTAGATGAAATTAATAAAGAAAAATATCATAGATTATTTTACCAAAAGTTTAAGAAAAAATATTCTATAAATGACAAGCTTTAGTCATTCTTTGTAGCTCTAATCCCCAAAAACCCGTAAAAATAATAGATTTCAGAAAACTTTTCTTCCTTTGATCTTTTGGCAATCTAATAAAGCCAATCTTAGAAATGAAAGTATACTAAAGGAAAAAAATTTTAATAATCTAACTTTGAGTTACCTGCACCAATGTTTTTTCAATGTTCATAAACATTTCAACATTACGATCCATTCGGGATGGATTCTGTAGATCAAACCTCCGCCTGTAAGAGAAGAAAATCATCAGGTAATTTGTCTCCCACCTTAAACAAAAGTGAAAACTTGGTTTTAGTATCCAATGCAAATGAGTTGGAAAGATCTGGAAATTAAAATAGCACTCTACAAAATGTATGACAGGGCTTCTCTGGTGGCGCAGTGGTTGAGAGTCCGCCTGCCAATGCAGGGGACACGGGTTCGTGCCCCGTTCCGGGAGGATCCTGCGTGCCGCGGAGCGGCTGGGCCCGTGAGCCATGGCCACTGAGCCTGCGCGTCCGGAGTCTGTGCCCCGCGGCGGGAGATGCCGCAGCGGTGAGAGGCCCGCATACCGTTAAAAAAAAAAAAAAAAAGTATGATATTCTCAGCAGTATAAGAAATCACAGTGTCAACACCTTCATAAAACATTAAATTTTATGACATTAAGATCTACTCCAGTCAAAATGATCTACCAATTCCAAGAAGTATCCCCTGTTTTCCTTAAACCTAAGATATTTTACATCATACAGTAATCCACAGATCCAAAGACAGTGAACTACTATACCACTCTTCAAGTATACGGAAAGTCTATCTACTTTACATATGCTTAAAAGTCATCTGTTCAAATTCAACAATGCCTGTAATTCTCTTAGAGCCTACTATTGTCCCAAATGTGGTAAAATTCGTCTATTTACCTTTATTTGAAACCCTTCCCCAATGTCTCTTTATCTAAGTACCCAAGCATAACATGGGGGTGTTGTCTTTGCCTATTCTTAGTCATTTCCATAGGGTTAAATCTTTACAAATCTGAATGCTTCTTTCCTCATTATTTTTTATTCAACATTTACTTTGCTTTTGTTCCATTTTAATTCCAGGGAGAGGAGTATAGCTTAGTGAATGAGTGTTGGCTGTGAAGTCAAACTGCTATGGGTTCTAATCCTGATCCCATCTTTATGTAGTCTTGAGTGATTTACTGATACAAGGATCAATTTCTTCATGAATACAATGGGCCCTAAGGGTTTTTGTGAAGGTTACATGAAGTATACATGTTAAGAACTTAGCAGAGTGCTTATGCTTAATCTATTAGCAAGTGATCAATAAATGTTCATCATGGTTATAATTTTTTTTTAAATCATTACTAGCATGCACTAACTAGGATTAAGCAGTTTGAGTCCAGAGCTCATGCTCTTAATCCTCAGGTCATCCTGTTTTATCCTGCAGATGCTCCCCACACCTCCAACATTTCTAACTCTGCAGCCTTTCTAGAATGTCACCACCCACTCAAGGGCTTGATACTATCACTTCCAGAATCAATCCTCCAGTCTCTTCCTCTATGAAGCTATTGCTGTCTTCCTTCATGTTACTAATACATCATGTGCGCCTGCTGTTACAGCCCCAGTCATTTTGCTGGTAAGACATTGCATTAGATGCCTTGAGGACAAGGACCAGGTTTTCTGACCTATACAGCCCTGTGGATAATGGAATGTGTGGCTTTATTCTGACCAAGGTCTAATATTTATTTATTATGACTTTTTCATTACTGTGCTAAGACTGAAACATTTCCTAAAGTAATGCCAATTAAGAAATTAAGCAGGGGCTTCCCTGGTGGCGCAGTGGTTGAGAGTCCGCCTGCCGATGCAGGGGACACGGGTTCGTGCCCCGGTCCGGGAGGATCCCGCGTGCCGCGGAGCGGCTGGGCCCGTGAGCCGTGGCCGCTGGGCCTGCGCGTCTGGAGCCTGTGCTCCGCAACGGGAGAGGCCACAGCAGTGAGAGGCCCGCGTACCGCAAAAAAAAAAAAAAAAAAAAAGAAATTAAGCAAAGTGTCCACTAAAGCACAGATATAGGTAATTCAGAATAGAACTAGTTAGATTTTAAAATAACATTTATAGATAAGAGCGACCTCCATCCCAGATAACTATCTTCTTTTTTTTTTTTTGTGATACGCGGGCCTCTCACTGTTGTGGCCTCTCCAGTTGCGGAGCACAGGCTCCAGATGCACAGGCTCAGCAGCCACGGCTCACGGGCCCAGCCGCTCCACGGCATGTGGGATCTTCCCGGACCGGGGCACGAACCCGTGTCCCCTGCATCAGCAGGCGGACTCTCAACCACTGTGCCACCAGGGAAGCCCAATAACTGTATCTTTATTTATCCTTGATACACAGAACTTTTCCTTAAATCTCACCTCCCCCCCCTTTTTTTTTTATGTTTTTGAGTATCCTCCTTCCCTAACCTCTTTTGAGGAAGGGGTAGGTCAGAAATTCCAAGCAATCTGCATTAACTGGCAAGACAAAAGATTAGCAATCAACTGACCAGGACAACGCTATTACAGCTGACAGCCTTCCATTGGTTCTTTCAGCACAATAAAAGTAGAGACATTTAAGTGTCTCCCCTTTCTAAAGAAGGGGTTGCTCTTTCATGGGCTTCTGATAATACAGGACTAGATCCAAGAATGCATCACTTACAGAACTGCTTACTTAAAGAGTTTACTTATTATTCACAGAGAAACTGCTTCCTTAACAAATGATTCAGATACTGGAGCTGAAGAGAATGATCTCTATTAGAAATCTGAGAAATAGTTTGAAAGCAACCATTAAACAAATTAAAATAGGGCTGCGTGGATTTGTCTGCAAAAGGAGATTAAAAACTAAATGAATCTGTTAACAGAGAAAGAATCAAGAATTCATTCTGCCTTTCCAATTGCTGAAGAGTAAAGTTTCTCTTTAGAAAAGTATTCCAGCTAATAAATAAAGAAGGAATGAGAGAAAAACAGTCTCTAACAAGGAATAATCTGAATAACGGTAAGGATCTATACCTTCATATTAGAATATCTACATTCTAATCTTTTTCAAAATTAGAATACTGCCACCTGGTAAGTTTTACAACTTTAAAGATAAGATGACTCTAGGCATTGAACATCAACTGTCCATTACAAAAAGAGAAACAACCAGACATTATATGCCTCCAGATGGAGAAACACAACACTGCCTATGAAGTATTGTTGCTAAAAAAAAATGAAACTGAATCAGACCACACCTCCAGATCTAATTATCATTTTACTAGAAATTAAGAAGACTATGGTAAATGATCTTCTTGGGGATGTATCAGCAAAATCTAGGACATAATACAATTCTACAAGACAACCTGTTTTTGTAAAAAATAATAGTAATTATTTTTGAGGAAAACAAAGAGTGAGAAGGAAAATCAGAAATTTTTAAACAGAGATTTAAGAGTCATATGAACCAACTGCAACGTATGAATCTTGTTTGGATACTGATTCAAACAAAATATAAAAAATGTTCATGAGATAATCAGGGAAACGAACACAGTAGATATTTAATAACATTGAAAACTTATAATTTTCTTGGTTATGATAATGGTACTGTTATTATGCTTTTATAAAATCTAATTTTAGAAATAAATACACAGAGAAGGATGAAATTCTATAAAGCTGAAGATGCATGATTAGACATGGCAGCTCATTATATTATTCTCTCTTCTTTTATGTATAGTTTATATTTTCCATAATAATAAACTGAAATGGTTTCCCAAACAATGATTTGATAACATGACACATTGAAGTTTTCCTCAATCTGCAGTATGCTAGGTAAGCAAAAGTACATATATGAATATTAAGAAAACTTGAAATAAAGAAATCAGGTAAATACAGTATAACCTTTAGTTGAAAGATTTTATTTGACTTATTCTGAAATTACCAAGGGTATTCAAATAAACTTTACTTTTTATAATACAGAAAGATGCTCAAACCTGCCCAAAAGGGAAATGCAAATTAAACTAAAACTGTAAAACCGTTTTTTTGACTCTATCACAGACTGCCAAGATCAAAAGGTGAGGTAATACAAATAAACACAACTATTGGCCAGGGAAGAAGTACTCTCTCAATACATTTTGGTAGGACAATAAATTAGTACAATTCTGTTTGAAGATGATTTGGCAATCGTATTATGTTTCTTGTTATTTCAACTTGAGTTGAAATAACAAGAAATAATACAATTATGATTCCACCTGACAATTTCAGAGTGAAGCTAGCACTGGGCAGGCCTCATAGGAGGGCTCTAGAAAAGCGGGGAAAAAAATTGAAAGAGATATTATTACTCTAAGACCTATATAGAGAGACTACATATGAACACATTTTCTTTCTTTCTGACTTAAAACTTTGGGCCATCTAGGCTGTAAATATAAGCTCTCCATTGAGGGTTTATTAATTAATTAATAAGTCTTCTGCTTTATTTTCCTCTAGTAATCTGCTGGGCAATGTCTTGCAGCAGCCTTTCAATCTAAGACAATACCTACTGTCTGTCAAAAAGGCCTTATTAGCTGTATTGCTCTAAATTCGATACCTCTTGCTAATAGAGTTAGAGATGTTCTCTCCTCATCCTCAGACATGCATAAAAAAGTCTGAATAAAACTAATCAATAGTCCGCCTGCCGATGCAGGGGACACGGGTTCGTGCCCCGGTCTGGGAGGATCCCACATGCCGCGGAGCAGCTGGGCCCGTGACCCATGGCCGCTGAGCCTGCACGTCTGGAGCGTGTGCTCCACAGCGGGAGAGGCCACAGCAGTGAGAGGCCCACGTACCGCAAAAAAAAAAAACAAAAAAAACACAACAAAAAAAAAACTAATCAATAATGAATCCTAGCGAATGAGTTTAACACCTGGGAAAGCGGTGTAAAGGGCCTCAGAAGCAAACTTCTAAAAGGCAAAACAAAAATGCACTGAGCTGGGGGCAAGGCAAATAGCAACAGTACAGCAAACAGTTGTATGGGAGGTGACCAAAGTTAGCCTCGAATGTAAGGGGCTTTGTTTAATGAGGTTAAGCTATAAAAGTCTGAAGACCATCACCAGCAAGAGGTCCAGTATGCAGCATCCCAAAAGAATGGCACACAGCCTAGATATAAGACACTGGAAATAAGTAGTCCCATATGGGAAGAAGAGGGAGGTCTACTATACAAAAGTAGACTAAAAAATTATATCCCACTAGTTATGTGACTTTGAGGATAAGGAAATTGGTTTGAACCCTTGCGCGGAGCGCACACACGCGTTCTCTCTCCCTCTCTCTCTCTCTCTCTCTATATATATATGTGTGTGTGTGTAAATATATATATATTTTTTTAATTAAAAAGCTAGATGACTAACAGAAAACAGTGTTTTAAACTATGCTATCAAAATGGATAATTCTTCACAAGTTAAAAGATCTAAACCACATTTTCATTTAAATGACAACCTAACTAACCAGCATTTCTCAATGTGTGGTCTTAGGATCATCTACAGTGCTTGTTGAAAATGCAGATTCTGTTTTCATGCCAAGCTTAGTAGATGACACTCTATGTTCATAAAGCCCAGTAATTTATATTTTTAACAAGGACTCCAAGTGATGCCTAAAAGTTGAAAGCCACTGCCACAGACTTTCTGTGGTAAAAACTGAAACAAAGGGCTTCCCTGGTGGCGCAGTGGTTGAGAGTCTGCCTGTCAATGCAGGGGACATGGGTTCGTGCCCCGGTCCGGGAAGATCCCACATGCCGCGGAGCGGCTAGGCCCGTGAGCCATGGCCACTGAGCCTGCGCGTCCAGAGCCTGTGCTCCGCAACGGGAGAGGCCACAACAGTGAGATGCCTGCGTACCGCAAAAAAAAAAAAAAAAAAAAAAAAAAAAAAATTTTAATCTGAAGGAGACTTTGAAGAAGGAAATAAAAGTTGAACAATCAAGTCTTAAGGTAGAAAGTAAAGTATTATCATTCTAACTTAAACAAAAAGGTCTGACCTTGTCTGTAAGGAATAAATGTCAGTAGCAAATAATGTCGCAGGGAAAAATAAAAGGTTACTTCTCATATTAAGACAAATCCTAGGGACTTCCCTGGTGGTCCAGTGGGTAAGACTTCATGCTCCCAATGCAGGGGGCTTGGGTTCGATCCCTGGTCAGGTAACTAGATCCCACACACATGCCGCAACTATGAAGGCCACGTGCTGCAACTAAGAAGTCCGCAGGTCACAACTAAAGATCCCACATACCACAACAAAGATCCCACATGCCACAACTAAGACCCAGCGCAGCCAAAATAAATAAATAAATATTTTTTTTAAAAAGACTAATCCTAAACTTTATGTTCATTGAACCTAGTTTACCACTGCCAAGCAAAACTAATAAAATACAAAATATTTTCATTCAATAATCTCTTTGAAAGGCATTAACTATGATTACAGCATATAGCAACCTGTTTAGAACTGTAAGAAAATAAACAAGGTCCTAATCACTCTACAAGAGGGCACTGACATTTACTTTTCTGTTACTGGGTTGAACCTGGTTGCATTTAATCTCTCCTTCAGGAAATGTTTTTGGATTTCCACAGTATGTCAAAACCATCCTTCTTGGTGTCCCTCAGTTATATATAACTACACTTGAAAAACTACAAATAAGAGCTTCCCTGGTGGCGCAGTGGTTAAGAATCCACCTGCCAATGCAGTGGACACGGGCTCGAGCCCTGATTTGGGAAGATCCCACATGCCACAGAGCAACTAAGCCGGTGCGCCACGACTACTGAGCCTGCACTCTAGAGCCCGTGAGCCACAACTACTGAAGCCTGTGCGCCTGAAGCCCGTGCTCTGCAACAAGAGAAGCCACCCAAATGAGAAGCCTGCACACCGCAACGAAGAGTAGCCCCCACTCACCTCAACTAGAGAAAAGCGTGCGGGCAACAACGAAGACCTGACACAGCCAAAAATAAATAAATAAATAAAATAAATTTATTAAAAAAGAAAAGAAAAAACACTACAAATAAGTCGTTCCTTTTTTTGTTTGTTTGTTTGTTTTTGTTTTTTTGCGGTACACGGGCCTCTCACTGTTGTGGCCTCTCCCGTTGCAGAGCACAGGCTCCGGACGCGCAGGCTCAGCGGCCACGGCTCACGGGCCCCGGACCGGGGCACGAACCCATGTCCCCTGCATTAGCAGGCGGACTCTCAACCACTGTGCCACCAGGGAAGCCTTTTTTTTTTTTTTTTTTAACACTATTTAGAAACACCCAGAAAGATCAAACTCAAACACACTAATTCTGGAATCTTTTTTTTTTTTTTGCGGTACGTGGGCCTCTCACTGCTGCGGCCTCTCCCACTGCGGAGCACAGGCTCCGGGCGCACGGGCTCAGCGGCCATGGCTCGCTCCGTGGCATGTGAGATCTTCCCGGACCGGGGAACGAACCCGTGTCCCCTGCATTGGCAGGCGGACTCTCAACCACTGTGCCACCAGGGAAGCCCTGGAATCTTTTTTTTTAATAAATTTATTTATTTTATTTATTTACTTTTGGCTGCGTTGGGTCTTTGTTCCTGCACCAGGGCTTTCTCTCATCACAGCGAGAGGGGGCTAACTCTTCGTTGCAGTACACGGACTTCTCACTACAGTGGCTTCTCTTGTTGCAGCGTACGGGCTCTAGGCATGCAGGCTTCAGTACCTGTGGCATGTGGGCTCAGTACTTGTGGCTCGCGGGCTCTAGAGCGCAGGCTCAGTAGTTGCAGCACATGGGTTTGGTTGCTCCACGGCATGTGGGACCTTCCCAGGCCAGGGCTTGAACCTGTGTCCCCTGCACTGGCACTGTGCCACCAGGGGAGTCCCTCTAATTCTGGACTCTTAATCTGTACAGTCTATTCACAAATATACCAATAATTACCAGGTGTTCCCACTCAACCTCATATACATGACACTCCATCCTGACATCACTGGAACCTAAAAGGAAGCAGGAAGTAAGAAAGAAAGCAGAAACAAAAAGAAACAACAGGAAAAGAGAATGGCCATAATGAGGAAACCAACAAACTTTGGAGCTACACTGTGAGGTTCGACTGGAGAACAAAGGTTCAGAACAGTATGTTGGGCGTGGGGCAAGTCAGAAGCAGTATCAAGATGATAGCCCACTGTTCAGATGTCCAAATGGGTGGGCAGTTACTAAAACATGCACTGTTGGAACATACGTGATCCACTCACTGCAAGTGTGTAAGTCACAGGAGATGGGGGAAGGTGTGTACTGCAATTGGTTTATAATTATACTGGAAAGAGGATAATTCTGGTACAATCTGAGAAGAAAACTTTTACTCCTCATTCCTCTTAAAGTCTTTAACTCTATCCTTTACTTCTTTTTTGGCCCCATTTTTAATTTAAAGATGATTTATTTTACATATTCTTCTAAACCATCTTAAATCTTTTCAGATAAAAATATTTCACAGTACTGGCACACAAAGCGAGTTACACAATGACTTAGGAAAAGACATTTCACTTTGACACTCTGTCCTCAAGAGTCCAGGTCGGACTTGGAAGAGATACAAGCTGAACAAGAAAACCAGTAAAGAGTTCCAACTGGGAAACAAGAGCGAGGGTACAAACCATATATGAGTACCCAGACATGCTGTCAATCCTAGATCAGAGAATACTCTGGCAAGAGCTGCAACAGCAGAGTTGAAAACAGAACTGAAAAACAGAAGGCTACCCTCTGATAACAACAAACTCTCATGCTCGTTTAATCAATAAAACAATATATAATGTGTCTTTCAGCACATTATAATACACATTTATGTATTTCACAGTGAGCCTACCTTCCAATTTGCTAATAATGCACATCCATCTATTATCTACATACAACCATATATGAAAAATAACTTGCATAATAACTGCAACATTTGTTTGATATTTTTCTTGGATGTAGGCAAAAAGTAAATTAGGGCTCTAGATAAAAGACAACATACTTTGGATAAGAGACAACATACTTTGGATAAAAGACAACATACTTTGGATATTAATCATAACGTGCTTATAGAATTCTCTAACACCATACAAAGGAGGAACAGGTTTAACATTGAAAAACTTCAATATCACAGCAAAACATGCAAATAAATACAAAAACTTACCATCCCTGTTCATTTTTATATTTGTAAGCAGCCCCAAGAATGTGACACAAGGTGCCTCCAGCTTTGAAATCCATGAAACATTTTGCCTAAAAAATGATACAAGTTACACATGAGAAAAATCAAAGTTCTGACAAAATTACTCATGTCTGAATTCTAAGCTTAATAAACTCAAAGTTATAAACAACTTCTAATTTTTTTTTTTTTTTTTTTTTGCGGTATGCGGACCTCTCACTGTTGTGGCCTCTCCCATTGTGGAGCACAGGCTCCGGACGCGCAGGCTCAGCGGCCATGGCTCACAGGACCAGCCGCTCCGCGGCATGTGGGATCTTCCCGGACCGGGGCACGAACCCGTGTCCCCTGCATCGGCAGGCGGACTCTCAACCACTGCGCCACCAGGGAAGCCCACAACTTCTAATTTGATAACCTCCTTAAATACTTCTGAAACAAACTGAGGTACAAAGAAATTTTTCTAATTTTCTTTAGAAAATTTTCTTTAAGTAAACAGATTTACATGAATGAAATGAAAAACAAGATTTACAAAATATACACCAAACTGTTTCAGCAGAAAACATTAAATGGACAAAATAGTGATATACCACCAACTCCACTGGTAAATTTAAGATCTGACTTTTAAAATGTACAATAAGAAATATTAGTCCGGGCTTCCCTGGTGGCGCAGTGGTTAAGAATCTGCCTGCCAATGAAGGGGACATGGGTTTGAGCCCTGGTCTGGGAAGATCCCACATGCCACGGAGCAACTAAGCCCGCAAGCCACAACCACCAAGCCCACGAGCCTAGAGCCCATGCTCTGCAACAAGAGAAGCCACTGCAATGAGAAGCCTGCACACTGCAACGAAGAGTAGCTCCCCGTTTGCCGCAACTAGAGAAAGCCTGCGCACAGTAACGGGGACCCAACACAGCCAAAAATAAAATAAATAAATTAAAAAAAAAATTAGGCCAACGTAACTGATGAACATAGATGTAAAAATCCTCAACAAAATACTAGCAAACCAAATCCAACAGTACATTAAAAGGATCATACGCCATGATCAAGTGGGATTTATCCCAGAAACACAAGGATTTTTCAATATCTGCAAATCAATCAACGTGATACACAATAACAAACTGAAGGATAAAGACCATATGATCACAACAGATGAAGAAAAAGCTTTTGATTAAATTCAACATCCATTTCTGATAAAAACCCTCCAGAAAGTGGGCACAGAGGTAATATATCTCAACATAACAAAGGCCATATATGACAGACCCATAGCTAACATCATACTCAATGGTGAAAAGCTGAAAGCATTCCCTCTAAGATCAGGAACGAGACAAGGATGCCCACTCTCACCACTTTTCTGCAACATAGTTTTGGAAGTCCTAGACACAGCAATCAGAGAAGTAAAAGAAATAAAAGGAATCCAAACTGGAAAGGAAGAAGTAAAACTGTCACTGTTTGCCGATGACATAATACTATACATAAGAAATCCTAAAGACACTACCAGAAAACTATTAGAGCTAATCAATGACTTCGGTAAAGTTGCAGAACACAAAATTAATATACAGAAATCTGTTGCATTTCTATACATTAACAACAAAAGATCAGAAAGAGAAATTAAGGGAACAACCCTATTTAGTATTGCATCAAAAAGAGTAAAATACCTAAGAATAAACCTACCTAAAGAGGCAAAAGATCCGTACTCTGAAAATTCTAAGATGGTAATGAAAGAAACTGAAGATGACACAAGCAGATGGAAAGATATACAATGTTCCTAGATTGGAAAAATCAATATTGTCAAAATGACCATACAAGGCAATCTACAGTTTCAATGCAATCCCTATCAAATTACCAATGACATTTTTCACAGAACTGAAAAAAAAACTTTTTTATTTGCATGGAAACACAAAAGACCCTAAATAGCCAAAACAATCTTGAGAAAGAAGAATGGAGCTGGAAGAATCACGCTTCCTGACTTCAGATTATACTACAATGTTACAATAATCAAAACAGTATGGTACTGACACAAAAACAGACACACAGATCAATGGAACAGGACAGAAAGCCCAGAAATAAACTCATGCACTTATGGTCAATTAATCTATGACAAAGGAGGCAGGAATATACAATAGAGAAAAGACAGTCTCTTCAATAAGTGGTGCTGGG
Source organism: Lagenorhynchus albirostris (assembly GCF_949774975.1). Lineage (NCBI taxonomy): Eukaryota > Metazoa > Chordata > Mammalia > Artiodactyla > Delphinidae > Lagenorhynchus > Lagenorhynchus albirostris. Next base: position 40,177,241 of record NC_083104.1, on the reverse strand, counting down.
AAAACTGGATAGCTACATGAAAAAGAATGAAATTAGAACATTCTATAACACCACATGCAAAAATAAACTCAAAATGGATTAAAGACCTAAATGTAACACCGGATGCTATACAATGCCTAAAGGAAAACATAGGCAGAACACTCTTTGACTTAAATCACAACAATATTTTTTTGGATCCATCTCCTACAGTAATGGAAACAAAAGCAAAAATAAACAAATGGGACCTAATTAAACTTAAAAGCTTCTGCACAGCAAAGGAAACCATAAACAAAATGAAAAGACAACCTATGGAATGGGAGAAAATATTTGCAAACAATGTGACTCAACCAAGGGATTAATTTCCAGAATATAAAACAGCTTATGCAGCTCAAACAACCCAATCAAAAAATGGGTAGAGAATCTCAATAGGTATTTCTTTGAAGACATACACATGGCCAACAGGCATATGAAAAGATGCTCAACATCACAAATTATTCGAGAAATGCAAATCAAAACTAAAATGGGCTATCACCTCACACCAGTCTGAATGGCCATCATCAAAAAGTCTACAAAGAGGGAATTCCCTGGTGGCGCGGTGGTTAAGAATCAGCCTGCCAATGCAGGGGACACGGGTTCAATCCCTGGTCCGGGAAGATCCTACATGCCGCGGAGCAACTAAGCCCATGCGCCACAATTACTGAGCCTGTCTGTGCTCTAGAGCCCGCGAGCCGCAAGTACTGAGCCCGCCTGCTGCAAATACTGAAGCCCCTGTACCTAGAGCCTGTGAAGAGAAGCCACTGCAATGAGAAGCCCACACACCACAACGAAGAGTAGCTCCTGGTTCGCCACAACTAGAGAAAGCCCATGCGCAGCAACAAACACCCAATGCAGCCAAAAATAAATAATAAATAAATAAATTTATTTTAACAAGAAAAGAAAAAACAAGTCTACAAACAATAAATGCTGGAGAGGGTGTGGAGAAAAGGGAACCTTCCTATGCTGTTCGTGGGAATATAAATCAGGGCAGCCACTATTGAGAATAGTAAGGAGGTTCCTTAAAAAATTAAAAATAGAACTACCATATGATCTAACAATCCCACTACTGGGCATATAGCCAGAGAAAACTCTAATTTGAAAAGATACATGCATCCCAATGTTCACAGCGGCACTATTTACAATAGCCAAGACATGGAAGCAACCTAAATGTCCGTCAACAGTTGAATGGATAAAGATGTGGTGTATACACACACAAACACACACAAAACTGGATAATACTCAGCCAGAAAGAAGAACCAAATAATGCCTTTTGGAGCTACATGGATGGACTTAGAGATTATCATACTAAGTGAAGTAAGTCACACTGAGAAAGACAAATGTCGTATGATATCACATAGGTGGAATCTTAAAAATGATACAAATGGGGAATTCCCTAGTGGTCCAGTGGTTAGGACTCTGCGCTTCCACTGCAGGGAGCATGGGTTCAATCCCTGGTCGGGGAATTAAAATCCTGCGTGCCACGTGGTGCAGCCAAAAAATTAAAGAAAAATATTTTAAAAATAAAAATAAAAAGCATTTTTAAAAACGATACAAATGAACTTATTCACAAAACAGAAACAGACTCACAGACATAGAAAATAAACATATGGTTACCAAAGGGGGAGGGGGGAAGGATGAATTGAAAATTTAGGATTAACAGCTACACAGTATGATGTGTAAAATAGGTAAACAACAAGGACCTACTGTATAGCACAGGGAATCATATTCAATACCTTGTAATAACCTATAATGGAAAAGAATCTGAAAAAAAAATATATATGTATGTATGTATAACTGAATCACTTCGCTGTACACCTGAAACACTGTAATCAACTATACTTGAATAAAAGAAAAAAAGAAAAAACTCTAATGGACAAAATATTGATATACTACAAAACTCTACTGGTAAATTTAAAATTTGATTAACATGTGGAAAATTCCAGTAACACACAATTTACAATATGGTTCTCCTGCTGAATAAGAAATATTAGTATACATTAGTTTTTTTTTTCCAATTTAGGTTCTTGACATTAAATTTTAGAAAAATTATAACTGAACTCTTATATTTTAATGACCACTGAAACATGGTATAACTATATTTAACTATGCATTTAAGTTATAGCTAAAATCTGTGCAACAATTTAAGAAAGATTTGCACTTTATGGATTATAAAAGCAGAGCTCAAATAAATCAAATGCTGAATGACTTCCATATTTTGGAACTAAAAATTTAATATAAATGTGATCATCAAATAGGCTAATAAGATAAAGTATTAGGGACTTCCCTGGTGGTCCAGTGGTTAAGAATCCACTTTCCAATGCAGGGGACGTGGGTTCAGTCCCTCGTCAGGGAACTAAGATCCCACGTGCCATGGGGCAACTAAGCCCACATGGCACAACTACTGAGCGCATGTGTCTCAACGAGAGAGCCCACGTGCCACAAACTACAGAGCCCACGCACTCTAAAAACCACGCACCACAACTAGAGAGAAGCCCACACGCCACAAAGAGCCCACACCGCAATGAAAGATCCTGCATGCTGCAACGAAGACCCCGCATGCCGCAACTAAGACCCGACAGCCAAAAAGATAAAGAAAATAAATAAAATAAATATAAAACAGTAAAAAAAAAAAAAAAAAAAAGGTGAAGTGTTAAAAATATACCATTCAGGGCTTCCCTGGTGGCGCAGTGGTTGAGAGTCCACCTGCCGATGCAGGGGACACGGGTTCGTGCCCCGGTCCAGAAGATCCCACATGCCGCGGAGTGGCTAGGCCCGTGAGCCATGGCCGCTGAGCCTGTGCGTCCGGAGCCTGTGCTCCGCAACGGGAGAGGCCACAACAGTGAGAGGCCCGCGTACGGCAAAAAAAAAAAAAAAAAATATATATATATATATATATATATATATATATATATATATATACACCATTCATTTTTTCCTTTGAAAACTATTATTACAAAATAATATAATGTAAAAAAACATATGATATCAAATATTAAGAGAGACAAAAAACAGAAATGGTGGTTGGTAGGGTCTGGAGAGACAGGAATGGAAGTTATTGTTTCATGGGTACAGAGTTTTCAATTTACAAAAATGACAAAGTTCTGGTGATGGATAGTAGTAACAGTTACACAACAACGTAAATGTACTTAATGCCACTGAACTATACACTTAAAAATGACTAAAATGGTAAATTTTGTTATGTTTATTTTACTACAGTTAAAAATAAATAAATAGCATGTTTTAAAATAAGAAATATTAAGAATCACTAAGATGAGCTCTTCCAAATTAAACAGACAAGTAAGCCCCACAGATCAGTCTGGTTATCTCGTTGCTTTTTAAACATTACATGGGTTTCTGAGTTCCTAATTTTTTGCCCTACACTATTCCTGGTACATCTCAAAAGCTGCATTACATATTCTAAACAGAAGCATCTGGGTGCAAGTCTTATCACTGACAACTTATTTATCTGAAAAAATGTATAAGACATTACAATTTTGTAATGTTGGCACTTGAACTAGAATAATGTGCTAAGGTACCTACTAAAGTAGAATGAGACTTAGTTCTCCTACTAATCCTTCTCTGAACTGCCCAGAGATTGAGATAAAACGTTCTCGCCAACCACATGGGCATATCACTATTGCACACATGCACAACACTCGCAGCGTAATACAGAAATAACTGGTTTATAGATTTATCTGTTATTCAAACTCCTTGAGGACAGGAATAGTGTCTTATTCAAATTTTAACATCAATATTCAGCGGAGTACCTGACAATGTAGGTAATCCATAAAAATTTTCTCAACAGTTCTACTGTACTAAAATCATTTAAAAATTCAGATCCAAGCTACTGAAAAATATATGTTGAGCAGATCACAATAAAACATCTCTACATGTAATTTAAGGTTATAGTCAATTTCTAGACAGATTAATTTGAGAAATTAAAATATTATCAGATATATGCTCAAGACAGACAAAATAACTTCTATCAAAAACTATAGGGACAAGTGATGAATGAAGAGGTAGAAAACAGACCTTCAATTTTCTAATGGTAAGATCTGAATAAACAGGAAGAGGGAGGAGACTCACAAACCTGTCAAGAGTACTAGTTCCAGTAATAAAGTGCAATAAGAAAAACATTCTTAAAAAATGTGGCAAAAGAAACAAAAGAACAAATAGGGACTTCGTCATACATCAAGGATTCTTAGAGCTTTCATGGAAATGGATTTGGGATTCCGGTCCTCCTGACAAGCTCAGTATCAGTATCACCCACATAAAAGTGTAGTAGACCAGAGTCAGGGGATGGAAAGCTGGAGGCAGAGACGAGAGACCTCTCAGGGACACCCACTGGCCCCTGAGTGTACTTCCTCATTCAATCCTCATCCCAACTACACTCACCCTGAAGAGGGCCTGCTCAAGCTGCCGCTGGATGTGGTTCAAATATTAGAGCTCAAGTTCTTAAACATTCTCTAAAGAAGCCAGATTGTTAAGAGTAAATTCCTCTTCATTAGTACTGAAAAACCTAAAGAATAATAGGGTACCGAAACTTGAGCCTTCCAGAGCCAGCAAAGGCAGCCTGCCTTTGGTGAGTTATCTAAGCAGCTGCTTACCCCAATTAGAGACTGTGGGGGTCAGGGACAGCTCTAACAGGCTGCTTCTATTCCCAGTTGTGTGACCACACTGCTTTTGATAAGCTGCTACATCTGACTAAATTGGAAATTTAATCTAATCTTATTCTGGATGTATATAAAGTGGTCTCATCCTACCTACTTATACAGCCCACTTAAAATTCTTCTGAGCTGAGTAAACCTTAAAAAAGATAAACCTAACTGCAATACTTAAAAGTGCTTTAAACTTGTGCCGTAGTGTCCTTATTTCTTTATTTTTTGACTTTTTCATTAAAGACAAGGTAGTGCCAACGTGCAGTAAAAAGGACAACAATGGTATACATTTGTGTGAGGAGAATATACACATTTATATGCCATGTTTGGGTCTATTAATCAATGAATGACTGTGCCAGAAAGCGGATGTGAGGAAGTGAATAAAGGAGCAGAAACTGAACATGAGCCAGAAACCAAGAATGTTCACAGAAAATCACAGTCATCTTCATAAATTGAAAACAGTTACGGGGGAAAAAACCTATCACTTAGAGTCCAGAATCATTTTACCTCACAAAGTACAATGACACTAAACATTCCATAAGTTTCTTTATGTATTTTAACTGCTTTGAGTTAAAATAATGCTTTCTAGAAACATTTCCCAAGCTTATTAATAAAAGAAATGATAATAGTGTTATAATTATCACCTCTAATCATAGGTAATCACTGGTGTAGTATTCTTATTCTTGAGGAGAAAAGTAATAATTACTACCAGTTACTGAGAATTTACCAAGAGGCACTTTATATATATTACCTCATTTACTCCTCACAAGTTCACTGTCTTCACCCCATTTTACAGATGAAAAGGTGTTAATGGCTCTAGCAATATGGCAGACTAAATAACCAGAAAACCCTACCACTAAAAATATATGCTGGATAAAAAATACAGACATTATTTTAAATGTGTAGCTGAATTAGAAGGAGAACAAATCCCCAGGGACAAAAATAAGAAAAAAAAAAATTCAAAGTCAAAGTGGGGCTTCCCTGGTGGCGCAGTGGTTGAGAGTCCGCCTGCCGATGCAGCGGACACGGGTTCGTGCCCCGGTCCGGGAAGATACTACATGCCGCGGAGCAGCTGGGCCCATGAGCCGTGGCCGCTGAGCCTGCACGTCCGGAGCCTGTGCTCCGCAACGGGAGAGGCCACAACAGTGAGAGGCCCGCATACCACAAAAAAAAAAAAAAAAGTCAAAGTGGCAATTTTGTTGAGTTAAAAACTAAAATTCTAGGGTGACAGGAGGCTGGGGATAATGGGATTAAATAGGTAAGTAATATCAACCTTGATAACCTAAATGCTAGGGTTTGAGTTTCTCTACAGGGTCAGGAAGTAAGACTACAGACCTATGCAAGTGAGGACATTAGAACTAAGACAATCACCTACCACACACATACACACATAACACCAGGGGTATAAACAGGTTACACCATTAGGGAAAGGATAAGCTAGAAAAACTATCTGCCAGCTAAAAACTAAGGAGGAAAACAAGCTTCCGCCTCAAGATAATTTGAGTTGGAGACGTACACTATCAATACTTAGTCTAGGAACCCCATGCCAAATTAACATAAGAATTGGTCCTAGGGACTTCTCTGGTCGTCCAGTGGTTAAGACTGCACACTTTCAATGCAGGGGGCACAGGTTGCATCCCTGATCAGGTAACTAAGATCCCGCATACTGAACGGTGCAGCTAAAAAAAAAAAAAAAAAAAAAAGAATTGGTCCTAAAATTGGCGGGTCTTCTGAAGTGCCTTACTGAGCAAATTCTCAACCCAGGTCAACAGGATTCCCAAATAAACTTCCACTGAAAGAGAACTGAAAGGCCACAATTCAAACATAATTTAAGTGTTTTTAAGTCAACAGACAAAGCTAACAGCAAGATTAGAATCCTAACATTTTCAGATAATAGAAACAACATGACAGGGCTTGTAAAATTAGAATACATAAAGTGATTAAGGACACTAAAAAGAGAGAAAGACTTGAGAAATATATATATGTAACCCGTAGAACAAATAACATCCAATGAAAGTAAAAGCACAGCTGACAGAAAATTAGACAACTAGACACAGGAGAATAAAAGCTAAAGTTTCTTAGAAATTTTAAAGGATATAAATCCTCAGCTTCGAGAAACACATCAGGGGCTTCCCTGGTGGTGCAGTAGTTAAGAATCTGCTTGTCAATGCAGGGGACACAGGTTCAAGCCCTGATCCGAGAAGATCCCACATGCCGCGAAGCAACTAAGCCTGTGCACCACAACTACTGAACCTGCACTCTAGAGCCCACGAGCCACAACTACCGAGCCTGCGTGCCACAACTACTGGAGCCCATGCACCTAGAGCCCGTGCTCCGCAACAAGAGAAGCCGCTGCAATGAGAAGCCCGCGCACTAAAACGAAGAGTAGGCCCTGCTCGCCGCAACTAGAGAAAGCCCGCGCACAGCAATGAACACCCAACGCAGCCAAAAATAATTAATTTTTTTAAAAAACTGGTAAAAAACAGAAAAGAACAGCCCAATGGTGCAAAATATAAAAGGGTGCTCAACTTCATTAGTTATCAGCAACTACAAAACAATGTGTATCACCACAAATCCACCAAAAAACTAAAATTAAAAAGACAGACAACTTACAAACATTGGTGAGAAAGTAGAGTATTAGAACCCTTGTACACTGTACACTGCATGTGGGAGTATAAATTGGCACAAGGGTTCAGGAAAACTGGCCATATCTGCTAAAGCTGAACATGCACCCCCTGTGACCCAGCAATTCCACATGTGGGAGTGTAACTGACATAAATACCTATGTTTACCAGAAGATATATGCAAAAATATTCACAGCAGCACTATTTGCAATAGCCCTAAACTGGAAATAATCCCAAAAACCCATCAATGGTAGAATGGATAAATAAATTGTGCAGTATGCCCATAGTGAAATACTATGCAGCAAGGGATACTAAATTATGACCAAGCTGCCCAGTTTTTAAATTTTCATTTGAACACAGTCACACCTACTCATGTAGGTAATTGTCTTCGGCTGCTTTTTATGCTACAACAGAGTTGGGTAGCTGTGACAGAGTCCATATACCTGCAAGCCTAAAATATTTACCATCTGTCCCTTTAAGAAAAAATTTGCCAAACCCTTAAACAGTAACCAGAATGAACAAACTGCAACTACAAGTAATAACATGGAAGAATTTTCCAAATCTAACATATTCTATATGCTTCAAAAATTTAAGTCATGAAGAACAGGCGGTCCAGTGGTTAAAAATTTAAGTCATGAATGACAAAGACAGGCTGAACTATTTCAAATTAATCAAGACTAAAGAGATATAACTAAAATGTGGGATCTTGGTTTAGATCTTATAAGATACATTTCTGAGATAATTAGTGAAATGTGAAGACAGATTATATAGTAGATAATGGTATTGTGTCAATGTTAAACTTCCTAAATTTGATAACTGTATTTGTAAGACAATATCCTTGTTCTAAGGAGATCCAGGCTGCAGTCTGAAGTCTCTACAGTTTTGCCCTCGCTGCTAGATTGGACCCCATGGACATCAGGAACTTCTCCAGTCATTCCAAGAGTGTAGTATCACTCCTGTGGTGACTAAGATGAGTGATTTGTCTCCAGAAGTACTTTTGTTCTTGCTTCTCAGACTTACATGCTAATCTTGGTCTTTTCCTCCCCCTTTCCAGAAAGTCCTAGAATTTAGCATGATCTTGGCAAAACAATACCATTCTCAGATACAGATAATAAAATACTTAAACCTGTAGGGACCATAATGTTCACTGATTCCTAGTTTTCTAATGCTTCTTTGCCACAGAACACTTTCAGGAGTAGAAAGCTCAAAAAGAAGTCTATCAGGAAAAACTGTTCAAAGTGAAAAATTTGAAGACAACAGATTCCTCTTAGACCTGCCCATTTATTCCTGCCACTCAGGTACTCTGAAGGGAACAATTATAAAACCAAGGATCAGATCCAACTCCTTTTTCTAACAACTCTAAGCCCTTTCTTATTAACTTTCTTTTCCCTAAAATTTATTTAGCACAAAGCATGGTTTATTGACTCAAATAAAGGAAACAGATCATTGAAGTGACAGTCCTCAAACTCCCATCCTTTCCTCTACACCAGACTGACCAAGTTCATGAGAATTCCTGCCATGAAGTCAGTCACGCTTAATGGGTAGCAATTCCAAAGTATCAGTGAGAGACAGCCTACAGACTGTGACTTGTTTAAAATGTCCCAAAATTGTACTACCCAGTTCAATCACATGACCTTATTATTAGAACTGGCTTTGACAACAAATTTTACCCTGAAGTATTCATTACATTCCACCAAAGATAGATATAAAAACCCTATATACGTTCCTATGACAATTTGAAAATCAATTCCAAAAATTTTAATGATAGTCCCTTGAAACTATGTGTATCAATCTCCACAACATATTTCCTTTTGAAGAGTAATAATCATTTCACTGAGTTCTGATAGTTGCTTTAAAATCAGTCAGTACTGTGCTTTACATTTTTGTAGATATTTTAAGAAAAGCTTAATTTCAGAAAGTAAATACGGTTCGGTTCTCTAGCTTATTTTTTTTAAAGAGCCTTCCACTCTCCCTGTCTTTGAGACAGTTACTAACATCACAGCAAAGGTACATCAACCAATAAATATATACTAAACACTTGCAGTGAGTAAGAAGGTAAAGCAAGTCTTATCAATGTTCAACTGAAAACTCTGGCTTTAATTCAAAGGGCACTACAGCATTCTGTTAGTTCTCAGGTTCACAGCTCATTTACACAAAATACACTATGTCTGGAACATAAGTTGAAGAGAAACAAGAAGACATCGCTCTTTGGGACCTTCCTTAAGAACTGGATTTGAGTGCTTCCCTGGTGGCGCAGTGGTTGAGAGTCCGCCTGCCGATGCAGGGGACACGGGCTCGTGCCCCGGTCCAGGAGAATCCCACATGCCGCGGAGCGGTTGGGTCCGTGAGCCACGGCCGCTGAGCCTGTGCGTCTGGAGCCTGTGCTCCGCAACGGGAGAGGCCACAGCAGTGACAGGCCCGCGCACCGCAAAGAAGTATAATAAATGTTTAAATAATATGTATGCCTTACATGTACATTTTTACTTTTACCAAAACCACTTTTGCTACACAAGTCAGCAAACTACTTTTTATGTCTTAAAGTACTACATACTACTTCTAATTTCTCAAAGAGCTTTCATTATCACACATCATGTGATTCTAACAACTATGCCATGGGATCAGTAGGGCAAGGAACACGTTCCCAGAAATGGTACTACAGGTCGAAGTGCCTTCACACAAGGTTGCAGAGTGGTAGGATATGGCTATTTAATTCCTAAGCTCAGGGCTCTTCCCATAACACCTGGCTCAAGAAACTATTTGGAGATTCGGTATCTTACATTATTTCAATTTAAGAAATGAATGAGGGCTTCCCTGGTGGTGCAGTGGTTAAGAATCTGCCTGCCAATGCAGGGGACACAGGTTCAATCCATGGTCTGGGAAGATCCCACATGCCATGGAGCAACTAAGCCCACGTGCCACAACTACTGAGCCTGCAAGCCACAACTACTGAGTCCATGTGCCACAAATACTTAAGTCCACAATCCTAGAGCCTGTGCTCCGCAACAAGAGAAGCCACCGCAATGAGAAGCTTGAGCGCCTCAACGAAGAGTAGCCCCTGCTTGCCACAACTAGAGAAAGCCCATGCGCAGCAATGAAGACCCAACATAGCTAAAGACAAATAAAATAAATACATTTATTAAAAAAAAAAAAGAAAAGAAATGAATAAGAGGGCTTCCGTGGTGGCACAGTGGTTAAGAATCCACCTGCCTATGCAGGGGACGCAGGTTCGAGTCCTGGTCCGGGAAGATCCCACATGCCGCGGAGTAACTCAGCCCATGTGCCACAACTATTAAGTGTGCACTCTAGAGCCCACAAGCCACAACTACTGAGCCCACACGCCACAACTACTGAAGCCCACGCACCTAGAGCCCATGCTCTGCAACAAAGAGAAGCCACCGCAATGAGAAGCCCGCGCACCGCAATGAAGAGTAGCCCCCACTCGCCACAACTAGAGAAAGCCCACATGCAGCAACAAAGACCCAATGCAACCAAAAATAAATAAATTAAATTAAATTTAAAAAAAATGAATGAGGGACCTCCCTGGTGGTCCAGTAGTTAAAAATCCACCTTCCAATGCAGAGGACGCAGGTTCAATCCCTGTTGGGGGAACTAAGATCCCACATGCCACAGGGCAACTAAGCCCGTGCGCCACAACTATTGAGCCCACGCCTCAAGGAGACATCCCACGTGCCGCAACTAAAACCCGGCACAGCCCAAAAAATAAAGTTAATTTTTAAAAAAAAGAAATGAATGAGCTTTATTTTAGGCAAAATCAACTGGTTTTAAAGTCTATCAAGACTTCTGACTGAAGTCGTATTAAAGACAACCATATTTTAGTGCTGATCTCCAAAACCCATAATAATGCTTAAAAATAAATTTACAGGAGTGCTTGCTGCGGCAGCACATACTAAAATCGGAACAGTACAGAGAAGATTAGCATGGCCCCTGCACAAGGATGACTCGCAATTTGTGAAGTGTTCCATATCTTGGGGGGGTTAGCAGATGTAAGCTTTTATATATAGAATGGATAAACAACAAGGTCAGAGAACTATATTCAGTAGCACAGAGAACTATATTCAATATCCCAGGATAAGTCATAACAGAAAATATAAAAAAAGAATATATGTGTGCATAACTGAATCACTTTGTTGTACAACAGTAATTAACAAATTGTAAATCAACTATACCTCAATAAAAAACATAAAGTAAAATGAAATTTTATTCTTTTTTTTAAAGTATTTATTTTGGCTGTGCTGGGTCTTTGTTGCTGCGCACAGGCTTTCTCTAGTTGCGGTGAGCGGGGGCTACTCTTTGTTGCGATGCGCAGGCTTCTCATTGCAGTGGCTTCTCATTGCAGTGGCTTCTCTTGTTGTGGAGCACAGGCTCTAGGCACGCAGGCTTCAGTAGTTGTAGCACGCGGGCTCAGTACTTGTGGCGCACAGGCTTAGTTGCTCCACGGCATTTGGGATCCTCCTGGACCAGGGCTCAAACCCGTGTCCCCTGCATTGGCAGGCGGACACTTAACCACTGCGCCACCAGTGAAGTCCCCTTATGATCTATTTTAAAAGGCAGAATACAACCCATGCACCTATGGTCAATTAAGACATGACGAAAGAGGCAAGGATACACACTAATTATCAGAGAGATGCAGATCAAAACTGCAATGACGTATTACCTAACCCCAGTCAGAACGGCCATCATCAAAAAGTCTACAAACAGGGCTTCCCTGGTGGCGCAGTGGTTGAGAGTCCGCCTGCCGATGCAGGGGACATGGGTTCGTGCCCTGGTCCGGGAGGATCCCACATGCCGTGGAGTGGCTAGGCCCGTGAGCCACGGCCGCTGGGCCTGTGCGTCCGGAGCCTGTGCTCCGCAACGGGAGAGGCCACAACAGTGAGAGGCCTGCATAGGCAAAAGAAAAAAAAAGTCTACAAACAATAAATACCGGAGAGGATGTGGAGAAAACAGAGCCCTCCTACACTGTTGGTGGGAATGTAAATTGGTACAGCCACTACAGAGAACAGCATGGAGGTTCCTTAAAAAACTAAAATTAGAACCACCACATGATACAGCAATCCCACTCCTGTGTATATATCCAAAGAAAACCATAATTCAAAAAGATATATGGGGCTTCCCTGGTGGCACAGTGGTTGGGAATCTGCCTGCCAATGCAGAGGACACAGGTTCGAGCCCTGGTCTGGGAAGATTCCACATGCCGCGGAGCAACTAAGCCCGTGAACCACAACTACTGAGCCTGCACATCTGGAGCCTGTGCTCCGCAACGGGAGAGGCTGCAAAAGTGAGAGGCCCGCGCACCACGATGAAGAGTGGCCCCCGCTCGCCGCAACTGGAGAAAGCCCTCACACAGAAACGAAGACCCAACACAGCCAAAAATAAATAAATAAATTTATTAAAAAAAAAAAAAGATATATGAACTCCAATGTTCACTGCAGCACTATTTACAATAACCAAGACATGGAAGCAACTTAATATCCATTGACAGGTGGATGGATAAATAAAATATAGTATATATATACAACGGAATATTACTTACCTATAAAAAAAGAACGAAATCATGCCATTTGCAGCAATGTGGATGGACCTAGAGATTTTCATACTGAGTGAAGTCAGACAGAGAAAGACAAATATCATATGATATCACTCATGTGCAATCTAATTTAAAAAAATGATATAGGGGGCTTCCCTGGTGGTGCAGTGGTTGAGAGTCCACCTGCCGATGCAGGGGACACGGGTTCGTGCCCCGGTCCGAGAAGATCCCACATGCCGCGGAGCGGCTGGGCCCGTGAGCCATGGCTGCTGAGCCTGTGCTCCGCAACGGGAGAGGCCACAACAGTGAGAGGCCCGCGAACCGCAAAAAAAAAAATGATATAGGGACTTCCCTGGTGGTCCAGTGACTAAGACCCTGCGCTCCCAGTGCATGGGGCCCAGGTTCGATACCTGGCTGGGGAAAAAGATCCCACATGCATGCCACAACTAAGAGTTCTCATGCTGCAACTAAGAAGTCCACATGCCACAACTAAAGATCCCACATGCCGCAATGAAAATCCTGCGTGCCGCAGCTAAGACCTGGGGCAACCAAAATGAATAAATAAATAAATAAAATAAAATAACATTTAAAAATGATATAAATGAACTTAAAATAGATAACCAGCAAGGACCTACTGTATAGCAGTGGGAACTCCACTCAATTTTCTATAATAACCTACATGGGAAAAGAATCTGAAAAAGAATGAATATATATATATGTGTGTATATATATATATATATATATATACACACACACACACACACACACATATATATAACTGAATCACTATGCTGTACAACTGAAACTAACACAACATTGTAAATCAACTATACCGTAATAAAATTTTTTAAATAAATAAATAAAATATAAATTAAAAAGTAGAATACAAAATTGTCTATAGTCTATATGCCTGTAGTTACAATTATGTTTGTGTTATGCATGCAAATGTACTAAGTCTTCAAGGGATTATGGAATAACAACAATTTTTACTTGTGGAGGTAAAAAATATTTCAATTCATATTATGTTTGCCTATGCAATATATTTTTAGCCTTACAAAGTACTTTTTTCCCCTAAATCTTTCTAACTTCTCAATTAGCACTAGATAGAACCTACTCTATGTTGAGCCAGCTGTTTAATATCCAATATGACTTAGTAAGTTAGTACATAAAGTTCCATTTTGATTTTTAAAAAATCGAAAAACAAACAGCCCAAACAGTGAACTCCTACACCAGTCCAGTTTATTCAGGAAAAAAAGCTTTTTAAGGTAAATAGCTTACATGTTTCACTAAAACATTCTCTGCTTTATTGTCTCTCTCCTCCATTTTTGTTTTACACCATTACACATTATATCAATCCCTTTCATTTTGAAAAAAGCTAAACACTATTCTGAGAAAAAGAAGTACATCTGGTACCACTGGCACTAAGTCATGAATTATTTTTAATTCTGGTTTATTCCTAAAAATATTCTTCTCTAATCTTTAAAATCTGGAAAAACAATAATGGTTTACTTCCCTGGAGTTAAATATTCCACAAATAAAGTCCCTTGTAAATACTATTTTTTAAGACACTCATACAATCCTAATTAGAAATACCAAAAACACAATGTGAATCACCTTACATATAATACTTCATATAAAGCTACATGTAAATTTTATTCTAAATGATTTTATACTTGATAAAATATAATCTGTATTATATTACAGTGTTTTAAATGATGAAAACTTCAACCAGTTCCTGATTTGATAACTCTAATCCAGTTGATAATATAAGAGAACAGGAAATAAACACTCAAGTATTTGGAGGTAAAGGAACATGGAGCTTTCAAATGATTCAGAATAATATGCCCAAACATGTAGAGAAAAAGACAATGATAAAGCAAATGTGGTTAAATGCTAAAAATTGGGGATTCTAAATGAAAGTGAAAGTTCTTTATACTATTCTTGCAAATTTTTACTTTCAATTAATTTTAAGTTACCCAAAAACCTCAATTGGTCACATAGTTCAGAAAATGAAATATGCCGATTATCCAGTAGAGTAGTTCCCATTTATTAAAAAATGAGCAAGTACCTCCAATATCTAACAATGTATTTATAAATTATATGCATGTACTTACTATAATACCAATATACTACAAATATATATAACTTAAATCACATATTAAGAAATAGGTATTTTGAAAGCATTAGCTAAAAAATAATTAAAATAAAAGGAATGATCTTGCTCTGCAAATGTGAATTCAACCAGTACCCAGTAATTCCCAAATCTCTTCCTCTAATTCAATCTGTTCTCTTGAACTCCAGATCTCATTTCCAACTACCTATAGGGATTTCTAAACCTGAGGTACCTACAGGAGAGCCAACCTCAACACAGACTAAACTGAGTACCTTTCTCCAGAAACCTGCTTTTATACTCTAGCTTCCACCTTAGTGAGAAAGCAATCTGCTCAGTGGAGTCATCCCAGTCAATTCTTTCTTATTTCAGCCCCACAACCCACCCTTCCCACACACACAAAAAAAAAGTCACAGAGTTCTACCCCCTTGCTGTGCTTCCTAATCACTTTCAAGATAAAAGCCACACTTCTAACACAGTAAACCTGTCATTTTATGACTGATTCTGGCCCATATTTCTGCCTACTGTCCCTCAGTTCTAGCCCTGTTGAACTATTTGCAACTACATTAAAAGCCTTTAGGCTTTTATATGTTGCTATCACTGCCTGAAAATTCAATCTTCCAGCATGTCCCTAAAGAACCCATACTCTACTTTCAGGACTCAGTTCAAATGTCCTTTCCCTTGGAAAACATTTCCTGAGATGAGGAAAGTCAAAGGCTCTATTCATATAGGTCACTAGAGGGTAAGTAAGCTCCCTGAAGACAAACAATACACTGCATTACTCCTTGAATTCTCAGAACTTGGCACATAGTCAAATGCTAAATATTTGCTGAACTCAAATCAGTGAGGAAGGGACTTCCCTGGCAGTCCAGTGGTTAAGAATCCACCTTCCAATGCAGGGGACGTGGGTTCGACCCCTGGTTGGGGAACTAAGATCCCACATGCCACAGGGCAACCAAGCCCGTGTGCTGCAACTACTGAGCCCACATGCCACAACTAGAGAGAAGCCCCCGCACCGCAAGGAAGAGCCCGCGTGCTGCAACTAAGACGCAACTAAGTCAAAAATAAATAAATAAATAAATATTTTTAAAAATAAAATAAAAGCAGTATAAAAACAAACATTATTAAAAAAAAAACAAAAAACCTTCACGTTCCAATGCAGAGGGTGTGAGTTCAATCCCTGGTCAGGGAGCTAAGATCCCACATGCCTCATGGCCAAAAAAAACAAAATATAAAACAGAAGTAATATTGTAACAAATTCAACAAAGACTTTAAAAATGGTCCACATCAGGGCTTCCCTGGTGGCAAAGTGGTTAAGAATCTGCCTGCCAATGCAGGGGACACAGGTTCGAGCCCTGGTCTGGGAAGTTCCCACATGCCACGGAGCAACTAAGCCTACACACCACAAATACTGAGCCCGTGCCACAACTACTGAAGCCCACACGCCTAGAGCCCATGCTCTGCAACAAAGAGTAGCCCCTGCTCACCCCAACTAGAGAAAAGCTCACACACAGCAACGAAGACCCAACACAGCCAAAAATAAAATAAATTTAACAAAAAAAGATCCACATCAAAAAAAAATCTTAAAAAAAAAATCGTGCAGAAAAGCAGCACCCTTTAATAAATGTTGTTGGGTTAACCAGATGATCATATGGAAAAACTGCTTTTTTTTTTTGTGAGCACTGGATCCACTGCTCACAATGAATACCAAGATAAATTCTAAATGGATAACAGAGTTACATGTAAAAAATGACACCTACAAATAGTGTAGAAATTTGTTCTTCTACAAATACTAGAAGAACACATGGCTGAAATCCTTTATCACCTACAAGTGGAGAAAGCTTCCCAACGTGATTAAAAAAAAAACATCCATATATTTGACTTAATGAAAATAAATGTCTGGATAGCAAAAATACCGTAAGTGAAACGAACAGATTTACTGCAATATCAGTAAAACAATATTTTTTATTCTCAATTGTATCTGAGAAATCAGTGAGTTATTAAAACTAAAAGTTTAGTGATGAAATAAGAACACACAAATCGGAAGCTTTTGAGATTTATAAAAAGGTCTACCAATAACAAATTCAGTAGAGGCAACAACCAGCAGACTGGAAACTACAAAAACCCGAATCAGAGAAATGGAAGACAAAAATTATGGGAAAATATAGGACGGATAGTTCCCGGAAATCTAGTATTTGTACAATCAGAGTTCAAAAATATAAAGAAATACAGGATGGCAGAGAAGACTAACAGACTGAATGCTCCCTGAGCTAAAGAAACATAATTGAGTCTTCAGATCGTGATTTACGATAACTAGACTTATTTATGAATTTTAAAGATCAGTATTAAAAAGGGGGAAATCAGGGACTTCCCTGGTGGCGCAGTGGTTAAGAATCCGCCTGCCAGTGCAGGGGACATGGGTTCGAGCCCCAGTCCGGGAAGATTCCACATGCCGTGGAGCACCTAAGCCCGTGCGCCACAACTACTGAGCCTGCGCTCTAGAGCTGGCGAGCCATAACTACTGAGCCTGCATGCCACGACTACTGAGGTCCACACACCTAGAGCCCATGCTCCGCAACGAGAAGCCACTGCAACGAGAAGCCTGCGCATCACGATGAAGAGTGGCCCCCACTCGCCGCAACTAGAGAAAGCCCACGCATAGCAACGAAGACCCAACACAGCCATAAATAAATAACTAAATAAATTTCAAAAATTAAAAAAAAGGGGGATATCAACAAGTAACATCAGATTTTTCTGTACAAAATCAAATGTGGAAATAAGGCATAACCCAATATTTCTATACCAAGCCAAACTTTCAGTTAAAATACCAACTGCAAGGAGAACAGAATCATATTCTCACATAAGCTCAGAAGAATCCCACCTACAAAATATAATAAGATTCCAAGAAACAACATTCTAGCCACAAGAACTGAAACAGGAGAAAAAAACGGAAAAGACTTAGTACAGTAAAGACAATAAGGAAACTACAACAGTAAAATGTTAACAGTTAAGTCTAGGTAATAATTGTTGTGATGTTTAATGCAAATTTTAAATGACTCCTGAAAGAGATGCTTCCTACAGTTCAAAAGCAAGTGTTCTATAGCTAAAATTTTGTAGCGATTCCTCCTTTTTCCTATTCTATAGGATAGCAGCAGCAAAATAAAGAGCTGTAGGCTGCACCCAAGAGTACAGAAACTGAAGATGTCCCAGTGTGATAAGCTGATGTACTTACAGGGAGTTTGGTGAAGGCCGGGTTGGTGACATGTTTCCCAAAGGCATCTTCCTGGAACTGGAGAAGCTGTACCACCAGCCCAGCCAGTGTTTTATTGGTAGGAGCATCCGCATGAACATACTGCAAGATAAAGACAGAGACTCAAAAACTGGGGCAACTGTTCAGAAGACAATGGAAGACAATGTTAGCTTACTTCCCAGTACCTAAGTACTGGCCTGGTGGCAGATTTTTAAGTGTCTGAGACACTTACATAAACAAATACTGGGAGCCGTGGGGAGGGATAGATAACATGTCCTTTCAGTTAACAGATCTTAAGAATGAGAAATACTATGCCCAAGAAACCAAACCCAAGTGTCATTCTCATCTGCACCCGGACCTAAATTAGATGGTGAGATCCTGGACCTCAAACTTGAGCCTGATGCTACTGAATTGGCCTAAAAGTTTGTTCGGGTTTTCCCATAAGATGTAACAGAAAAACCCGAACGAACTTTCTGGCCAACCTAATATAATGGAATGAGACATACTGGCCACTATATTTCGCATGTGGCCAGAGAGCCAACTGTGTACAGTTTTTCAAACAAGTCCACAAATTCTTTGATACTCCTCTCAACAAGAGGTGGGGATCTATGGCCCTCCTATGTTGAATCAGGACCATCCTCAGTGACTCGCTTAAAACCATTAGAATGCAACAGAAGTGATGCTGTGTGACTTCTGAAGATAAATCAAAAAAGATCATGCAGCTTCCATATAGTTCTTTTGGGACACCCACCTCTGGAGCCCTGAACAATGAAGTCCAACCACCCTGACATCACCATACTGAGGAAGCCCAGGCTACACTGAGAGGCCACATGGAGAGTCCCCAGCTGCTGTTCAGAAGACTGACAGCACAACCACCAGACACATGAGTAAAGATGATTCCAGGTGATTGTGGCCCCCAGCTGTCAGGTCACTGCCAATCATCAAACATCCCCAGTCAAGGCCCCAGACACCACTGAGCAGAGATAATTGGCCCTACTGTGCCCATCCAAATTCCAGACACACAGGAACTCTAAGCATAATAACATGACTGTTTTTATGCATTAAAAAAAATACATGTGTGGGCACTTAAAAATGGTTAGGATGGTAAATTTTATAAGATTTTTACCACAATAAAATTTTTTTTAAAACAAATGTACACGAAAAGTTATCCATGCTAATGTGAATAATGTCAAGAAGGCCAAATTCGTGGTAGACAGACAGCAAGCGAGCATTACAGCAAGGAAAGATAAAGGGTACATGACAGGGAAAGCATAAATTACTGAGTTCAATTAAATGTAAAAACTTAACTTAGTATTAAGCATTCACTATCACTTTGAAAAGCCATCATTAATTTTTTTTTTAACCTCCAATTTTGATCAGGAAAAAACATCTATACTTCCTTCCATAAAAAAACTAAAGTTTTCTTCCTGGAAAGAACCTCTTTCCCAGTACCACCCAACATTTCAAGATAATGTTTCTCTTGCAATAAATAATGTCTCAGTGATACATATACAGCAAAATATCAGCTACAGAGTCCACCATTAATTACTATGCCTTAAGTTGACTGGCTCTCAAGATGTGCTACTGTCAATCAAAGACAGAGCATAATATAAAAGGGCAATTCTTAAAGCTTAGTATCCTCGCAAATTTTTATTTGTTCAGGTATGTTAGCTTTCCACTCTAAATAGAGCAGCCAGCATGCAGTTACTTTGCTGAAGAATAGTATTTTGTTGGAATACTTTATTTTTATTTTTTTTAATTTTATTTATTTTTGGCTGCACTGGGTCTTCGTTGCTGTGTCCAGGCTTTCTCTAGTTGGGGTGAGTGGGGTTTCTCATTGTCGAGGTTTCTCTTGTTGCGGAGCATAGGCTCTAGGCACACGGGCTTCAGTAGTTGCTGCATGCGGGCTCAGCAGTTGCAGCACGCGGGCTCAGCAGTTGTGGCTGGAGGGCTCTAGAGCACAGGCTCAGTAGTTGTGGCACACAGACTTAGTTGCTCTGCGGCATGTGGAATCTTCCCGGACCAGGGCACAAACCCGTGTCCCCTGCACTGGCAGGCGGATTCTTAACCACTGCACCACCAGGGAGTCCGGAATGCTTTATTTTACATGAAATCCCCGAGACCAAAGGTTGGTAAAATCCAGTCTACTGCCTGTTTCTGTGTGGCCCACAAGCTAAGAATGGTTTTTACATTTTTTAAATGGCTGGGAAAAAATTAAAAGAAAAATAATATTTCATGACACATGAATATAACATAAAATTCAAATGTCAGTGTCCATAAATAAAGTTTTATCAACACAGCACACTCATTCATTTGCACATTGTCTATGGCTGCTTTCCTGCAAGAGCAGAGTTGAGCAGTGCAGCTGAGACTGCATGGCCCGCAAAGCCTCAATATTTACTCTTGATCTTTATAGAAAAAGTCTGTCTATCCCTGTTGTACACTACTCCTTTTTATCCTTACAGATAGCTTCCTTTTATTTAATTTAAAGGTGTCCTGTAAAAACACATTTCCTTAAGGCCACAAAGTGAAACAAATATGTCAGACATGAGCCAAAAACTGGAAACAAGTTTCATACAATTAAGCACATAAGATGTCAATTCTGTTAGTCTAAAATAATGGTTCTCTTAATTCAATAAGTCAGGCCCAAGAATCTGCATTTCTAACAAGTTCCCACGTGACACTATGTGACTGGGAACTACACTTTAAGAACCATTGGACTTTAAAAAAAAAATCCACTTCAAATATTATCATATATTTCAGTTAAAGAACACATTTTATTATAATTTAGAAGTTAAAAACCAGGTAAGCAATTTTTTCTTTTCTTTTTTTTTTTGCGGTATGCGGGCCTCTCATTGTTGTAGCCTCTCCCGTTGCGGAGCACAGGCTCCAGACGTGCAGGCTCAGTGGCCATGGCTCCCGGGCCCAGCCGCTCCGCAGCATGTGGGATCTTCCCGGACCGGGGCACAAACCCACGTCCCCTGCATTGGCAGGCGGACTCTCAACCACTGCGCCACCAGGGAAGCCCCCAGGTAAGCAATTTTTAAATGTTAAAAACTTCTCACAATTCCCCTTTCCTACAATGCCAATTCCCATAAAAACCAAGTTTACTTCTCTGAGGACTATGAACTTTCAAGTGAAAATTTAACATCAGATTTTTTTTCCAATTTACTCAACATAGTAAATCTTTAATAAGTAATACTCAATTTTGAAAGTAATCAGTAATACTCAACATAGTATAACCTTTAATAAAGAATAAACTCTTCAAGTCTAACCCACAGAACTGGCACAATACGTTGTACATACCCACAAGATAACTTTATAATCTTTAATAAGTACAAGCTTCTCAAAGGAATCACATAAAGTACTGCAAGTTTTTCCACACATGGTAAAGCAACGTGAAAAATTAATAACCGTAACTTTTTATTTTTCATATACCTGCAGACAACTGAACAGCGCCAAATCCTAAACCTGAAAGACACCATTTGGAGGAAGGTTGTTCAGCAAAAAACAAACCAACCTTCCAAGCAAAAAGTAATTTTTAATGACTTATATACATAGCTTTGTATATATTCTAAACTTCACTACTATCTACACGCTTCATTTATTGTCATTAAGAATGAGAAAGATTTCATGTGGACAGCCCTACAGTTTCAGAATAAAGATGGCCAGGTTCAAAGCCCAATCAAAATGATTATCTTAGGTATTTTAAGATCCAATTTTTAAACTACAGAACATTTTTAACTCCATTTACTTTCTCCAAATCACCCACAAAAATGATCAAACATTAAAATGTATGCAAGAGATGACATTTTTAACTAATAAATTGAATCTGACATTAATTAATGTCAGATTCATACCGTCTCAAAAGGCAGTCAATGTACGACTATAAGATTTTAAATCGACTTTTAAAAATTTCTAAGAGTAACATTCTGTTTAACCAGTAAGAATGAAGCAGGGGGACCAAATGATACATGGCAAAAGTATCACTACCACCTCAAATTTATATAATCCTACCTTCAAAGACTATCTCATTTGATTCGAACAACTGTCTGTGGGAGTCACAGTCTTACTCCCAACTTACAAATGAAAAATTAAAACATGGAAATCAAGTCATCTGCTCAATGACACCAATTAGCAGCCAAGAGTACTGAACTAACGTCTTCCAAACTAACGTAATGCTCATTCCACTATCCCATACAGACATAAATTCATTTCAACTGCTTCCAAAAATCTCACCTAAACATAAAAAGTTCTTAATAGCTTTCAAAATAATGAATCCTGATTAAAGGGAAAAAAATTTAATAATTATATAGACTACTTCAGTCATAAAAATTTTATCTTTTGATCAAAAAAAAGTTCAACAGAATGTTTTACTTAAGACAACAAAAATTTTTTTAGTCTCAAAGTATTTTGATTAAGAAAGTTAGGAGGATATGTTTGGAAAGTTGTTATCAATAAATCTGCTTTATATTCCCTGTGACATTAATATAGTATCAAAAGTTTAACTTATCCGTAAACAATTCTATTGTAGCAGATGTCCCATCTGGAAAAAAGAAAAGTCTTAAACTGTTAAATACTTTATATAAAGGGCACTGAAATGCCTTCCTTGGGCAATCTACTCTATTTTAGTAATCCTCGTTAAATCCAAAGCATCTTTATTTAAATCATCCTAAAATCTTAAATCTTATTTCAGGGGTAAGCCAAACTTCGGGAAGAAACTTACCTGGGAACTCAGTGGCTTATAGATATACTTCACCTTCACAAGGTTTTATCATCTGAAAATCACTCTGAACTATGGATAGCAATATATCTTTCAAAGTTAGGATGAAAGATATGCACCCAGTAATACAAAGCAGGCAGCTTAGGTAGATAAACAAGCTTCCACACTGCTAGTGGACTGAAAACGCAACCTCAGGCAAACAGTTAATCTCTCTGTGCTTCAGCTTCCACGTACCTAAAGTGGTCACCTCCTCTGGACTCCTTTGGCTAGTTGAAGCTCATCCCAGTCAAAAAGTATTCACTCTCCTTTCTGTACTGCTAAGCCAAATGGATCAACAAAGCCTAAAAAAACAGGTTTCTATACTAGTTAATCTATTCATTAATGGAACAAATATTTACTGAGCACCTCCTATAGGCATTCAGAAGACAAAAACAATACAAAGAAGTTCATTTTTAATTTGAAATCACCTGGGTTTTATAAGTAGGTGCCTATGTCTATCTTTTCCACAACACTGTGAGTTCCTTCAAGAGAGGGATTATGTGCAGCCAAAAAAAAAAAAGGCAGAGGGGGGGGTTGGAGACAGGCAGATCTTTGAATTCCAAATTTGCTACTCCTAACTGTAATTCTTAGAGAAGTTACTTAAATCTCCACCCTCAGGCGTCTCTCATGTGGAAAATGAAGTAAATAATATCTATCATTCAGGACTGCTGTGAGGATTTAAGTGACTTATGTTTTAAATGCCTGGGTAAGGTGGATGTTCAGTTGTTCACTGAGTGCATACATAAACCCATCAATAAAAATGCTACTATCAATGTCATGTTTATTTCATTTATTTGCTGAGATTTATGAATTTGAAAACACACTATTAAATGCAACAGAAAAGTTTAGTTAAATCTTATCAATGTGTATACCAGGTAGAGATATATCCTGTACAGAGGAAGCAAAGAACCTTCTGGTAAATATTTTCACCACACCAACACCACTCTCAGAGGCTGATAGGATTCTGACTGTCAGGCCCAAGGGATATACAATTCTTAATCTGAGTAGGCCCAAGAAACACACTCTAGCTTTATGAAACTCTGAGAGGTCAAACCTAACTTTAATTTTGTCTTTAAGGCCTCAGGCACACTGAGCCAACATTAGCCTACTGTCTTCAACACTTTGGGACAAATCCTGCAATCAGCCTCACAGCCAGTTCCTCACCCACCCAAACAAACCTCTTAAAGATTATCCAAGCCTAAAGCTGCCCTCTTAAAATTGGGCACAAATAGATGCAGAGTTTGGAGAGGTAGAAATTACTATTACTGTACTTCCCTTTTTCTTTTCCCTTCCTTGCTATCCAAAGGAATATTCCTCCTATTTCTCTTTGTTAAAGCTACACTGATAAAGTCATACAAGATTATATGTCAATTATATCTCAATAAAACTGGGGTATAAAATCCAGACTGGGGGGAAAAATACATTAAGGTATATTAATTTAAGACCCAAAGTACTGGCTGAAGGGCACATGATAAACAATACTTTAATAATATAAATATATTCAACTCCCTTAGCTACTACCAGAAGCTCTACTGCCAACACCAAAAAAGTGACCAATTTCCCATTGTACAAGGGAAAACAATATTCTTGTTTACCTACATGTAAATGAGAAAAAGCTACAATCCCAAATGTGACTGCAAAATTTCAGGGGGGGGAAAAGTCAAAGAATCAAAAAATATATTGTAAATAAAAATATATACCGCTTCTCACTTCCTAAAACCTCAGATAAGGAATGGTCATTTCTGAGAGTACCACAATGGAACGCAAAAGCACCCAAGATCCCTGTCCATGCCTAACAACTTCCAAAAGCTGATAGGCTCCACTGCGCTGTACACCCCAAATGAGTAGGTTCCTAGACTATCTTTTCATTCATTCCAACAAATATTTACTAAGCAACTACTAAGAGCAAGGCAATGAGGATCAAACACGTTCCGGGACACGTTGTAGTGAACAGGCCTAACAAGGTCCTTGCCCCAGGGTTATGGTCCACAACGGGGGAAGTAGAGAACTGAAAAGGGTGTTCCGGAAATTTGGGGGCAGAGTATTTTTGGCAGTCTGCGTCCTTACACCTTCTAAGGGAGTCATTCCTAAATAGTTACATAAAGGGGACGCTAAAAAAACATTTGTTATAAACAAGAGGCTAACTTACAACTTTTAATACCACTGACTCAGCGGAACTTACATTCCAAAGGTAGAGCAAACAGGTAAATAAAAATAATCTCAAAAAGTGGTATGGGGCTTCCCTGGTGGCGCAGTGGTTGAGAGTCCGCCTGCCGATGCAGGGGACACGGGTTCGTGTCCCAGTCCGGGAAGATACCATATGCCGCGGAGCGGCTAGGCCCGTGAGCCATGGCCGCTGAGCCTGCGCGTCCGGAGCCTGTGCTCCGCAACGGGAGAGGCCACAGCAGTGAGAGGCCCGCGTACCGCAAAAAAAAAAAAAAAAGTGGTATGAAAACAAAGGTGATATGAAGCGGGGTGATCTAACATGAATGGGGTTCTCAGGGAAGGCCTCACATTAGCCACAAGTGAACATTAACTCTTGCACTCCCACTATACATAACCAGAAGTAGTGAAGTAAAAGCCGTCACTGTTTTTTTTTTTTTGCGGTACGCGGGCCTCTCACTGCTGTGGCCTCTCCCGTTGCGGAGCACAGGCTCCGGACGCGCAGGCTCAGCGGCCATGGCTCACGGGCCTAGCCGCCCCGCGGCACGTGGGATCTTCCCGGACCGGGTCACGAACCCGTGTCCCCTGCATCGGCAGGCGGACTCTCAACCACTGCGCCACCAGGGAAGCCCAAAGCCTTCATTTTTTAATATTAGTTCTCATGAATACTGTAATTCATTATATTTAACCTGCTGTAACCAACGTCCGAATACAATCGTCCATAGTCCGTCTTTAGCATATCAACAGCAGATAGTAAAACCTTCGTCACCTCACTTGACTTTGAAGACTAGTCTCTAAACAAAACTTGCCGCTTTTACCCCTCTGGCTCCGACAGTTTTAACAATCATAGCTCACACACCTCAAGCAGCCAACAAAAGAGGAAGATTCACACTCTCCGGGTCGCTGAGCTCGACCTGCTCCTGCAGGAGCAAGCGGGGGCTTTTGCCCGGGGTGCGTGGGCTCCCAAGAGCGGAGCTCGGAGGACCAGTGGAGTACCGTGCGCGCGGACGCCGAGAGCGCACCGCGGGGGCGTGGCGGGCCCTGCGCCTGCCTTTGTTGTCCCTCGTGGCGCGCGGGGGGAGGGGCGGCCAGAAGCCCGCGAGGCCAGTCGCCGCCCCCGACCCCCGTCTCGTGGCCTTCCGGCCCCTACGAGCGCGCGAACCCACCTTCTTGTAGTGCTTGCCCAGCCAGACCCGCACGGAATCCAGCTGGGACACCGTCTCCGGGCTCTCCCAAAACTTGCTGGTCGGGCCCCCGTCCTTCCGTCGATAAACTGCCAGGCCCGCGGCCGCCGCCGCGCCTCCCAGACCCGCAGTGCCCGCCGTCGCCCCCAGCCCGCCGCTGCCCGCCGCCGCGGCCATCGTCGCCGTACGTCGTCCCCACAGCCCTGCCCGCCCGCCCCGCCCCGGCCCTCGCGGCGTTCCTCGTTCGCACGCGCGCGCGCAGCCGCCACCTCCGCCTCCCGGCACCGCCCAGTCAGCCCCCTTCCGGCGCGGAGAGCCGGCCCCGCCCCTTCTCGGGACCGGCGCCTAAGTGACGAGAGCACGCCCATACGCATGCGCAACACTCTCTCTGGGCGGGCCTAGGACGAGCTCATCCCCCCGCCTCTTCCGCCAGGCTGTAGGACAGTTCACAGTCTCCGCCCCCCAGCTTCGGCTTGTTAGTGTGTGGCTGTTTCCCGGATACCTGCGTCGAATCGTTATGCAATCTTCTACTGCACGGAGGTTCTGTGTTATCGTCGGCCACCGCCGGGGAGAAAAGGGCTGGCGTGAGATGTTCCGAGAGGAGAACCCGTTTAGGGTGTCGCCTGCTGGCGGAGGAACCCACACGCCGGGTGGGAATCTGCGCCTGCCTCGCTTGCCCTCAGACCTAGTGACCCTGTCGTACTTTGTAAACAACCATTTGGGACCACCACCCCTTGCAACAGCTGATCCCCTCTGTCACTCAGGCGCTTTCAAATCATAACTTAAATGTACTTCAGAAAAGTGATCCCTGACCATGCAATCTTGAACAATCATACTCACTCGACATTGTTGGCGTAACACTCACCATGACCTGGTATTTTTCTTATTTTCTTATTGAATACTTTCCACATAAATTGCATGAGAGCCTAGTCTTGACTTGTTCGCAGGTGTACCCTCAGTGCTGAGAACAGTACCTGTTGTCTAACAGATGTTCAATAAATATTTGATGAATGAGTGAATGACCTACAGGGAGGCAGAAGGCAAATAATTTTAAATTATTAACGAAATATGATTGGCCATTATGGGGTTTTGAACTTAATGCTATCTAACCCCTGAACAGCAAGTGACTAATTGCTTGTGAGTTTTTAAGAATGAAGACACTGTGATCAGGGAGGATAGGAGATTTCAAACGCGTGAAAAAACTGGAACAAAGTCTTTAAAGTGTGAAAGCATACTTGGTGAAATTCCTTAAGCCCATGGAGTTGAAGCAGAGATGTTATTTGGGGTGGCAGTGAATTTGGAATATCCTGTAAGCATTAGAAAACCAGCTTTAACAGAGAGAATGACATGACCAGAATTATCGATTAGGAAGTAGCTACTGCAGCAGTGTGGATGATGGAGTAGAGGAAGAAAGGCTGGAGAAAAATGCATGGACAACGAAAGAAAAAATAAATTGGACTTCATCAAAATTAAAATCTTTTGTGCTTCAAAGTATACCGACAAGAAAATGAAAAAACCCACTGAATGAGAGAAAATATTTGCAAATTATATACCTGATAAGAGACATATCCAGAATATAGAAAGAACTCCTACAACTCAATAATGAAAAGAGCAAGAACCCATTTGACAAATTAACTAATAACCAAATGGAATAAACTTGATACAGCAAAATTATGGATGAATCTCACAGATATTATACTGAGTGAAATAAATCTTACCCAAAGGGATATACATAGTACGATTCAATATATATGAAGTTATAGAACAGGCTAAACTCCGAAGTATGGTTCCCTCTGGGGAGTGGAGGGGAAGGAGGGACATGAGGGTGTTTCCTGGGGTGATAATAAGTTGTACTTTGAAATAGATTTGCATTACACAGATGTATACCAATTATGGAATAGTAAAGAAAATTTATGCATTTTACTATAAATTTCCCCTCAAAAGAAAAGAACAGTAAACAAATACTGTTACTTATTCAAAATATGCATGCTAAAGTGGTTAGCGGTGAACTGTACCTTTCACACAGTTCTCCAAACTGCAAGCTAAATTCACATAGCAATCTATCAAAAAGTATTTTTATTGCTCAACAGGTGAAGAGTTGATTAGGTTTCTTCAATTTTGAGGCAAAGAAAAGAATTGGAAACTGTATGATTGATGCCAGTTGTTACAGTCATTAGCTTTCTTGGTTTCTGGGAAGGATACCAAAAGGCTTCTCTAAAATGTATCAAAGACTAGGGTTTAGCAAATATTTTCTATAAAGTGTCAGATAGCAAATGTTTTAGGCTTTCAGGCCATATGTTCTATGTCACAACTACTCAGCCCTACCATTGTAGCGCAAAAGCAGCTCTAGACAATACATAAATGAGTGAGCATGGCTGTGTTCCCAGTAAAATTTTATTTACAAAAACAGGTAGCAGGGGCTTCCCGGTAGCACAGTGCTTAAGAATCCGCCTGCCAGTGCAGGGGACACGGGTTCGAGCCCTGGTCGGGGAAGATCCCACATGCCGCGGAGCAACTAAGCCCGTGTGCCACAACTACTGAGCCTGCAGTCTAGAGCCCACGAGCCACAACTGAGCCCATGCGCCACAACCACTGAAGCGCACACACCTAGAGCCCGTGCTCCGCAACAAGAGAAGTCAGTGCAATGAGAATCCTGCGCACTGCAACGAAGAGTAGCCCCCGCTCAGCAATGAAGATCCAACACAGCCAAAAAAAAAAAAAAAAACAGGAGGCAGTTTCTGTTTGGGATGATGAAAATGTTTAAGAGATGGATAGTAGTAATGATTGCACAAGATTGTGACTGTACTTAATGTCACTGAATTGTGCACTTAAAAGTGGTTAAAATGGTAAATATTATTATATATTTTTTACCACACAAAAAAAAGCATATGTGGCAGGCCAGATTGGGCCTGTGCCATAGTTTGTTGACTCCTGACAAAGACTATTATACCTATTACCTTTAACTTAGAAGCATCTTGTTTAAATCAATTTACTCAGATCTGCTTGAGAAAATCACAATATTGCTTATTTCATTGAACTTTTACAATATTTTTGGTAAAATACTTTTATCACAAGGATTAGGTTTATTTTCAGCTAGACCTTAGAGCCAAACATTTAGCTTATTCAATTTATGGAAAATGTCTGTCATATAACCTAATTGACAAAGCCAGTCATTATTGTCAAATCAGCAAAAAAATTGTTTTTGTCAGAAAAAGTCTTACTTCATTTTTCAATTCATATAAAAGTGTTAATATTTAAGTCAAGGAATAATATCAAAGCTGCTGAGGAATAGATTCCATAACATTTTATTAGATGATTATTAAGAGCAGTCTGGTCAAGATTGAAATGATTTAGATCTAAAACAATGTATCCATTTTTATAAATTATAAAAAACAAGGTAATACACTTATTAAATCAGTTATCAAAAACCTCCCAACAGAGATTGGGATTGATATATATACACTAATATGTATAAAATAGATAACTAATAAGAACCCACTGTATAAAAAAATAAATAAAATAAAATTCAAAAAAAAACAAAAACAAACTTCCCAACAAAGAAAAGCCTAGACTTGATGGCTTCAATGGTGAATTCTACCAAATATTTAAAGAAGAACTAACATCAACCCTTCTCAAACTTTTCCCAAAAAACTGAAGGGAGGGAACACCTCTAGACTCTTTTCATGAATCCAGCATTACCCTGATCCCGAAACCAGACAAAGTCACTACAAGAAATATCACTTATGAATACTGATAAAAAATCCTCAACAAAATACTAGCAAACCAAATTCAGCAGTATATTACAAGGATTTTACACCAAAAGAGATTTATTCCTGGAATGCAAGGTGGTTCAGCATACAGAAATCAGTGTAGTACACTACATTAAGAAAATAAAGGGAAAAAACACATGATATCTCAATTGATGCAGAAGAATAATTTGACATAATTGAACACATTTCCACGATCTAAAAAAAACCTCAAAACTAGGAATAGAAGGAAACTATCTCACTATAATAACAGAAAAACCCACAACGAACATCATACTCAATGGTGAATGACAAAGTTTTCCTCTAAGATCAAGAGCAAGGCAGAGATGCGTGCTTTCACCACTTCTGTTCAACATAGTACTGGAAGTTCTAGCCAGAACAATTAGGCAAGGACAAAAAATAAAAAGCATCCAAATTGAAGGAAGAAGTAAGATATCTGTTTGCAGATGATATGATCTTATACATAGAAAGCCCTAAAAATTCTACAACAAAACTTGTATGACTAATACATGATTTCAGCAAAGTAGCAGGATGTAAAGCCAACACACAAAAATCAGTTGCATTTCTACATATTAATAATGAGCAATCTGAAAAGGAAATTACAACAATTTCATTTACAATAGCATCAAAAACAATAAAACACTTAGGAAGTAACCAAGGAAGTAAAATAATTGTACAATGAAAACTATAGAACATCAATGAAAGAAGTTAAACAAGACATAAATGAATGGAAACATATCCCTGTTCATGGATGGAAAACCTAATAACTTTAAAATGTCTACAATATGAAAAGAAATCTACAGATTCAATGCAAACTCTATCAAAATCCCAGGGATGTCTTTTGCAGAAATAGAAAAACCCATCCTAAACTTCATGTAGAATCTAAAATAAACAAACAAAACAAAACAAAAGTTTAAAAAAAAGAATAATTTTGGTGAACTCAACTTCCTGACTTCAAAACTCATCAAAACAGTGTGGTACTGGCATAAAGACAGACATAAAGATCAATGGAAAGGATAGAGAGCCCAGGAACAAACTTTTGTGTGTATGGTCAAACGATTTTTTTGACAAGGATGCCAAGACCGTGCAATGGGGAAAGGACAATCTTTTCAACAACTGGTGCTGGTTAAACTAGATAACTACATGCAAAAGAATGAAGTTGGACCCTTACCTCACACTGTATACAAAAATTAATTCACAATGGATCAAAAACCTCAATATAAGAGATGAAACTATAAAATTCTTAGGAGAAAACATAGGGCAAAAGCTTCATGACATTGGATTTGACAATTTTTTTTTTTTTTTTTTTTTGCGGTATGCGGGCCTCTCACTGCTGTGGCCTCTCCCGTTGCGGAGCACAGGCTCCGGACGCGCAGGCTCAGCGCCCATGGCTCACGGGCCCAGCCGCTCCGCGGCATGTGGGATCCTCCCGGACCGGGGCACGAACCCGTGTCACCTGCATCGGCAGGCGGACTCTCAACCACTGCGCCACCAGGGAAGCCCGACAATTATTTCTTGGATATGACACCAAAGACAATGATTTATTGGATGTGATATCAGAGGTGCAGGCAACAAAAGAAAAAGTAGACAAATTGGACTTAATGAAAATTTTAAAAATTTTGCATCAGGGGCATCCCTGGTGGCGCAGTGGTTGAGAGTCCGCCTGCCGATGCAGGGGACACGGGTTTGTGCCCCGGTCTGGGAAGATCCCACATGCCGCAGAGCGGCTGGGCCCGTGAGCCATGGCTGCTGAGCCTGCGCATCCGGAGCCTGTGCTCCGCAACGGGAGAGGTCACAACAGTGAGAGG
The DNA here is from genome assembly GCF_949774975.1 of Lagenorhynchus albirostris. Taxonomy (NCBI): domain Eukaryota; kingdom Metazoa; phylum Chordata; class Mammalia; order Artiodactyla; family Delphinidae; genus Lagenorhynchus; species Lagenorhynchus albirostris. Next base: position 40,145,355 of record NC_083104.1, on the reverse strand, counting down.
CCCGCGTACCGCAAAAAAAAAAAAAAAAAATTTTGCATCAAAAGAATATCAACAGGGACTTCCCTGGTGGTCCAGAGGTTAAGACTCTGGGCTCCCAGTGCAGGAGACCTGGGTTCAATCCCTGGTCGGGGAACTAGATCTCGAATGCTGCATCTAAGAGCCCGCGTGCTACAACTAATAGATCCCTCATGCCCCAACCAAAGATCCCACGTGCCACAACTAAAGACACAGTGCACCCAAATAAATAAATAAGTAAATAAATAAATATTTTTTAAGAAAAGAATATCAACAGAGTAAAAAGGCAACCCAGAGAGAGGGAGAAATATTTGCAAATCATATAATGAAGGATTTATATCCAGAATACATCATGAACTCCTAAAACTCAGCAAGAACAAAAAAATTCAAAAATTGGCAAAGGATTTGATTAGACAGTTCTCCAAGGGAGATATGCAAATGGACAATAAGCACATGAAAAGGCGCTCAACATCTTTAGTGATCAGAGAAATGCAAATCAAAAGTATAATGATGTACCACCTTAACATTCATTAAGATGGCCACTATTAAAAAACCCCAGAAAATCATAAGTATGGACAAGGATGTGGAGAAATTGGAATGCTTGTGCACTGTTGGTGAGAATGTAAAATATTACACTCACTGTGGATGATTCCTCAGAAAATTAAGAATAGAATTACCATGTGATCCAGCAATTTTACTTCTTGATATATACCCAAAAAATTAAAAGCACGGTCTTAAAAAAATAAAAATAAAATAAAATAAAAGCAGGGTCTTGAAGAAATATTTGTACAACCACGTTCATAATAGCATTATTCACAGTAGCCAAAAGCCAAATATCCATCCACAGATGGATGAATAAGCAAAATATGATACATACAATGTAATATTATTCAGCTTTAAAAAGGAAGGTGATTCTGACATATGCTACAACATGGATAAACTTTGAAGATATTATACTAAATAAAATGACAGCAACAAAAAGACAAATAGTGTACGATTCCACTTATGTGAGGCACTTAGAGTAGTCAAATCTTTCTTTTTTTGTACGCGGGCCTCTCACTGTTGTGGCCTCTCCCATTGCGGAACACAGGCTCCGGACGCGCAGGCTCAGCGGCCACGGCTCACGGGCCCAGCCGCTCCGCGGCACGTGGGATCTTCCCGGACCCGGGCACGAACCTGCGTCGCCTGCATCGGCAGGCAGACTGTCAACCACTGCGCCACCAGGGAAGCCCGAGTAGTCAAATCTTAAACACAGACAGTAGAATGGTGATTGCCAGTGACTAGGGAGAGGAGAAAATGAGGAGTTATTGCTTAGTGAGTATAGAGTTTCAATTTTACAAGATGAAAAGAGATATGAAGATGGATGGGGTAATGGTTGTACAACATGATGAATGTATTTAATATCACTGAACTGTACACTTAAAAGTGATTAAGATGGGACTTCCCTGGCGGTGCAGTGATTAAGAATCTGCCTGGGGCTTCCCTGGTGGCGCAGTGGTTGAGAGTCCGCCGATGCAGGGGACATGGGTTCGTGCCCTGGTCCGGGAAGATCCCACATGCCGCGGAGCGGCTGGGCCCGTGAGCCATGGCTGCTGAGCCTGCGTGTCCGGAGCCTGTGCTCCGCAACGGGAGAGGCCGCAACAGTGAGAGGCCCACGTACCGCAAAACAAACAAAAAAAAGAATCTGCCTGCCAATGCACGGGACACGGGTTCGGGCCCTCGTCTGGGAAGATCCCACATGCCACGGAGCAACTAAGCCCGTGTGCCACAACTACTGAGCCTGCAGTCTAGAGCCCACGAGCCACAACTACTGGGCCCACGCACCACAACAACTGAAGTCTGCGCTCCTGGAGCCTATGCTCCACAACAAGAGAAGCCACTGCAGTGAGAAGCCTATGCACTGCAACGAAGAGTAGCCCCCACTTGCTGCAACTAGAGAAAGCCCATGCACAGCAACGAAGATCCAACACAGCCAAAAATAAATAAATTAAATATTTTAAAAATTTAAAAAAAATGATTAAGATAGTGAAGTGAAATAAGTCAGAGAAAGACAAATACCGCAGGATCGCCCTTACATGCAGAGTCTAAAAACAAAAGCAAATACAAGCTCACAGATACAGAGGACAGAGATTGGTGGTTGCTAGAGGTGGAGGGTGACGGGTTGGAGAAATGGGTGGAGAGGGTCAAAAGGCACAAACTTTGAGTTATAAAATAAATAAGTCATGGGGATGTACTGTACAGCATGGTGACTATAGTTAATAATACTGTATTGCATATTTGAAAGTTGCTAAGAGAGTAGACCTTAAAATTTCTCATAATAAGAAAAAAATTTTTGTAACTATATAAGTTGATGAATATTAATTGGACTTATTATGGTGATCATTTTGCAGTTATACAAATATTGAATCAAGTTGTACACCTGAAATTAATATGTTATATGTCAATTATATCTCAATTAAAAATTTTAAAAATGTTTAACATGGTAAATTTTATGTGTATTTTACCACAATTAAAAATTTGGAAAAAAAGAGATAAGAGACCAACAGGGATTTCAAATATTGAATTTATTAGATATAATCCATAAAACCACTATGCTTTTTTTCTCTTTTTTCTCTCAGCTTTATTGAGATATAATTGACGTATAAAATATATTAATTTAAGGTGTACTATGCTTTTTTTCTTTTTTTTTGCAGTACGCGGGCCTCTCACTGCTGTGGCCTCTCCCGTTGCGGAGCACAGGCTCCGGACGCGCAGGCTCAGCGGCCATGGCTCACGGGCCCAGCCGCTCCGCGGCATGTGGGATCTTCCCGGACCGGGGCACGAACCCGTGTCCCCTGCATCGGCAGGCGGACTCTCAACCACTGCGCCACCAGGGAAGCCCACTATGCTTATTTTTAAGAAATAAAATATAAGTTTGAAACCTTCATCCAAAAATTTGAAAATTGTTAGAAGTGATAGGTTTGAAAAAGAGCCAATGAGAAAATATAATAAATGAAATTATAAGCTCACTGGACATATTGAGCAGTAGATTGGACATAGCAAAAGAATCAGCGAACTAAGGAGATAAGTCAGATAAAATAAGTCTTGAAGTTCAGAAAGACCAAAAAATGGGAGGCAGGGGGCAAGGGGGACAGGGTAAGAAAGAAGATACAGTGAGAAGTTCTAATATACAGGGAACTGGAGTCACAGAGGATGAGAGAGAGAGAGTAGAGGCAATAACCAAATAATGATTGAGAGTTACCTAAAAATGACTACAGATATTCATAGATTCAAGAAGCCTAACAAATCCCAAGCATGATAAATAAAAAGAGATTCTCTATTAGATTCATTTTAGTAAAACCACAGAAATTCTAAAAGATGTACATCAGAAGAAAAATGATTCCTGATTTGCAAAAAGGAATGAAGGGCAAAGGAAGTGGTAAACAGTGGGTAACTCAATATTTACTGCATAAAACAAAGTGTGTCTTGTGGGGTTTTAAAATGTAGAATTTAAATATTTAACAAAAATAGTACGTAAGTTGTGAGTGGAGAAATGGTAGTATTCTAAGAAGGAAGGTAAAGATACTGATTAACATTAATATTTGAAAATTAATGATGCACGTTTAATTTCTACTGAACCAGTAGAAGAGTAGAGACTTGTATGTCATCCATAATAGTAGAGTTAGAAAATAATAGGCAATAAAATAGTGGAATTGAGTATAGGGACAAATGAAAAATAGAAAACTGAATGGTAGCTCCCGCCCAAAATTTATCAGTAATGGCATTAAAATTCTTAGAACCAAAAAGGCTTCACTTAAAAAAAAAAAAAAGGCTTCACTTAAAATGCAAAAATTTCAGATTGGATTTTTAAAAACTAAATATTTCTCTTTCTCTCCCTCCTCTTCCCTTCCTATCCTGAACAATTTATTCCAAAAGCTATTAGGTGAGCATCTGTTTGCACAGGGAAGGAGGCTATGGCAGCCCAGATTGGGGTGTCACAGTCTGAGCCTGGTGAGAAGGGCATCCACATGGTGATTGAGGGGCTGTCCCTTCTGAGATGTCGCAATCCAAGAATAGTTAGGAGGGCATCCATGTGGCAGCAACCCATCACAGGATGTCAGGTCCCAAATGTGGTAAGGAGAGTGCTCAGGACGCAAAGGAGCAACGTGGCATGAGGTATCAGAGCCTAGGTGGAGTGAGAAGGGATTTCACATGGGAGAGCTGCCTGGCATGTTTGATCAGAGCCTGAGACAGGTGAGGAAAGCCTCTCCACGGAGAGAGCAGCCTGGCATGCGGTGTCAGAGCCTGAGGGATTTTTTTCTTTTCTTTTTTTAAATAAATTTATTTATTTTATGTCATTCATTTTTTTATTTTTGGCTGCGTTGGGTCTTCATTGCTGCGTGCAGGCTTTTCTCTGGTTGCTGCGAGCAGGGGCTACTCTTCATTGCGGTGCGTGGGCTTCTCATTGAGGTGGCTTCTCTTGTAACGGAGCACGGGCTCTAGGCGTGCTGGCTTCAGTAGTTGTGGCACACGGGCTCGGTAGTTGTGGCTCATGGGCTCTAGAGCACAGGCTCAGTAGTTGTGGCGCACGGGCTTAGTTGCGCCACGGCATGTGGGATCTTCCCAGACCAGGGCTTGAACCTGTGTCCCCTGCATTGGCAGGAGTATTCTTAACCACTGCACCATCAGGGAAGCCCATGAGGTGTTTTTTAACAGACCTTCAGGGGCTGTAGATAATGTGATATCAAATATAGCCTAAAATTAACTATCTAACTCATTTAAAGACATGAGAGACAAGATTTAAAATTTCAGGAAATGGGCTTCCCTGGTGGCGCAGTGGTTGAGAGTCCGCCTGCCGATGCGGGGGACGCGGGTTCGTGCCCTGGTCTGGGAGGACCCCGCATGCCGCGGAGCAGCTGGGCCCGTGAGCCATGGCCCCTGAGCTTGCGCGTCTGGAGCCTGTGCTCCACGACGGGAGAGGCCACGGCAGTGAGAGGCCCGCGTACCGCAAAAAAAAAAAAAAAAAAAAATTTCAGGAAAGAGGGACTTCCCTGGAGGTCCAGTGGTTAAGACTCCATGCTTCCACTGCAGGGGGCACAGGTTACATCCCTCGTTGGGGAACTAAGATCCTGCATGCCATGTGGCATGGCAAAATAAATAAATAAAAATAAAATAAAATTTCAGGAAAGAACTAGAAATTATTAAGCAAAAAAGAGCATAACAGATTTGAAAAGAAGCACATAGAAATTCTAAAATTGAAAAACACATGTACCACAATGTTCATCACAGCTCTATTTACAATAGCCAGGACATGGAAGCAACCTAAGTGTCCATCGACAGATGAGTGGACAAAGAAGATGTGGCACATATATACAATGGAATATTACTCAGCCATAAAAAGAAATGAAATGGAGTTATTTGTAGTGAGGTGGATGGACCTAGAGACTGTCTTACAGAGTGAAGTAAGTCAGAAAGCGAAAAACAAATACTGCATGCTAACACATATATACAGAATCTAAGAAAAAGAAAAAATGGTTCTGAAGAACCTAGGGGCAGGACAGGAATAAAGACACAGACATAGAGAATGGACTTGAAGACACAGGGAGGGGGAAGGGTAAGCTGGGACAAAGTGAGAGAGTGGCATGGCCATATATACACTACCAAACATAAAATAGGTAGCTAGTGGCAAGCAGCTGCATAGCACAGGGAGATCAGTTTGGTGCTTTGTGTCCACC